>NC_044501.1:14702989-14982989 GCF_902362185.1 Chanos chanos
CTGCAAGAACCAAGGGCTCCTTGTGTTTCTAAGGACAAAACGTGTACAACACTGCCTCCCAGTGACTGCTGTGTGTACTTACAAATCCTGTCAATAAAATTATATGGTATTTTAGCGATAAACTTGTTCAAAGTGACTATGAGAGAAGAGCATAGGTATGAGCAATAGAAACACTGTGGGGAAAAGAGTAATTAGACAAAGGCTTAACAGAATATCTGCAGTGTGGTGAACAAATATTAGAGGAGAGAGAGTGAGAGTGTGAAGTAAAGAGAGAGAAGGAGAAAGAGAGAGGTAGACACAGAGACAGACAGTCTGGAGGTTTTGACTTCATTCTTAGTCACTTGGGCTCATTACAGTGTAAAGGAACACCAAGTCTTAGTGTGCCATGACTAAGGAAAGTCTGTAATGACATAGAACTGAGTGATACAGTTTCCTAACTGTTAAGCACACACACACTCTCTCTCTCTCTCTGTCTCTCTCCTTCTCTCTCCCTCTCTCTCTCTCTGTCTCTCTCTCTCTCTCTCTCTCTCTCTCTCTCTCTCTCTCTCTCTCTCTGGTCTCTTTGTGCTTTCTCTCTGTGTCAAAGAAGAAACAAATCAGTCTCTTTCAGACAAATTACTCTCATAGTGCACACATACACACACACACACACACACACGCACGCTTGCACGCACGCACGCACGCACACACACACACACAGGCACACACACACACATTGCAAAAAGTGAGTGGTAACTCTGTACTGAGGCAGAGAGGCTAATGAATAGCTGGATGTTCTCAGGTTTGGTCCTCCCCTCCCAGCAACTGGCTTTCTAAACATCCATTTAGCCCCACTGCTCCTGTCCTCTGTCTCTCTTCCTGTCATCTGCTCAGTCTGCATTCCGCATCTCCCTCTCCTGACATCACAGAGCAGGGCAAACAGAGACAGACACTTCCTGTGTCATTAACATACACTGGCACAAAGGGACAAAACACACGCACACACGCACACACATATACACACACGCGCATGCGTACACACACACACACACACACACACACACACACACACAGATAAATGCACGGACACACACACACACACAGATAGACACACATGGTGCAGCGCACACACACACACACTCACACTCACACACACATACTTAGATAGATACACGCACACACACATGCACATACGAACGCACACACACACGCACAAACACACACGAACACACACACACACACACACACATGCACACACACGTGCTTGCATGTGCACACACACACACACACACAGATGCACAGACACATGCATACACATGCGCGCGCACACATTCATGCACACACACATACACATGTGCACACACACACACATATCTCGTGTCTCACTCAGATATAGAAAAATGATTTGTTCTAGAGAAACCTCACTCAAATCAAGTGTTATAAATGTTGAAGTTGTCTTTTTCTAAAGTTATGTTTAAGGTCAGTGCTCTGCTTTCCGATGTTGCTTTTATCCTTTTGATCTCAGCAGTAATAATTAAAGGGTTGATTCATCTCTTTAGATAAATACTTCTGTAGACAGTCCCATGATGACAGTGCCTGTTTGGCTTTCCCCCATGACATTTAATTAGTAAGGCTCATCATCGTGTTTGTCTGTGGTTTAACAAAGAGAAATTTATGATATGATATAATTTCACGGATCAAATGAACAGGATAAATCTCCAGTATTTTTATACATAGGATTACAGACACCTGAGTGGGTTTGAATATTTCACATGTGCTCATCTGCTTTGATGTTTGTGCATAAATCCTTTGCTTTGATTTCATTACGCAGTGGTCCTTGTGAGAACACTATGTACACATGCTTGAATGTTAGTTTGGTGCTTTTGGCTTTATTGATAAGTATGTTTGGAATTGCCTGCTCACATGCTTTTTTTCAATATTTGTGGTCACGTAAATACATTTGAATATGTACCACGTCCATTAGCATATCTGCATATGTCTGACTGCCCTCTGACCCTGTGGAGGTGGTCCAGCAGGAGCAGACACCCTGCTGTACAAGCAGTGATAAGGCACTTCTTAATGTGTTTGCACAGGAGCCGAAGGAGAAAGGGCCTCTGACGCAGAAGGGCCCGCTGGCTGCCGCCGCATTCACAATGGAGGTCCCCGACACCAAACACTGGCCAAAATGTCACACCGACGCCCCATTAGGGTGGGGAGGGCCGTGCGGCCTGATTGGACGGTTTGCTGATGGGGTTCCACCCCAAGTCCTGAAAGGTCCAGGTTTAAAAAGCAGGACCAGATCGGTCTCAGAGAATAGACATCAAGAGCGACGTTGCCATCCAGCGGCGTGTAGATCACATCAAACTCTCGACAAGCCCTCTTACCATAGAGGCGCATCAGTGCATCGCTACAAGCCTGTGTGTTTGCTAAACTGACAGATTAACGGAGACACACTCACATTGTGGAGTATAACAACTAGAGATTTTTAGACTAACCATTGAAATTCACACAAAGCAGCAACAAACCACCATTTGGTCCGTAAAGACGTAGATTGACTCTAGAACAATCTTAAACTGAGGTGTTTAGCTCATACCTTTCAAAGCATCCAGGCAACGCAGAAGACAGACATGAAAAGAACGATGACTTTTGTGACCCTGCTGGCTGCGATGGTAGCCGTAGATGCTGCCCCCACTGTCTTGGAGGATCCAGGTCTCTATCGAGGTATCTCCAAAGCAGGTAAGGAGTTAAGACCACCGGCAACAATGCACTTAAATATCATATGTTAAAAATCGTGCTGTAATTGCCTACTGTATGGGTCACGTCTATGGAGCCTTGAAGCATTACCAATAAAATTAACCAGCGGCAAACAGGAGATACACTGGAGCTGTTATGAGTTACAGTAAATTGAGACTGGATGAATATTTAGATTGAATATTTGGATCGTGTCATCATTAAGTATTTTAAGGTAAACTGTTCATATTTTGCACCCAGACTCATACATGTCTGTGTTCACATAGCATTGTGGTTGTCAAGGGGAATGGTTCAAAGCCCAGTTTAGTACACAGGACAATGGCACTCTTATGTTGTCCCTTAAATTGCTCAGGCTTCCTTTGTGTGTAAATCTCAAATGTGTTCCTCCACATCTGGGTCTCTTCCTCTTGCTAAAACTGGCTCGCTAGAACTGTTGGCAAGGGTTCTGATGTGACGTTATGTAATGAGTTGTAGGCAGGTATTAAATATTTTAACTGGAAAGAATCCTGTATATGACCTCAATTCATTTGACAACAGCAGTTTAAAACATTATAATAAAATTCCATAACATAGTATCTTATGCTACACTCACGTATATTTTCTTATACCATACTAAAGTCTTTTGTTTTCAAAAGGACAGTGTACAATTAAATATATCCCAAAATGGTCATTCTCCATGGAGCTTTTAATGAACTGTTGGCATGTTTTCTTTTGACATGTTATATTGTCATGCGAACACAAACCTTTCAACGTCACCCGCCTGTGATGTCATCAAGTCTTGCAGTGGTCCCCTAGCAACTTCTTAGTGTCACCAGGGCCATTGTCAACAAGCATTGTGTAAACATGTGCCATTGTCAGGGCAAGTATGCAAAACCGACCAGTCTGTATTCACCCTGTGGATTAGACCGATTTGGGACTGAGCGCTTTGATATAAATGAAAGATCCGAGTTCTTCAAACAAAAGCTTTTACCAACTGTTATGTCATGTATGTTTGTGGAGCATAGGAAAGGTTTGTAAAAGGGACCCTTGAGCTTCAAAAGGAAGCAGGTCTAAGGCAACCTTTGTTAGCAGCTATGTATATCTCAAAAAAACATGGTTTAAAATGATTTGTCTTTATTTATTTATTTTTACAACTGCTATACTATTTTGTCTATGTTCACTTTAGTGACCAAAATGTTATACTTCTCTACTCAGGTAAACAGACACCTCCTGATATGTGGACAACCAGCCCAGATCTCCAGGGAATCAAAGCAATGGCAACGAGCAGTCTTGATCGACTGTTGAAAACGATAACGACAAATCCTGACGGACGCATAAAGATAGTGCCCGCGAGATCAATGGGTAGTGAAGTGATAACAGACAAAACAACATTCAGTCCTAAACTTAAAGATAAAACTGGAGCGGGAGCCAGTAGCCTTGGTGCGCTCCTCAAGATAGCTTCTGAGACAATCGATTTGAAAGGACAAGAGAAGACAGAGCCTGCAAACAGAAGTTTTGACAAGCGTTTTAGTAAGAACCCTGCAATTGGGGATCCAACTGTACCAGATCACACCACAGCTGAAAACACCGGTTTTCACAGACGATCAAGAAACATGTCAACCACCACTGATTCCAATAAAAAAGGCAAGAGCGTTACTAACAGTGCAGAAAGGCGATTGAAAATTACTCCTGTTACTGATGTCCCAGGTAGACGAGAGAAGATCCTAAAGATGCTGACGGCTCTTGAGGAACTTCAGAGGACCATCAACAGCACACGGACCAGCCGGATCACCCTGATGCCAAGAGGTAGAGTGGACAGGTTTAAATCACAGAAAAATGTACCCTGTTTATCACTGGATAAAACTTTCTCCATACTAATACACCCTTGTAACTTATAACTGAGAAAGAACAGTCATATATTGATATGCAAGTGTATTCTCTAATCCACTGAGTACAGAGAGTGAAAGGCAGATGGATGACAAGAAAACTTTTTTCTCTTTTTCAGGTAACAACCAGAAGACAGGGAAGAAAGGTAAAACGGTATGTATATCAGAATCCACATGGGTGCCAAGTATGCCCTTCTCTATGCGTTTGATGTTTCGGTTTCAATGCCATTTGGGTCAAAATTCGTGGTGCTAAGAATTCAGTTTTCCATAATCCACAGCCAGTAGCAGATGGGAACATGAAATCAACTGCAGTGCCTTCTGTGGTCAGCAGCAGTTCTCCACCACGAAATACAACCGACCCGGATGATCCAAAAACCTTGAACGGAAAAGCAATCAAAAAATCCGTTCCAGGTTCTCCCAAGAAAACCAATAAACGAGGTGAGCAATTTCAGACTGATAAAACTATAGATGAACAATTGTAACAATTAAAAAGGCAGGTTATGGAAGAAACGAATGCAACGAAGTGCTCATATAAAGAGTAACTTTTTTTTATTACGATCTTATGTGACATCTAATCTTTGAGGGGGTAAAAAAAGAGAGTTATTTTTAGCATAGCTTTAAATTAGCAAATATTATAGCCTGTCTGTCTTATCAACAGTTTGCTTCTGGAAATACTGCTCACAAAACTGAAGTTTCATCGTGTCAAGAATTGAGCACATCCCCAGCATGGCCACGACATTCCATAGATCAAGAAACTCATTCCGCTTTTCTTCACCACTTCCAACTTTTGGCCCAGCATTGAAGGACAGGTGCCAACAAGACCATTTCTCTCTTTTTCATCAATAACAAGACTGACACTCTTGACTTCACTGACGTGTGTACTTTCTATGTTGTACACGAAATTCTGTTAACCTCTAGAAGTGGTGAGCTCCAATAAAAATGACCCAAGCAAGCAAAATTCTGGAAAATAAAGAGAATTTTATTTTTCCATATCCCTTTCTCAGTGATCATTGTCTAAAAAAAAGGATGTTGGGAGAAGTTTGAACAAGTAAACTTGGTATGAGATAGCATTTGCTGAGTTTGCTTTTCATTGGGGTGCCTTTACTCTCTTCTCCCTCATGCTTTGTAGATTTTGTAGGCTGTTTGCACAAGTTCTCCTCCACATTCTTCCATCGGAGGTCGCCATGGTGACAAAGTATTTTCAGACGACTGTAAAGCTGAGCGGTTCATATTAGGGCTTTTAAATTAATTTGATTGTCCAGAGAGGTGCTAATGCTGTTGCCAGGTAACCTGTTTAACACGGCCCACCAAAGCTATGAGAAACACTGTCAGAGGAATGAAATTTAGCTGGACAAATGGTGGAACAACGGGAAATTTGGAACCAGAGAGTCTGTGGGTCCCTCCATGCACTCCTCCTTTGCCCTTTTTAAAACCCTCTCCTCATTCCTGCACTCTTTTCAATGAAACCGCAATTACCCTTGATGGTATCTTGATGAAAATGCATGCTAAAGCTCATATTTTTTCTGCTTTATCAATGGTCAGGAAATGAAACACACCAACATGTGCATATTGTTTTTTTTTTTTTTCTCAATCAGTTTAATTAAAGTCTCCTTTTCAGAGCTTGATAAGGCTTTCACGCAGAGTTACATAGCTGCTTAAATAGCAGATTGTTTGGTGCACAGACACAAAACAATCAACAGGAAATTAACTTTAGATTTAAAGCTGCAGGTTCAAGAGTCAGGAACAAAACTCAGCATCAGCATTATGCATGTTTACAAAAGAGTCTTACAGGAAATTTGAATCACCTTATAGTAATTTGTCATGAAACAGTGTAAATAAACAGATTTTTTTAATATGTATAAAACATGGGTAAAAAATTTTCCTGGCTATCTGTTGAGGCCTGACCTGCTGTTACTTATGTTTAATCACAGTTTCAGGAGGAAATACAACAGAAACTAAGAAGAGGAAAAACAAGAAAAAAATAATCAATGCATTTCTTTGACTTCCTATTAAAATGATTTGAAGGTAGTTAAAATGTGGTCAAGGCCATGGTGTTACACAGTGAGAGTAGGTTAATATTGTTGGTTTCATGTCTATTCAGCATTATACTGACATACAGAAATAACACAGAGAATTAATACTACAGTATTATTCAAACTGCATTTCCTGGCCCTGCCATTGACTGAAGGGAAAAACACTTCATACCATTGTACAACAGTGCTACTCCACCGGTGAGGGCACATATGTACAAGATCACACACACACACACACACACACACTCACACACACATACACACACACACACAGAGAGGGGGGGATTGAGAGAGAGAGAGAGAGAGAGAGAGACAAACATACAGACAGACACAAATAAAACTGAGATTCCTCCATCAGATATTTGCTCCCCGTATTTATTTGATCCTTTTGGCAACGTCCAGGTAGGCAAATTCAATTTCACGATCAGCTGGACAGGTGTTGGTGAACTCCTCCCTCTGGTAGGCGCTATTAAGGTATCTCCATACTCCTGTCATGTCAGCGGGAATCTCGAAATTCCTATATTTTTTGGCAACAACCTTGGGGAGAAAACACGATAATTCTCTGTTGACATTACATGTAACCACATTTAAAAGTAACAATCCTGGCTCTAGATTGACATAAGAGAAGAGATCAAGACTCATGAACATACCTTGATAATGTGTAATTTGGGAAGCAGGTTACAGTCTGCAAGAGTGAGGTCCGGTCCATCCAGAAAGCTGCGTGCAGACACTCCCGGATCATCCGCGCTATTTTCGTCTATCTCCTCTGCTAAGGGTGACTGCAGGTATTCGTCCAGTCTCCTCAATGACTTCAGCAGAGCCTTCTCCAGAGCTGCACATACAAACAGATGAATCAATAAAAGCTCAGTTATAAGCAAATCTCTCAAAAATAACAACAGAGAAGGTAAATCTAATCCTGCAAATAATAAAACATTTGGGAAACACCTTTATTTTTTCCACACTCCATCTTTTGCCACCTACCGTCATTTGCCTCCTTGCGAGGGTTTTTGATGTAGGCAGAAAACTTAGCAAATACATCTATTCCTGCTGTATTTGATTCCGGGTGCTTAGCAGCCAGTTTTGGATACCTGCAGATGGCATATGATGATTTGATGAGAGTTTAAAATATTAATACAGAGATTAGGAGTATATCCAGTGCATACAAGTGAAAAAAAAGCTTCATTTTAGGATAAAAACAGTTTTTGCCACATTCCAAATATTGAATTAAGTGCTGGCACATTCTAAAGTTTGAACTGTACGTTCTGCAACCGACAACAACGGCATTCAGTGACGTGGTTGTAGCGCTGGACGATAAATCCCGCTTTTTTGAGCTAGTCTGGTATGAGCTAGCCTGAAGGATTGGTCTGAGTCAGAACAATGGCATAACAAAGACTACAGAACATACTATATCCCATACCGTGGTGGTGCCAACTTCTCTTCGAGAAACTCCTCAATTTTGTTGACATCCACCAACACCTCTCCATTAAAGGTCATAAATGGTGGATTGGTTCCTGGAGCCAGGTCTTGTAAGTCAGCAGGTTTCCTATACAACATAGACCAGAGACAATATCCATTAGCTGAAAACCACTGACATTACATGTCTAAGTGGGATTTTTGGAAACCTCCAAGACTGGAATTTCATGCATAAAACTTTGGAACTAATCTCACGTTTAAGCCTATAAATGAAATTTTTCAAATACATTTCAAACTCTCTACTCTCTGTATCTACAAGTATAGTCTGTGACACTTAAAGCAAACACTGGAGTTCACTGTAATATTCATACACATTATCAGGTAACAATGTTTAAGAGATTTAACATTACAGCTTTATGTTCCTTCAAAATGAGGGTTATGGTAAAGTGACATTTTTTGTGGAAGAGAGGGTAAACAACCTCTTGAGGTCCACCGTAGTGACATTGAAGATGACTCCCTTTAGCCAGAGGATCATAAAAAGTCTCTGTGAGAAGGGGCAGTTCCCGATGCTCTCACCATCACTGCCGGCCTATAACACATATTCACAGGAGCGTGCTCAATAAAAGCATACAGTCACAAGCACAATAACAACACCACCACCACCAACAACAACAAAATCAAAAGTTAAACAAAAGCAGTGTGACGCGAGAAATCCACATCTCATCACAGCTTCTGAGATTTAAGAAGTTTGCTAAAATGATCATTTTCTTCCAGCAGCTGTCTCAGGCAGTTCCCACATTCCAGAACCTGGGCGTCTCAGCAGCTACCACCAGGTGTCCTCCACTTCCCTTTAGCTCTGAATTTGCCCAGTGTCGTCCTACAGTGGTCTGCCATGGATGCACATGTTGTGCTCAGACCCAGTGCCATTGTTCTACATAAAAAAGATATTTCACAGAAACTTTCTTCATATTGCAGCTATTCATCAGCACAGGGGCAGTCAATCCCTCATTATACATACGCAAGAACGCTGGTATTTTTGTAGTTTTTTGTTTGGTTGTTTTTTGGTCGGTCAGTAATCTTTTTTTTTTTTTTTTTTTTTTTATGAAAGACTTTGAGTGTTGTTCTCTTATATATGTCAGAGCTGGCTTGGTGTGTCATATGATATGAACTAATCCTGAATGTGAAGCACATTCCAGAGAATCATATTCAGGTAAACATCTTCTCTGAACACCACAGTCCATTAAAAGACACAGCTTAACGCACAGAAATCGACTGTATGATGAGGGAAAAATGCATAAAAAGTGCATTAGTGTAACAAGCAGAATGCCTGAAATACTTGATTTAAGAACAACCTATTCCATCTCTATCTGTATTTCAGTGTCTCTTTTCAAAGTATGTCAGGTGTTCAGTAGCACTGACTGTTTCCAAAGCTTTAGAACTGAACTTAATATTCCCACTGTCATCACAACATGCTCCTTCTTAAGTTAATGTAGGCATAACGTAGGCAACAAGAAAATAACACTCATGTTATCTTCTGAGCTTAGAAATTGAGATAGCATATGTGGATTTAAAGTGGCAGTGGGAAAATTCATTCCCATACGCAGGTATATCGATGACAATCACTGTTTTTATGTTGTGCAATACCCCAAAGGTCAGGTCTAGAGCTATCCCTGTTGTCAATCCACATATACCCTCTGAAAATGACAGACATCACTCGATGATATCTATAATAATGCGACAAGGACAACAAAATATGTTTGCCAATCAAATCATGTAAATGATCAGGTTCGGTGTCAGGAGGCCACTGAAATAACACGGTTAAGAGCTGGAATCACAACTAACTGGAGAAAGAAATCTCTTACCTTTACAAACAGTTCAATGCTAGGAAATCCAAGCTTTTTAGCTGCAATGTCAAACCAAGCCATTGAGATATTTCTCAGCAGATGCACTCGCACACATTGAGAGTTCTGATCAAGTCAAAACTATAATCAGCTTGCAGATGCAAAAGCAGTGCTTCACAACAGAGGTCAAAAAAGAATGTCAGTCCACTTCAGAGTATAGTGTAATCCTAAGATTTTGCTTGTTTTCATGTGCCACTGACTGCCTTTGCAATTGAGTCTCTGTATATACATATAAAAATAATCAAGAGCAAGACTTGACTTTCACCAATAAATTGTAGAGTGATTTTGTTACGGTCAGTGCTGATGTTCTCGTGGGTGGATTGGATGGACTGAGATATGCAGCCCAATGAGAAGGCAGGACAGAACACTCTCTCTTTGTTACAGTATGCTGACATCAATAGACGTGCTGCTGGTGGGCTTTCTTTCTTTCTTTCTTTCTTTCTTTTTTTTTTAAAAGAATTTTATTTATTTATTTTCAACATTTTAAGGCCAAAGTTCTGCTTTATTCTTTTCAAGCAGGCTAAACAGCTGCTGACTTTGGTTGAGCTGAATGGTCAGTTATCATTAAGTTTATGCCTCCTTGTAGATGAAATACATCTTCGTCAGTAAACTGACTGATGACCGGCAATGTGACTTCACTACATGAGAAACATCACAAAGTACAGGGCGACCTGTTCTTTTGAAGAAACTGTCTATCTAGACCTTGCAATACATCAAACACAGTGGCATAACAAACCTTGACTGGTCCTATCTAAGACTATGAAGACCCATATTTTCACATGCCTTGGGGGAACAGTGTGAGTAGCAGCACTGTATCCTGTGTGGGCGAGTGTGGAATTCAAGTCCTGTTGAGCTGGAGCAGACAATAATTGTCCCCATACAAGTGAACAAGAGTATCTGTGCCCATGTGAAGACATACAAAAAAGCCAAAGAGATTATGACACACATGGATTCAAACTGTGAAGTACATAACTGAGTACCCAGATTAATTTATTTCTCAGCTTGAGATAATTGAACTTTGTCATTTTATCAAGTTAAGTCATGTATTTGTTGTGAAATGAGGCATAGTCATATTTAGGTGCCTGTATCTATCCTCTTATTCATATCCCATATCCTGTTCTAGAACCTGTTACGTCACCTCCATACTCGAATCTTCTTTACTGTAAGGCACTGAGAGGACTCTCAGTAACTGAGCACAGTAACCCACATGGTAGACAACCAAGTTAATCTGTTCATCTTGAGGAGGATCAAAGGCCTGCTACTCTAACATTGCCCAAGGAGGAATTACAGAGCCAAAATTAGAGCTTTACAGAGCAAAATTCATATGCTATGTTTATATGCTATGTCTGGACAGTCTCTGTGTGTTACATAACAGAATGTTACATACTGAGACAATGAATTATGAAAATATTGTTGGTGGTGCTCTCTCTGTGGTGTTAGTAGCAGTGTATATGTGTGTGTGTGTGTGTGTGTATGTTTCTACTGAATGACTAAGCACATTCATACTACCACAGAGCCGTGGGAATAGTTACTTGAGGCCCTGTCAAGTACATTTAAGCTGCCGGCCGTGACAGGCTATAAACAGATACGTTATAGAACAGGTGCAATATAGCTGAGGGGGCAGTAGAGGGTGGGATTAGATCAAATGGAAATGCAAGGCTGGCCAATGGAAGGCACCAGTACATTTCTTTCTTTAAAATGACTCTGGGATCACCGGGGCCTTCAGAGACCTGTTGATATGCTCATCACAACAAAGGCGCCTGAATCAGATTCATATGACTGACACAGAGTTACAGTGTTCAGACGTGAGTGAGTTTGTCTAAAGTGTGTGTAAGCTTACTGCAAATGTGTTTACAGCAAAGTTGCATAAAGTATTTGATCCTCCTTTCCACCCCTTCCCATAACGGTCTCAGACCAGCAAACATGTTAATCAGATTAAAGTTTAGAGGAATGCAGAGCGACGGAGAGCTTAACCAACTACACCTGCAACACTCTGAAGACGGAAAGAAAAAGAGAGAGAGAGGGAGAGAGAGAGAGAGAGAGAGAGAGAGAGAGAGTGAGAGAGAGACAGAATAACAATGAATAATGAGGGTTCATGTTTACACCATGAACAAAAACATACATGAGTGCTCAAAAAAAAAAAAGATCAATGAGATAAGTTAAGACATATATGCAAAAGTGCTGGACTTAAAAACAAAGGAAAAAAAACAACAACAAAAACAAAACACAAACATCCGGTTTATATACCCATAGCGACTACTGGAGCAGAGTCTGAAATAGCTAAAGTTTCATGATTATTCAACACCTTTGCAAATTTAACTTAAGCCCTACAACTAAACCAGGGCTACTACAGCATTCAGTGACAACTCACTATGCAAACAAACTTTGTGAAAAGGTTTGAGACCTTGATCTGCCACTGTTTTTTTTTTCTTCAAATATCTTTTTTTAAATTTGTTGTTTTACTTTGCTTAACAATTTTTGAATAATCTGTTAGTGGAAATATTAGCAGAACGTTGTCTTAAAGAGACTACATGGATTCTGCCCTCCCTTTGATAATATCAGGTCATTTTTTTTCCATTGCACAAACACAGGATTTCTTTGTTAAGAGGGATATTAAGACATTTTTACCCAGCTTATCGCCCTGCCTCTCAGTCACCTTCATGTTTCAGGAATTTGGCACCGTCAGGCTATGAACTAAATGCTAGCCTCATAGTGGCAAAATCCATGGTCTAAATGATTTAATTTTTTTTTTTCCAGCTTCTTTTTATTAGATGTCTGTGGCAACATTTTTGTAAGCTTTAACACTTAGGCAACAATCCAGGAAAATTACTCTGATGAATGACCGTGAGCCATTGTGACTCACTGCAAGTTCAGACAAATCTATCTTTTAATCTTGGCTGCTTCTTTGAGTAGTATCCTCACTACATATGTTATATAACCACAAATTACCTTATGGTTACAAGAGACCTATGGGAGAACATGCGCTTTTTCAAAACAATTAACAGTTTGTTATATCATTAGTGAAGACAAATGTTTACCCAATGAAATGGAAAAAGGTTCACTGGCAGTCATGTAACACTACTTGAAGGAGGATATTTTTTCTTAGTTTCAGAGGCTCTCATTTATCAGACATTCATATGTTCTTGTCTAGTCTTTCACATCAGTAAGCTCATATTTAACTGGAGCACTTTAGCCAAGTGGTGATCACTGTTTCTTAATGAGACAAGATAAGAGGATCACAATATGTTTACATGCAATGATGTGCACAAGTCCAGGCACACTGCAGCACCGGGCATCATGAGTTGGTCCTGTGTTTTTTTAGCTACTTACCAACTCTTCCCTCCTGACTACAAGAGAAAAAATATTGAATATTTGAATATCTGAATCACTGAACGGTGATTGGTTGAATGCTGTTTATAAGGAGAATGTCTCAAGTTCCACATGACCAAAAAAGCAAGATATTTTATGTGTTTTGGGAAGATGAGCTGATGATCAAAATAGAGGTGGTTTATCATAAAGTTTTAGTGTCGTGGTTATCTATACCATTTTTTTTCCAGGACCCTACTACGCTACTATAGTTTTACTGATGCTTTTATACATCAAAAACAGCATGGAGATTTTCTTTTTGGTATCTCTTGTTGGAGGTAAGATTAAGAGATTCCTGTGGCTTTGAATGGATTCTTACTCATATACTTATCATCCAGTGAACTTAAAGATTATTTTCCCAAACAACTTTGACTCGCATCATGACTGTACCCAATCAAATTTTTTTTTTCATACAAACACTACCAACAAACACTAAGTGTCTCCTTTCAAAGAACCCATGGGAAGAGGTTGAACTTACTTGATTCTCAGCAGAATGTTTTAGCACTCCAGTCGTCAAGGCAACAAAGCCAAGCTTATAATACTAAACTGAACGTACAACAGCATGCCACTATGGATCACTTTTAACTGTAACACAGCAATTTTGTACACTGTTGAAACCAAGCAGTCTGCCGCTCGAATCTTAACCTTATGTAATTCTATAGACCATAAACCATATCTTCATAATCCATTACTTCAGTTATTACTCATCCTCAGTGGGATTTAATGTTCCCTTGTCTAGCAGTTGGTCTTTGAGTTTTAGTATTATCTGACCAACTGACCAAGACAGCCCAGACACTAATACAATTATCTCCTGAGGCATTAAGCTCAGCAACTGTGGAAATGGTCCTGCTCTTGCTCTGATGGTTTACATGCAAAAAAACCAAAACAAAAACAAAACAAAAAAAATGCTAAAAACAATGCTACTATTACATACAGTATTAATAAATGCAGCAAGCACAGCATTACTTTCTGGTCAGGTTTATAGTATCAGAGAACTTGATTGGTGTAAAATCTATGTAAGGACTTGGGGAATGGGCAAGTGTGACTGACTCTTAACTGCATTCACAGTAAGTGTGACTGTATTCACAATATTAGCATCATAAGGTACTACACACACACACACACACACACACACACTCGAAGACAAGCACACTACACACAGACCCACACTGCCTTGTTATTGTAGCTTTAGACAGTACCTTCACATAGAGGGAGATTTCATATTCATTAGGATCAGGGCTGTAAACCTCTTCCTCCATCTGTTGAACAGGGCTGGCAATTGTCACATTTTTCTTAGTGGGCTTCGTCTGTTTGTCTTCCATCAGTTTGGAGGGTTGCTTCTTCACCTCCTCTGTTTCCTTTGCCGGTATCGGCCCACTGATCCCATTCTCCACTGCGCTTTCTTGACCTTTGGCTTTGATGTTCATCTCACTTTCCCTTTCGATGCTCATGGTTCTGATTCTGCTGACGATGGGCTTTTGTGTTTCCTGACACTGCGTCTCTGAGGTCTCACTGGCAATTAACCATGCAGGTATTGCCACTTTACGCCCTCCCTCCCTTCCTCTCTTCTTTGGCTCATCCTCAGTGACAGCTCTAAGCTCTTCTATCCCCTTGCTCTCTCCCTCCTGTCTGCCTTTGGGCTTCTCTTCGCTGACCGGCTCTGGCTGTTCCTTGTAAGTGCATCCTCCCTCCGCAGCCTCCTGCTTACCTTCTGTGACCTCAGCTGGCTGTTCTAGCTCTGACCTCCCTCCCTCCTCTGCAGGTGCCGGTACATCTTCGGGTAACTTCCTTGGCTGTTCTGTCTCGTTGGCCCCTCCTTGTTGAGCAGCCTCTGTTACCGTTGGTGCTTTCAGCTCGTTAGCCTGCTCTGTCACTCCCACCACGCCACCACTTCCTTCCAACGCGGTTCCCGCCTCATCTTTCATCCCGTCTCTCTCCTCAGGCTCATCCTCAGGCTCATCATCATCAGCAGCTGTATTTTTATCTTCCTCTGTCTCCGTGCTGTCTTTTTCTAACTGTAAACTAGCACTCCCATCCTTCTCTTCATTTGCACACTTTTCCTCCTCACTTTCAGCAGATCGAACAGCAGACACACCCTGATGCTGTTGGTCTGTTGTATTGTCATCACTCTCCTCTTTCACTGTTGATGCTATAACAGCTGGCTCCTGCTCTGTTGCCCTCTCAATTACTTGGTCTTCAGTCACCCCACTTTGGACTGCCTCTGGTTGTTCTTTGCAGTCTTCATCTTCCTCTTTGCCAGGTACCACTGCCGTAACCGGCTTCTCCTCATCTGTGTCATCCTCATGTGACAGAGATGGAATGTTCTGTGATTCACTGGCTTCATCTTCCACACATTCTCTTTCAGCTTTGGTGACAGAGGGTTGTTGCACTTCTGTATTCTTTGTTTCTTTTGCTTCTATCTCATTAGTAGTACATACATTCAGATTGTCCTCACCTGACTTCAGTTCCTCTCCTCTGTCTTGTGAAGCATCATCATTGGAAGGAACATCCAGATTCTCCTCCGATCCCTGCAATTTTTCCTCTTGGATCACTGTGACTTCATAATTAGTGGACATATCAGGTTGTTCTGCTGTTCTTTGTGGTATTTCCTCTGGTGTATCATCAGTAGAAGATAAAGGAATATGCTCCTCTACCTGTGCCAACACTTCATCCTTTACCTCATTATTATCAGACACAATCAATGGTTCTTTTATTTCTTGTGATATTTCCTCGTGGACCACTTCTCTCTCTTCTTCTTTTACACTATCAGTGCTGGACATCTCTATCTTCTCTGTTGCTCCCAGTTGAATTTCTTCCTCTTTCTGCACTACTTCATCATTGTTGATGTTACTCTCCTCTTTTGTCCCTTGGGGAACCTGTTTCTCGGTCTCCTCTAATTCAACCTTGACGGATGACGTCTCTTTATGTTCCGTTTTATTTGTTTCTCCATCTTCTCTTTGTCCGGCTTCTTCCTGGATGCTCACATCTGTCCTCTCCTCTATTCTCTCTTCATTGTGGGCTGCAAGCAGAGTCTCGTCCTCGTTTTGTGAGGTTGCTGTTCCCATTTCATGGTCTGGGGGATCAGGGACAACGGGGATATTGTTTTCCTCTGTGTCTTTTTCCAAAAATGTTCCTGCCTGTTCATCCGTCTTAGAAACTGTCTCAGATTCATCTTGGCTTGGCAGTTCTGCTTGAGATTCTGGTTCAGACTTGGCTTCAAGTTTCAGCTCTTCATCTCCTATGCACCCTTGTTCTCTTTCCATAATCTCCAAATCACCGTTTTCTTCTGCAAGGACATTTTGAACCTCTTCCCTTTCCTTTTGCAGCTTTGCATCCAGAGCGGTGTCTTCCTCTTTCTTTTTTTCGATATCATGAAAAACTTCAACATCCCCAAGACTGTCAATTGGAGATGCCCCATTGGCAGGGACTTGTGTATCTGCTGTGACATCATCATCCTCAATACCAATGTCTTCACCCACCTCCTCACCAAGCTCTACCTCATCTTCTTCCTCCTCTTCCACTCCATTCCTCCGATCTTTTAGCTCCAATCCAGATCTCCCTTGGCAATCAATCACCGCCCCATTGGAAATATCTGAGCTGAGACCCACATCAGTTTTGGACTGGGCCATATCACAAAAGAGTTGTGCGAGAAGCCTGAAACTTTGTACTTTTATTTCAGTTTGAGACTGTGTAGTATAACTAGTGCACGAAGCTCTTGTGGTTGCCTCTCCAACTTGTGCCTCTCTAACATAGAGGTAGCTAAGGCTTACTCTCCCTCCCTCTCTCCTTCCCCTCCTGTTGGCTAGAGGATTATGGTGAATTTCGGATCCTGATCCCCACATGACTTGCCTGCCCTCTTAAATCCGCTCCATGGGAGCCTGGTTGTCCCAAGCTGATCGGTTTAAAGGACAGGGCACGCCTTCCACTGTGCGTCCCTGCCCTGAGAACTATTCTCTCCATCCTCCCTCTACCACAGACCAGCCAAAAGATGGCAGCCAGTGGCTGTCTCCTCTCATATAGATAAACAGTTTTTTTTCCCCCTTCAGTCTGGGGACCCTGGCCACATCGCCATCCAAAACAGAGATGTTATTTTTTTTTACATATTACTCTTTGTGGGGCAAGCCTTACAAAAATTCTCTGATTTTAGTGAATTCAGGAATATAGTGAGTACAATCTGAGAAATGACAATACACTGCCATGCTTCGTGGATAGGAGCACGGGCATTAGACTCCGAAAGGCAGGTGTCGAGATAAGCTTCACTGAGGATGTTACTCTGCAACAAAGCAAAAAGTCGCCATAAGAGGGCACTCAACGACCACATAACTGAAGATTCGTCCCCCAAGTCCAATTCAGTTATATCTGGTTGATAAATATTGGGTACATCTGCAAAATGCTATTGTGACTGTTGCTAATACAAACTCCTTCGTTTATGCCGTTGAATGTTTGTTCTTCTGTTGCAGGAAATCTCAGGTAGTAACGTGTGAAGCATTGACAGGACGTCAGCGGAAACAAGAACGTCATGTCAGCTGTTTAGCTTCCAGTGCAGTCTAGACGTCATTCTCCTTTGACGAAATTGAATACTTCTCACGGAGAAGTTGGAAGATTACATGCTGTTACACCTATGAACTATGTTATTTATGTTTAGAATTTGCATATCGCGTGCGCGACTATTTAATGAGAATCCGGTTACTTGTAATGTATTTGAGTAGCGGTGCAGGCGGACTGCTTTGTTGCCCCGTTACAATTTACAGGTCTAATTGCGTAGGGTTGTTTGGGGACCACAACTGCATGGGCCAAACCTGCTGCTAATCTTAACCGTTCATCTGTATTTTGGTTAACGAATCGACTAGGGACGTGAAACCAGACCACTGTGTTTACACCTGCCATGCAGCAAACAGAAAACGGCGAAGGGGCGGCGACAGCCGAAGTGCAAGTCAACGACCAGCCCAACGCGCTTATAGCATGTAAAGTACCTGAAGAGGTCTTCAACGATGCTCAGTTGAAGGTAGGCTAGTCGTTCACTAAGCATTAACAGCAGCAGGCCTATAACTTGATTTGAGATCAAGACAAATCCTACTTAGTCCATCCATCATTTTCTTCATCATTAAGGAGAGAAGTTAATTTTGTTCCTTCGATAGTCGGTGCACGTGCAGCTAAACCTCTCTAACCACTGAAACAGCAATTGGCAAATCATGACGTGTTTTCCCACACATAGGCTACCGAGAAAGAGCACAAAGAATAACATAGCCTAGTGTGGTGCTGCGTATAACTGCTGAAACAAATGAAAAATCTCATAGCCTGCCAATTATGTTCACGTAGCGATTCATGTAACTGTGAAATATACAGTCAGTTCCTTAGGTATTTTGTGACCATACGAATTAGCTTGAAATATTTTCAGACGGTAATTGTGATAAGCTTGTGTTTGAATTAGTAGCTGTCGCCGGTAATCAAGTAAATGCAAGCTAATGGGCCTACTGTTCCACTCTGGTCCGCTACTTTTGTTATACTCATATGAAAGCAAATATGACTCGGCCTCCACTATGGAAAAACTACGTGTATCCAAAAGGCATTGGTACAATGGTATGTGCTCTTCTATCAGACCAGAACAAAACAACACAGCTTAGCCCGCATTTTCAAGATATTTTTAACAACATCCGTCGAAGTCTGGCAATACACCGTTAGATGATGCATTCTATTTCCTCTCGAGTATTGATGTCAAGATGAGACTGTAGCATAGCATTCATTAAGGTCATGTGCCGGTCAGATAAAGCACAAGAGTATTTCTTTTATAGAAGCAGTCTTACTGCAGTGAGGCCAGGATTTGCTCAGGATTACTTACAAAACCCTCTGTGGCAGATGATGAAACAATGTCAAAATATAACCAAAACCCAGACAGATCTCGATAAAAGTTCTAACAAGTTGAGGTCTGTCAGATCTACAGTTGCAAAAATAGAATTTGAACAGAGAGTAGAAATCATATTTTTGTGTTGTGTATGGCAATGTCCTCATCATACATGGTATTGAATGATGATACCCATGCATTAAACAGAGGAAGTGGTGGACAATTAGCCTGTCCACTGACAAGTTCAAGGAAAAAACTGATTAATGAGGCAAACAGTTAGGCCCTCTGGTAATCTTATGATTAGGCAACCCACAGTGATACTTTTTAAATCAGCTACTTTGCACACTGAATTGTCACCTGTACACGTTATTGTTTTAGCACAATATCAGCTTGAGCTGTGTAAGTCATTACAACCTCTGCCAACAAACCCAATAGATATTCTTCTGAAATTAATGTTGTTGGTATGTATTTAATGCCAAACAACGATACTGTCATATCTTCACTTTTACCCTTTAGGAACAGAGTGAAAGAAATGAACGTAGCGAAAAAAAATAGCACCGCAGTCACCTTTCAGGATACCCTTGGCCTCAATTCTAATAAAGATAAAAACTCCCCCTAAGTCAAGATTTCCACCGACTGAGGGTTCAATGTTCAGTGGTAGTGTCCTAGGCTTGCTTATATTTTCCTCTAAATACAGACATGAACTTTTGAGTGATGTTTTTGTGCCCTATAACTACTTACCAATGATTTAGGTTAATGCGCAAAAGTTTCCATTGTACTCTATTTTTATAATATGAGCTGAGAGCCAAGTGTAGAATTTGATAGCTTAGCAGAAGAGCAATGGAAAATCTGTTAGCCAACAGGCCCAGATGCCAGCCAGGGTTACCTGGGAAACAGCAGTACTCTGGCACAAGGTGAATCAGGAACGAGGTAGACCCAAAGGATCATGACTAGATCACATTGCGTTCCCCTCTGGCCCAACCTGCTTTGATAACTAGACCATCTCTGTGAGATTAATGCTGTGTCAGTTTTACTGGTCTAACGGTTTTGCTGGACTGAGTGTTTCTACAAAGATGCTTTGTTGTACTCATGGAACATTTTTCTGATGTAATATCATAGACCTGCTTTCAAGTCAAACCTGTAAAGGAGAACTGCTTGACGTTTTGCACTCAGCTGTGTCTTGTACAGTTTACATTTTCGGTGCACTCTTGGATGGCAAAGTCAGATATTTCCAAGAGAGATAGTTCCTGTTATTTGAAGAAATCCCCCCCCCCCCCCCTTCTGAAAAAAGTAACTTATTACAGTGTTTGAAATCCCCCTTCTTGACTGGCCTGAATTGTTGTGACCACAGATCTGTCTGTCCTTTTTCTCTTTCTGTCTGACTGTCTCTCTCTCTCTCTTTCTTGTTCATGCAAACACTAAGTTTTGACAGAATGCAAATGCATACACAAATTCTGAGTCTGATCTCTACATTTTAGATTTGTTCCACTAAAATAGATCTCTTTCCGCATGTTTTCAACTGACAGATGCCTTTTGATAATTAGTCATGTGTTTTTTTTTTCCCTGAATTGTTATCTGTTAATAAGCACAGCCACTCACCTCTGAACCACGAGGTCAAATTTCCAATCAGTTTTTGCCGATGCCATTTAACTCAGAACTGATCTCTACCTGGCAAACAGGTCTGTACTTTTGTTGGTCAATCAGTGACATGTCGTTCAGTGTGGCCGTTGTTAACTTTAACACACTGACATTACGTTGCAGTCCAACGCTAAATCAACTCATGCAACTTGATGATTCATTGGCTCGGCGATTAGTGGAAAAAATGAATCGCTTGCGTTGGTTTCAGGCTTATAATAATAATATCATTTCAGATAAACAGTGGAATCATGGTTGCTAGGAACAAAAACAGAAAAAAAACAAGAAGACTTCTTGTACTTTTATGCTAAAATTTACAAGTATCACTTCTACAACGTAAGTTTCGAATCTGAATGAAACCTGAATGAGTGAATGAGTCTTGATCTCAAAATGACAGTCTACTCATATGTACTTTGCACATGAAGGTTTCTTTTAGGGTCAGTTCTTTCAAACCTGCAAATGAAACATTACCATTAATCTTTACCTAACTCACACATCATCCTTATTTTCAAACTCAGGCTAGTCCTACCAGGGTTTTGTACCTTCAAATACTAATCAGCTGTCTGTTTATTCCTGTTGGGCACATTGTGTAGAACACTTTGGAATCGCACCATTGCACCCGTCTATGGAAAATCGAGTCATGCGTGTATTTGTATACATAACATTCTTCCGCGTACTCAGGCATTCTGAACATATTTTCCACAACGCCGCGCAGGGGCTTAGCAACATAATGAAACAGGAGTCTGGAGTTTGGAGAGGGTGGAGGTTGTGCAAATGAATTATAAAAAAAAAAAAAAAAAGACAGAAAAGAAAACTTTATGGTGTTTTGGAAAGTTGAATAAGAGGGCGTAGAGACTTGTTTCCGTGGAACTTGCAGCGAAGGGTTAACAAACAGGTGTAGGACTTTAGCAAGACAAAAGTGGGACATCCAAAAAAGGATACATTCTTTTTACTCTACAAAACAGATACATGACAAAATATACATTTGCAACAAGGGTAATTAAGCAGGATTGGACGGATATAGACTTCACCAGGAACCTTCAAGATAAGAAAAATGAATTGAATTACATAACCCACATCTGTTATAAGGCACTAATGACTGGGCTTCTAATTAATGTGCTGGATTGTCATGCAAAAACGAGGTGCAAATGTGTTGACAAGTTAAAAAAGAAACGTAATCTTCTGACAGTTTTTTCCTTTTCCTGTTTTCACATTTATAAAAAGCTACACTCTGCCAGCGGGTTATTTATTACCATTCACAGGTAACTTTACACCGCTGGCTTGGTTACCAAACGGAAAATATTACCAGCCTATGTTGCGTGGTGTCTCTGGCTGGGTGTGGTCTGGGTTATACTCCAGTTTTAGCGTGTAGGGGTCAGAGACAGGGAAGTGACACCGTACGGTTACACGCGGCTGTACTACGCTCTGTTGTGGACTTCTGACTGACTCAGTCCCAAACACACAGGGCTCTGACACCTGTGTGTGAACCGTGCTGTATGTCCTCTTTGTTCTTCACCCTCCTTTGAAGTGAAGAGAGCACGTGTTGTCTTAGAAGCGTTGTAGTCGCTTGGTTCACGACGCTACGCCTTTGTAAATTGCCAGTGCTTGTGTAGGTTGCGTTCAGTCCTGTGCATGCCCTCGTCTTGTTGCAGGTGCGTAGAGTTGCATTGCGTGACTCACTGTGAGATGAAGACACTGAACAGACGTGGAGCGGGGCTGATGGCTATAACTCAGCCTGAATAGGAGAAAAGTCAGACTCCGGTCACTGAGATTATGCAGATATGCTTTGATTTCACAGCCAGTTTTACAAGCAATTACATGTAGTCGCCTAGTTATGCAGTTTCACAGTAGAATGTTACACAATTCACAACAGAATGATACAGATATATAATCAAATACATTCTAGTCCTTTTGCTGCTAAAAGGAAGATTATTTTTGATGGAGAAAACAGTATGTTGACTCTTTTTTTTTGTGTATATTGGCTTGCGTTTATGTTTTCTTTGGGTTGATGTTTTATGTTGTTAAATATATGCAGACTTTGTTAATGAGCTGAGGAGCATGCGTCTCATCACCAGTCACACTTTGCATAACACTCGTCTGGTGCTTTCTTCGCTTTGCATATTTTCCATCTCCGTATTTTGGTTTCATATTTCCATTTTTCCATTCTGTCACTGAAGCCAGGGAGGGACATGTCTCCATGCTTAATGCCGTGTCTCTCCCAGGCTGTACACAGACACGTACGCAAACTTGCCTAAAGAGAAATGTTTACAAAACAGTAGAATACCAAGGAATAACTAATGGACTACCATAGAAATACACATGCAAAGATAAAACAAACAAGAGTAATATGCACCGCAAAGCTCACAGTGCCGAAATGGACACGCATACGCCCATTTGCCGCCTTTCATTCTCCATGCATTGCTTTTTTTGATGGATACAAACACTCTTTCATTTGCTGTCTATCACGTACTCGCACTCATGCTAGCTGGACTGCAGTTAAGAGTGTGAATGGAAAACATGCAGTCTGTGCAGAGGTGGCTTATCATGGCTCTCAAGTCCGGGTCGGGCCCGCTGAGTTGACCCGCGGTGCTCGTTGTATGTGGTCGCTGACAGGAACTGGAAAAAACATGTCATACTTGGATGAAAATAAAGCTTGACCTGGCCCTTTGAACGCGGTTCAAATTCATCTCTGCTCAGAATAGCCCCTGCAGTTTGAGGTTGTTCACCCTGTCATGGCTTAGTCATGCACTCTGGAGTAGAGTGCTGTGAGAGTGTGTGTGATAGTTGCAAGAGTAGTCTGGATGCTGGCCTAATGAGAGCTGTTTACATTTAGTGAGTCTAGCAGCACTGCACCCATGCCACAGCTGGTAGATGGAGACGAGGAAATTGAAAGATAGTGAGGAAAATAAAAAACAAACAAACGTGATATAGATATAGAAAGTTTTGATGAGTGTCAAAAGTGCCATGTTTCTGGGGTTTTTTTTATATATATATTGACTTTATGATGGCTTTAAAATATGCTTAAGACTATTAAGTGTGCATCTTATGGACTGTCGATTCTTGCATTGAAAACATCACAGGCGACGTTTCAGGCTGTTTCATCTTTGAAGATGACTTTCACTGAAAACTGTCTCTCTGACTGCCTGAAAACAGATATTTTTTTTTGTGTGTGTGAAAACAAATATCAACAGGTTTGAGATGTGGGAGGAAGAGAGAGCACTCAAAACAGGAGGATATTGGCTCTTGGCCATTCAAAAAAAAAATGATGTCATTAGTTTCCAGCTTCTCACTCACCAAAGCAGCAGGATTAGTCAGCAACAAAGAAGGTGAGAGAGTGAGTGATGGAGAGAATAAGAGAAAGAGGTAGAGGGAGGGAGGGCGGGAGGGAGGGAGGGCGTGACCTGGGCTAAGAAAGGTAAAACCACTCCCACTCTGTCAGCTGTAATTGCCTGCAAGAGTGAGCTTTCTAGAGAGAGAAAGAGTGAGAAACAGAAAGGCGGTGCTTGGAAGTATCAGCCCTCTTATAAGAAGAAACAGATAAACCCATATGTCTAATCTTGTGAGTCGTTACCTTGAAAGCACTTCTTCTAGAAGAGTCTTTTTTTTTTTTTTTTTTTTTTAATTTGTTTTGTTACACGTCAGCTTAAGAGCGGGACAGTATTACTGCAGATGGGGAAACAGGCTGAAACTACATGAGCAAAGAGTTCTCTACAGTTCTTTATCAACCAGCAATACAATTGGATTTAGGGGCTGCATGTGTTGAGAGGCAGTGAGAAGAATTTTTCAAAACAAGGGTGCTGAGACAAAAAAGAGAAGAAGAGAGCAAGAATTTACTCTTTTTTTCCCACCTTGAAGTCAGCTGAGCACCTTCAGTGTCTACACACACCTCAAAAACCACCTCAAGAGACACTGTCTTTCCTCTCCCGTCATGCACCTTAAGGCAACAAATTGTAACCAGTGTTGTCTGGTAGCCACACTGGTGCACCAAGATGTGTTCAGCAAACCAGAGGTTCGGGTAAGGTTACCAGCACTGAGACTTTGTATCCTAAATTCCAGATCAGTCAGTGTTGCCTCTTTCCTTGTAATGGTTGAGACAGGGAATTTTGTACAGAAGTTAGAGTTTATGGATTGATCATTCCTCTTCTCTGGCTCTTTGAATGACAGCTGATTGGCAAATCTCTTCCTCATGATTGCTTTTTATAGTTCACCAGTCGTGTAGGGGTCCGTGGGTCTGTTAAAGGTCTTGACATGCATTGGCATTTTGTTCATTTGAACTGCTCTTGGTCCTTAAGACTTCTGCCCTGATGCCCATAGTGGTATTTGCAGTGAAGCTGAGTACTCTGAAATTGCTGCTGGTTTTGACCTGTATTCTGTTGCCAATATAGTATCTCATGAACTATTGCTGTGCTACTTTTCAGTGATGTTCTTGGAAATTTCAAAGGTCTTGTAATTACCCTACATATTTCACTGTCCCTGCGTATGGACGCAAAAGAATGTTTTTGTAAAGACACTACTTTCAAATAATATGGTGTCAGTTAAGATTCAAATTACAGGAGTTCAAATTAGACTGTTACACTATTGGAAATTAATCAAAATACTATTATGTACTGGTATACATAGACATACACAGACTGAAAAAATAGGTGAGGATATTTGATCCAAATATGAAAAAAAAAACCTTAATCTCTAACACACTATTTCAGTTTGATTGCATTGCCTTGTCCAAATTATAGTCAGCCTAATCTGTTGCCCCAGGCTGATGAATAGTGATAAGCAGGTATTTTATTTTTGGTTTGGTTTTGGCTGGACTGATCAGGAACATCACTTCATGCAGTGAAAGATATAACAGTCTTTCCTCCAATGGGGTCATATTTCACTCATTTGGTGACTAACTGCGAAACAAATTGTGAGGTCACTAACGTTTTCTATATATGTGTATGTATATTCTCTTTCCATCACCAGGCCAAGTTTGAGGCTCTGTTCCACTCCTTTGACACTGGCGCCTCCTTCCAGTTCTTCAAGAGTTTCAGGCGTGTGAGAATCAACTTCACCGATGCTTTGGCAGCTGCTGAGGCCAGAATCAGGCTTCACAAGAGTGACTTCAATGGCAAAGAGATGCGCTTGTATTTTGCCCAGGTACAAAACAAGCGTCCCTTTCTATATTTTTCCATGAAGACTGGTATTCACATATAAAGATAAAGATAGATGGCAGATCATGTACTTGTTTTTATTTTTAGACGCTCTATTCAACGACTTTTTGTCACCCTAGTCTCAGTTTCCATTTTTGGTCTCAACTCTGATATAGACTTATAGATGTTAATTGTTATAATCTCCTCTCTGTTTAAAATAATGTTTGTTTTCAAGTCTAGGGGATTTTAAAAAAATAACCCTTTTGCTGGTCAAAGTGAAAGTAATATGTAATTGGACGTAAATGAGTAGTGGTTTCTGTTAAGATTCAATGGAAAGATAGAGTTAGACAGAGGTCTGTCTGTCTTTCTCACTTCTGTTAAAATGTGTTACACACATGCAAATTTGACACGGTGTACGGTTACCACACAGAAAGAGAAAAAGCCTCCTGTCAGATATTTTGAATGATACTCTCAACTGAAGTGGAAGCAGTTGATTTGATTTTCTCTCTCTCTCTCTCTCTCCCTTCCTCTAATGTAGACGGTGCATATAGGGAGTCCCCGTCTAGAACCACCCAAGCCAGAGAAGCAGTTTCTCATCTCTCCTCCAGCTTCGCCACCTGTGGGCTGGGAACAATCTCAGGACGCCACGCCCGTCATCAACTACGACCTGCTCTGTGCCGTCTCTAAACTTGGCCCAGGTACAGTTAACGTAATACCCCTCAAAACATCTCTAGATGTTCACTGTAAAATGGTGAAACCCACACTGACAAAATACCCCGCAAAATCAAACACCAACTGTTAAAACATATCATCATGACATTCCAAATAATCCGAAGCCCAAAAAAGAAAACATCAGCTTCAACCCTAACACGCAGTCTTATCACCATTTCTTGGAAAGGGGCGTAAAGCCATGAGAAAGTGAGGTTTAGAAATAGGTCTCTTTTGTCTTGTATGAAGCTGACTGACTTTGACTGACCTTTTAGGTGAGCAGTTTGAACTCCATACTGGAACCACCAACACTCCCAGCGTGATCGTTCACGTGTGCGAGGATGAGCAGGACAGCTCGGGAGGCGAGGAAGAAACGGAGGGGGGCAAGCGCACCCGTCCCAGAATCATCCAGACCCGGCGTCCCGAATACACCCCGTCTGTCAAGCAGTGAGGTGGGGGGGCGGCGGGGCACTCGGGCGTTAAATGTAATACTTCACCATCCTGGGACCAGCCGGGAGGCATATACACTCTCCTCCAAACCATTGCGGGGGGATGATTGTAATAGATCCCTCTCCTTAGCGAGGAAGACATCCGTGCCCACCACTTCAAAGGCGGCTTCATTTCACACTTCTCCATTCATAGCGGGGACCTGAGATTCGAAAGAACAGGCACTTTTATCGTTATTATTGATATTATTATTATTTCAGGAATGTAAGCATCCGCTCGACACAGTGCGTCGTAGGCTACTGTGAGAGTACAGTAAGGTGTACCTTATTGTTCAGAGCTCTTCACCGTAAAGCTCTGAAGGACTTTGTGAATGGCTTTTTCTTTTTTTTTTTTGGAATGAAACAAAGAAAATTCTATGTATCGTGAGATGTCAGAAGCTAATGATGTGCTCGTTTATCACTCATATCTTGTATAGTCTCTTTTTTTTTTGCGTTACTGTAATGTCTGAATTTAGTACTCTGTCGTTGCTGACAAAAAGAAAAAACAAAACAAAACAAAAACAACAAAAAAATATGTCGTCTTTGGTCCAAGTCATGCTCATGATCACTCCTCTGACTAATATGCACTTTAAGAATTGGGCCTTTTTTAACGTGGTACGCAGACAACATTGTCAAGTATTTGTAACAGCGTAAATATCAGCTCTCTTGTCAGTATCGCTTTGTCCTGTCTGCTGTCAATGGGGATGTGTTTCATTGTTCTGTCACAGAAAGGAGAATGTGTAGTTGCATAGTTTCTTGCTAAAATTCATGTTAAAACAGTGTTAGCTCACTGATTAGTATACTGTATGTATTTGAATGTACTTGAAGTAGCCGATATCTTTAACAATCTTTCTATGTATAGGACATACATATATATAGGATTTATATCTTGAATATACACATCTCCTTCATATGCAGCAGGTAAAAGAGGCAAGTACAAAACTCTGTCAGAAATAAAACTATCTTGACCAAAGAACTGTTGCCAGTATTGTTTTTATTGGTAAGTGATGCTAGTTTTAACTATCTCCAACTCCATATATCACAACCTGGTGATATATTCTGTCCTCTACTATCTCTCTAGTAGATAACACACTGAGGATATGTACCACAGTGGACAGATGTCTTTTATTTTACAAAGCTGTTGTTCTGCTGTCTCTGACAGCATTTTGTCAGGATCATTTTATCTATGGACCAGGGCTTCTCAGATCCTGGAGCAACAGAGTCCTGGACTCTCCCTAACTGCATAATGAAAAGCTGTCAGCTGTAGACTGATGTCATTGGTAAGGAAGGTTTTGGTGATGTCAAAGTGACTGTTTCTATTATACCATATGACTATCTTACATAACTATCTCTTGTCTATATAACAATATAATGGCACTGCCATTCAAATGATCATTTCAGTCATTCATATCCCAGCAGTCTCTAATGATGTAGAGCTTAGCTTTCACGTAAAGAAACACTGTGAACAGTTTCCATAGAATATTCTGGTCGAGGATTTTGCCGTGAACACCCCTCCTCGTGGCTCTGTCTTTAATCCCGTTTAATAGCTCACTGTGCTCACATGCTATAGGCATGACTTTGACGCCAGTGATTAAACTAGAACAAAGAAATATTTGCAGCCAAATCCACTTCATTAAAACACCGGGCCTACTGGTCACGTTGTTTATGAAACATTTTTGATGTGAACACATGTACTACCGCATCTCTGGACTATTTGTTCAAATAACTACATGTCTGTCGTGCGCCTTAACGAGAAGCTTTCCTTACTTTACAAGAAAGAACGTATTCATACAGTTAACATGCAAATGAGTAATTCGGCTTCACAAATAACAAAGCTATGAAAGAAAGTGAGGCTTCGTGGTTTCACGACACCCTAGATGAAAAGATACGCTTAAAAAAACGTGTGCAGGATATTAGTTCATTGTGATTCATGCCATAACGTCACCGTGGCTCCTTTTACGTGTCAAGTATGATGTACTTAGATACTATTTCTGCATATTCCATAAGGTTCATTTGACCGATAGAGACGCACTTTCCTGTGTAAAGTCATAAATGGCGTCTTACATTTTACCCCTGATATATTTAGACATGAATGTGGTCAGCAGCCCTTTACGTTTGACTTGATAAAAAGAATGTATCGTTTTCGTTAGCACATCAAACTGATGTCTGATGTAAAAGGTTCCTTCATTTGTCCCTCATTTGTTATTCTGTGACTGTAACTAAAATGTATCTTATCCTTCTGTATTGGCCTTCTCTCTCTGGATTTGATGTGAGAAAATAGGGTCGCAAGGTCGAGTGCAATTTTTTACCTAAGAATAAAGATACCTACTGCATATGAAAAATCCGTCCATCCACAGAAAAATTTGGCGGAAGACGTATCAAATAGCATTCAGTGTCTGTATTTGCATGACTACCTTCAACAGCTATCACATGTTCGCATATTAACATTTCCAAGCATAATTTGTACCCCCCCCCCCCCCCCCCCCCCCCCCCCTCCCGACATTGGAGGTTTTATTTCATACTGCCATCTAGTGGAACAGCAAACTTTGAAACAAATCCTATTTGTAATTGCAGAGGTCAGCACGCAATTCCCTCTAGCGTTTTCTTGGGGTAAATGATTTGATTATTTGTGCACAGCTATTGCACAGATGTACCTGTTCACTTACCGCTTAACCACTAGGACATTTAAAATATTACACCATTTGACTTGGGGCCTGTGAGCCCATGTTCTGAAAATGTCTGCAGACCAATTACTGGCACACCACATTAATTCACCACATAATTGTCAAGCTCTTCAGGAACTGAACAAGGTATGAAAATGCAGTGTGTATACAAAATTACAGAATACTCAGAACTGGTCTGTGGGTTTGGTGTCTAAAAATGCAGAGCAACTGGGAAGCACATGTCTGTGTAAACACCATACTGACCCACCTGAACTCCAGTGAGTTACTTCAGTGCTAGAGAGGTGAAAAAGACCTGGGTCCCCAGACTAAAATTAGGACACAACACTCACTCAAGTAGAAGTTAATAGTATTTCAAATGATCAATTATTGAGTGAAAGCCCATAGCATAAAACAAATTCTCTGACACACAAAGATGAGTTAGGTACATACATAAAATTTATTTACGAACATTAGAGAGGTAATAAACTAAACAGTATTTATTATATCAAAACACACACACACACACACACACACACACACGCACACACACACACAACTGTTGGTGATGACTAGTTGGGCCCCGACTGTGAGGTTATCCCATCTGTTAGACTTCTTCCAATTCTGGCAAATGCCACCTCAGTTCCTAACAGTTTGTCTTGAGGCTCCACAAAGCCAGCTGGCATAGTTCCTGAGAAAAAAAGAAGCAAACAAATGTCTTTGGTGGGGAGGAAAAAATTCCTTGCGAGAGAAACAAATATATCACTCAGCAAAGATGCTGACAGTTGCTTCAGAATGGGCTGGAGTGACAGCAGGCTTCTCTAGTGGCCAGCTAACATGCGGGATTTTTCACTGAGATGATATCTCGGTTAATAATGTATAAGTCATTTGTGATGCATGCAGGACTAGCATCAATGTGTATTTTCCAATTTACCATCATGCTAAAAATGGATTCTTGTGCCATGCTGTTGTGTTTTCCATGGTACCCAAGCCTGCTGCAGAAATAAACAAGACAGATAAAACTACAATAGAAAAAAAAAAAAAAACTACAACTGTCCTAACAAAATTGCAAGGATGACCTCACATTTGACGTCACATATGAAAAGCAGAGAATAGGAAAATGGAAGGGGAAAAGAGAAAATAAAAAAGATAGTGGCAGGCAAGCAGCAAAGTACCTGTAAACTTAGAGGGACAGCAAGGTGAGGAAGGCATACCTGACTAACTTTAATATTAGCTTAACTGGCAGGCCCCTTGTCTCATGCAACAGTTTGCTCGCTAGCCATCATGGCTTTTGGCCTAGATCTGCAAATATTTCAGCTAATATAAGAATTAGCCATCTAGTTAAAGGGTATAATTACAATTACTATTGTTTAACCTAACACACCCTCCTCCTGTGGAAGAAAACTGCGAATGAAGAGAGGAATAGAAGTGCCACTGAATCCCCCAGAGAAGAGACAAGGAGAGAGTTGGCCAGCAGAGGAAAGATAGAGATAGAGGTCAGCTACAATGTAGAGAAGAGCAAGGGAACACCTTCAGCCCCACATTATTAGAGTGGCTTAGAGCAGCAGCAGGTGGAAGCAGAGGAGGTGGATCTTAGTGTAACAGTCCAAGATCCAGCGTCCTCACAGGTGACTGAGTACGTCGGTGCTGGACAACTGAGGACGGCCAGACAAATGAATGAACTGTAGTAGGTATTAATTCAAATACCTCATAATCAAGAGGACACCTTTCAGTGAGACAGAGAAGGATATGCCAGAAGATACGGAAGGAAGGGCATTCTCAAGCCACTTATTATACTCTAAATCTTACAATGGCTGTGAGGGGAAAAAAAAACCCCAAAAGAAACACTGGGGGATTTACAGCTAAAGTAAAGAAGTCTTGCAGTGTGCTTAATTCTACAGATGGCAGGAAAATTGGCACAATCAAATGGAAAGATCTGTATGTACGGTTTTTCAGAGAATGAAAAGACCAATGTGCATCAGCATTTATATTGGAGGAAAAAGCCAACTGAAGTTGACTGGCAGCATCCAAAAATCATAGCCAGAAATAGAGAAGAACAAAGCCTGAATGTCACACTATTTAAGTCTGAGAAGTGTGTCCTTCAGAGGTAACACTTATTGACTTGACGAATCACATAATGGGAATTCCCATGGTTTAGCTGAGCTCTCGGTAAAAGATGATACAATTGTACATGGTCATTTATAGACAATAAGATAGAATCAGCAATAGGGAAAGAAAATGCAAGCCCATTACCTTTCACCTGACAGCCAAAATAAATTCACTGAGCTATGTGGTCAGTGCATCCTGAATTTGAATGAAAGGCAAGTGGCAGGATATTATTTGAGAACTTGTGATGCAACTCAAGGAGCAAAATTTACTCTTGTGAGACATCTCTACGGAGCCCACTATAAGTGAATGAGAAATGAATGAGCGTTCCATCAAATTCAAGGACTTTTTTTTGTTTCATAATATGTGGAAAGAAATTGCCTCAATGTTGATACATTCATTAGGAGAGCATGGAATTCACATGTTGCAGGACCTATGGCTATGATAAAATGGAAGCAAAAGTTCAGAGAGTTCAAGCCTGAATTCATTCTTAATATAAACCCACTCTCCACATCTTCTCCTTTGTGGCTCACACCTTATACCTGGATGGAGTCCATGTAGTCCAGGCCTGTCCAGAATTGGACATAGTTTGGGGATTATTAATTGCCTCTATATGATGTTCAGTGCAAGCACAGACTCATGGGAAATATTACAGGGCTTTTTAGGACACTATTTGCATCACTTGTCTGATAATAAGTGGGAAGGCACACACACAGACACAGTTCACCCAGCAGCAAAGTACTGGCCTGGATTGATTGAGGCATTAGACATCTTTATTTCAGATAGCGACGTTACCATTAAAGCCAGATCAGAGGCTCGGGGTTTAAGGACCTACTTTCAGTCCTTTATCACTGCTGCAGGCCTCACCTTTTGGGTAAAGGTGTTAACAGTGTGTCGAGGATAGAGGCCTCATCCTCCAGTCGTCAGCCATTTCCTCTGTTGTAGAAGCTTCAACTATTCAGGCCTCGGTGGAGGAAATGGCCTCCATGCATAACTCACGACATAGTTTTCTGTCAGAGGTCACAGCTGTAGCTAATACCACAGGCATTGAACTGAAATTGGAAATCAGACAGAAAGAAGGGGTGTAGTTTGGCGAAATCAAAAGATACGAAAGGTGAGGGGATCCCACAAAATTTTGAGAAATCTAACATGATATGTTGCCTGAGACAGCATCATTTCTCAACTCGATAGACGTCTTACCACAACAAGGCAGATATGCAATGAGGTTTTTTTCTTCCTAAGGAGCTTCAGAAATGTTAAAGGATGTTAAAGCATGAGTGAATTCTGTGGCAAACTGTCAGCAAAATATGATAGCAATCTGACAGAATCTCTTGAAAAAGATTCATCACGTCAAGACGACATACAGCGTAATTTTCGAAACAGATCCTGTCCCTTTGGAGCTACTGAACACCATACATGAAGTGGTGCTTCAGGGCATTTACAGAGACCTGTGCATCTTACTGCACATTTTACACTCTCTGCTAATGACTGCCAGGTTGTGAGCATTCCCTCATTAAACTGAAGCTGATTTCAAAAACAAACAAACAAAAAAAGCATTCTACCATGTGGCAGGAGAGACCACATAGTTTGGCGATATTCTCCACAGAGAGCCAACTGACATGGGAACTGGACTTTTAAGAAATAACCCACAATAATCAGTAAGAAGACAACACTATGAGGTAGGAATGTATTCATCTTTTTTTAATTGTATAAATTGTATAAAATACAGAAAAATGTTGCAAACCTCTAAACTAGAGTTTCCTCAGTTCTGTTCCCAAAGACCGAGAGCATAGCACGTTCCAGCACATTTCTGCTCTCACTCAGCACCGGATTCATCTCATCAACTGATCAACAACCCGGTGATCTGTTAACAGCTGGAATCATCTGCTAGGCAGAAGCAAAGGAAGTGCAAGCCTTTGGGTTTCTGAGAATTGAGGAAACACTACCACAAACTGTGTTGCACCAACCATAACTTACTTTACATTCTTCCACAAAACCTGAGGTCTTTCAGTCTTCCTTCTTGTTGTCAATGAGCTCCTGTGTTTGTTGAGCCAGTTTTCTTTTCATTTCCATCTGTTTCTTCAAGGCCTCCTCTGCCTTCTTACTCTGGTACATCTTGACTGCAGCAAAACCCAAACATAACAGCAGGGTCTTCGCTGCAAGGATGTAGAACAGTAAAGGCACGTTGTCCAGAGCCTGAGATACAGGGGAAAAAAAATTCAACACGAGTTTACATTTGTTCTTCTGTTCTACAAGAATTATGATCCACAAATGTGCACTGATAACAGTAATCATCTTATCAGACCAGGCTTTTAAGGATCTCTACAAAGCCTAACAATTGATTCCTGACTTCTAGCTTTTCATGATTTCAATAGAATACAGTAGCAAAAAGGTACAGCTAACAAGTAACTGCCAAAATAAAGGCCAAACGCAGAGGGTTAAAACAGAGGATAGTGCCACCACCAACCAACAGGACAGCTGCAATGCACCTCAGCTTTGATTCCATGAGTGTCTGGAACACCACTGGATAAGACCCCATTCTATCATGAGCAAGATCATTTGGTTTGTTAATGGACGTGGAAAATGCCTGATGAGGCATTCTTCCAGTATTCCACAAAGGTTCAGTTGGGAGAGATCTTGTGCTTGCTGAGAGCGGCATGATAGGTGACTATACTGTAGACCACTGCCTATGTTCTTTGCAACAATTTCATAAGCATATTCAAGTGCAGTTTGGGGATTTGCCAATGTCAGTCCACCCACAGTATAGCTTTCGACAGACCTTTCTTAAGAACTGCCTGCTCACACCTAAGACTGAATTAATTCAGATTTGCTTGTTTGTTTTGCTTTGCATCTCAAACAAATGAAGAGCATGTGTCCTTAGCTCATGCCTTTCCCAAAATTTCCATACAAACACCACATTAGCCACTGTTCCTCATGATATACCTGTAAACTGAGCAATATTTGACAGTGAAGCTCCAAACAACTGTTCCAACAACAATCCCTCTCTCAAAGTCAATGAGAATCACTTTCTATTGTCACACTAAAATACTGAATGAATGGGCCTGTCAAGCAATTTAGTTTTAACAAATGCAAGTGGTGTTTTATTGAGACATGGAAACACAAACTTTCCATGTTGAGTCCCTTACTGGTGCTTTCATTTAATCAAGCAGTTGCCTGTACAAGAAAGCCAATAAGCTTTCTAGAAAGTAGGAGAAGCACAAATTAATAAAATATTACACCACATAGAGACGACCCTGTGAGACCTTCAGTGCTGAGGCTGCGGATTTGTACAACACTGATACTACCCCCTCGCCACGCCGGAGGATCCCCCTGGAAATGTCTAGAACAGTTGTCAGAGAGGGAGCTGGGTAGTGGCCAACCAAGGCGACAGAGCAGCTGCTGGCACACTCGTCCCTGATTCATCATTGTCAGCAAACATAACAAAACCTAAGGAGAGTTTCCCACTACTTTGTCGTGTAGTTTCTTTTAAACATTCCAGTTGTTACCCGTGGCGTCTTCAGAGCAATCTGTAAGCCTACACTCCCGTGCTGAAAGAACAAGCCTTAAACAACTTGGATTTTATTTCGAATTGGTTTTGGGGTGGCTGTTGCATTGTGAGACTCTTTACAAATGATTTTACTGGTTAAGTAATAGTCAACCTTTAAGTGAAATGAGGATGCTTAAAATTTTTAAAGATCAACATTTGAAGTTCTTTTGAAAGAAAACTGATTCACTGATAGCCCTTGCCACGTTCGTTTACTTCGAAGGATTAGTACGCTTCTCATGTCAGCTGCTATAATGGTAAATAATAAAAATGTGCTTACCCGCCAGTTGATCATCTCAGCTTCGTTTTTTCACACAGCTGGTAACCAATCAGTCTAAACGTTACCGATGCGAGTCATTTAGTAGTACATCTATCTCGGAGGTGGGACCAGAGGAAACGTAACAACGCTCACCCAATGAGCAAGGACATCCAGATTATAGTCCCTTCATATCGTTTTACACTGTCCGATAAACAGCGTAATAGTATAACTGAAACAAACTAAAACTCTCATACAGTCTAAGACACTTTCAAATATGAAATGCAATGGTTTAATAATACTGCACCAAGTGTACGAAAATCCCTATACCCGGAAATTGCGTATCAAATTTCAGCCATCGTTTTAGAACAATCATTGCCTCAGTTAAATATGCCTCAGTTATAAATCTTATAAAACTTGATAGTTTGTGGCACTAAAGAAATACATCCGATGAGTCATTTAGTCATTAGGTACCTTTTAGAGTTTACTTCGTTCTTTTCTTAAAGATCAGGTGGCTTAACAATGTCATTCAGCAAATATCCATTTGTAAAATCCAGCAAAGTTATTCTATAATACAGCAGGATTTTATATTACACATCGGAATGTCTAAAAAACTTCTTTGAAGGGTGAAAAACGTGGCAGGCAAGTGACGAAACATGTGCAAGACAGATACTCTCATTCATCGTCAAGTCCTTGATTAGTTAACTCAAATTTTAATCGCTGGAACAAACTTTTGAAACCATAGACCACAGGACCAAGATGTAACACTGCATTATTTTTTTCCCCATTCTACCACAAAATGATATTCATCAGTGATAAGCTTTAAGGAGAAACCAAGATGTTCCCCAGTCATCCAACACGACTCTGGTCAAGATTGGCATGTGGGCTGAGCATTCACCTGAGACACTCGATGCAAGTCGAACAGATTCATCCAAGAATCCCCACTGCTAGTGAGAATCCAGAACCAAAGCAGTGTGAGTCATGACTCACTGTACCAACACATACCTGTAGGGTGCTTCCACACCCATGCAATGCCACCTTTGAGGAGTCATCCTGCCCTGTTGGAGCACAGCACCCGCAGTGTAATATCTAATCGGTTGATAAGTTTGCCAGCACTGTGTAAATCCATCTTTACTTCCAGCTGTAGATAGCGCTCCCCACAATGGGCAGTCACAGAATTGGGATTTTACAGGAATCTGAGGATCAAATTTGATGGTATTACACTGGCTTTTGGGGGATCTGTCTTCAGATCTTTGAGGTCTCTCATACTCAGGCTGCTGTAATTGTGTTTTTTTGTTCTACAGAACAGAGCAAAGGCCTATGACTGAGAGGTCACTGGAGTCTTTGCATCCCCCTTTTTTTTTCTGATCAAAGGATATTGTTGCAAATGGAGATGTAAGTAACCTTGAACTGACACTTCGCAAACGCTGGCCAATGCTCCGTGGTCTGACCCTGCTGAAGGATCTTTGAAGCAGTGGGTCTTACAATGGTAATGGAATTAGTAACTACCGGGACAGAGATCAAAGCAGATCCATTTGTAGTCAATGCTGTGGTACTTAAATGGACTCAGACAGAAGCAATACAAGCGTATGACAAAAACCCTTTCATTGTAGATGTCTGAGCATCTCCAACAAAAAAAAACAAAAATGCAAATTTCAGCAGCTTAATTTTACATAGTCTGGACTGATCTGCAACCATTATCCTATCAGTCTGTTTTATGTCGTTAGTCCGTTCTGTTCTGTCCTGCACCAGCCCTGATAATTTGACCTAGAGTGGTATTGTTTACATCACTGCCCTCTACTGGAGGAAGAAAGTCAGTGAAGTTTTGTAATACATTATTTGTGAACATGACCGTGGGAGCGATCTGCATGTGTAATGAATCAGCTTTCCACACTAAGTAACTAAATGACAAGTCAGATCACATCAGAAGGACATTTACCAAATTCTTAATCATTCAATACAGAGTGAGCTCATTACATATCACATTTAGTCATGCTCCAAATATCACTAAAGCACAATGTCACCACTTTTCGGAAAAATAACTTAAAAAAAAAACACACACACAAAAAAAAACACTTTTGGTGGAACAACGTAGCAGTGCTGTCATCTCTGCCTCACACATGCCCTCTACAGATTGCACTACTGCATTACACTTACTGTACTTATGTACTTACTCATAGAAAGCACATTTTGACGCACATGCGTAGAGTTGCATGTTCTAAGGAATGCGCCTTGTTGTGTAAACTTTCTAGGATCTGCCCTTTGAAGTCTGTGTTGCCCTTTGTAATTAACAGATTACATCATAACAAAGGCAATGGCATGAAGAGGTTACATCCCTGATTGTAGTGTTTTGTTTTCCCCATACGTAAATCCCTCATAACAAATATATAATTTCACAATGTCCGTGGGTTTGCTCAGCCAACCTCGGTGCCCCCCGTGTCAGAAACAGACTGTGCAATGGCATGAGGAGATAACATCCCTGAGAAGAACAATCGCACTTGAGTGGGCATTTGTGTGTGTCAACAAACATATGTGGATGGGTGCCATACATGGCATTTTTGCAATCCTCTGATATAGCAGTTATAAATGTATACGTACACAGGTTTCAGACAAATATGGGTCATTCTGGATTCCCATGGCCATGACCTTAAAATCCAACATGGGACTGGGGACCTGGTTCCTTCATCATCGTGTATATTCATCATTACATATAATACAATGTACATGTTATTGTGAAATACTGTAATCTTAACAAGCCATTGATTCATGTGTTTGTATATCATTTCACGCCACATAGCAAAATGAACTGAAGATATAATACACAGATTTAGAGTTAAACATTAGATGCAAATAAGTTCTAAGTGTAGTTACACAAGGAAATATACATTTTTACATATAATTACATGAGGAAATATACATTTTAACATATTTCTTATGAGAACAGTACTCTCTCTGTATCACTCTCTCTGATCACTGGCATGAGCAGTGGGAGTCAGTGTGGGAAGATGAGGAGGAGGAGTACAGTGTAGTGTGTCTCAGCTGGTGGAAGGAGCAGGCTTACATGGTGTTGTAAAACTTTTTTTTTTTATTGATTTATTTTTTAAGCTGCCTACAGATAGACAAACAATGGAGAAAACAAATTATTCACTGCCTAAAAGCCAAATAAAACACAGTCTGCCAGAAGTATAGCCAAGCTGCACTTCTTTGCTCCATGCATGGCATGTACACTCCAGTGCCAGAGCTGTGTCTCTCCACATGAACGAGGTGTGATGATTTGGTTTGTACTCTGCCTGTCTTGGAGGTCACTTTGTATAAAAGTGTCTGCTAAATGAATAAATGTAATGTTAATGTAAGCGACTCTCTAGACCTCGGAAGACTCTGTGTCCCGTAGCTTATTTCTAGGTCAGTCAGTAACAAATCCAAAATACAATAGCTATGCATGTGGCCATTCAAAAGCGGGTGCACCTGGTTACTGTGTTGGATTGGAAAGCCCTGCAAGAATGGTAAAAAAACAAACAAAAAAACCCCTCTGTACTACTAAAGAAATATTTCCCATTCAGTATGTTTGACACTTGTACAACATGCACCTTATTCAATGTCATTTACAAACACAAGGTCACATACATGCTGAAAAGTTAAAGTCTCACTATAAATGTGCTGACAATATTTCTTGACCAACAATGAGATTAGTGTTTTTGTTTTCCCTGTTAAGTGGCTCTTATAAGTTGTCCCTATAAGTGGCTCCACTTAAGCGCCACACTCAGGGACAGCAATCACTTGGCAGAGGTAACAACAACACAGGCACGTGGTCAATTAAAACAAAAACAGTGGCATTTGAAATAATGTTGGGAAACCCTTATGAGGCACAGTTGGCTGTCCATTAGAAGATCCATCAATTCTCCCACACTGAGCACCACCAGCTGAGGTTGTCCGGAGGCAGAGTTCTTGCAAGCAACCCAGGAGCCCTGGGTTCAATATCATGCCTGGACCCATTGAGACCTGTAACATTATCTGGTTTTACCAGGAGCCAACAACCAGTCCGAGGACTCAGCCTTGAGCACCCGAAGACCTAACCCAAAAGACAGATCACCCCTCACAAGCGTTGTTTGCTGCGCAGAGTACAAATAAAGAACCACTTCTGGGGTAAATCTATTCCTAGACTCTCATCTCCTCATTGTTTCACCACAGCAAATACATTGAAAATGTTCCAATAGTTTACAATCCATTTGTTCATGAAACTGTTGGATGCGCATTTGCCATGTTTTCAGTGATTACAGCATAACTGTACCATCACAAGGAGGGAGAATACTGTGGTCCATTTTGAGTGAACAGAGTGAGGAGAGTTGCATGTAGAATTTCTCACGTCCTCTGGCTAATGACCTTCCCTGCTCCCTCTTTGCTCCACAGGCACTGTCTCCTCATGGGGAGGCCAAAAGATCAGCCTGCTGGGAAAACAACAGGTTTTTTTTTTTTTTTCCAGAAAACAACATCTGCTTGCCTTGCAGCTGAGTGGTTTTGTTTGTTAGGGACAAAAGAGTGAAAAAGACATCAAGAGTCTTGAGATGGAAATTTTTTTTCCTCCTTTCTTGGTGGGTAGAGGAAGAAGATTGGGTCAGATTTCAGTAGTAAAGAGGGATGGAGAAAAGTTGCTTCAAAAAGTAAGCCAAGAGGTTCTTGCAAATCAAATCAAATCATTGTAGATCATGCTTCTCAAGGAAAATCCTTTTTTGTAACAATTTCTAATGCAAAGTGCTTCATCAAAATTTCATTAGTTTCAAAAGCACTCAAGTCACTTACATACTGGAGTTCCCACGGCGCAAGATCTAAATTTGGCTGAATGAAGAAGTGCCCACAGGACCACTTGACCAAGCATAAGTATGTCATTAGGTTGAGTTATGAAGATTACCCCAAGGGCAGACTTTTTAAGATGTTGCAGTGAGCTTTCAACCCTCTAATCGATTGCTACTTACCACATTCCTCTCTCCATCAGAAAGAGAGACTAAAACCAAATGCTGAGAAAATGTGAATGATACTGTTTTATAAAGCTGCAGGCAATCACCTGTACAGATATTACTCAGTTTCTATAAATAATAAAATTTAAGATTTGATTTCAGTGACTAACTGCTAGTGATATTGTTCATTTGTTAATTCTTTTGATTTCTTTTGCTTTTTGGTCCTTTAAGGTCTTTACAATCTTAATTTACAGATTATAAGATTATAAAGAAATCAGTTATATCTTTTGTGCTTGTCATAGTACGTATCTACATTTCCAGTTATCACTAATGAACACCTACTACAGTGAAACGAGAAAACAGAACCCTGAAAATGTTTTCCTTTGTCTTAGGGCATGTTTTACTGTACTGTAAACATGACACAGCAATTGTTGTGTGTGTGTGTGTGTCTGTGTGGGCGCGGGCGCGTACATCTGTGGATGCTTCAACGTGTCATGTAAAAACAAGCCAGTTAGTAAAAGGCGTTCTTAGGTCACTGCGTTAAATTGAAAGTAAATGTTCTAGGTGACTGAATGATTCAATTCACCGTGTCGGGTGGATAAGCGGGCGAAAAGATGCATGAGACAAGATAAGCGTCGACTGCAGTGTCCGATTTACGAGCGGACGGCCGAGTGGCATGATAAAACGTAACGATATAAAGATTGATTGGGATGTGTCCTGGCTCCCTCATTCACTAAGAACTGAGCAGTTGGCTGACTTCAACATTGCAGTCGGACCCGACAGTGGTGACATTGCGGTCAGTGCATTCCGCATGGCAGTCATAGGCCTACATGACTTTTAGGAGGTTAAAATATTCTCAGTTGCTGTACAGGCAGTTTGAAGGCTGTTTTGGCGAGGGGGCGGGGTTTCACTTGAACAGAGCGTGTACATGCTGATGAAGAATAAAGAACGTCTTTTTTGAGCTAAGTAGTCGTGTCTTTATGACCCTATGCTATCTGTAGGGCAAAAACACGCGTCATCCTTCCTTTGAAGACATTGATGATGCATCCGCTCCTTAGTGCAGGTCTATTCAGTTTCTCAGAACACCCGGAATAGAAAAGAAAACCCTTTATCAAGAAACCGGCAACGTAACTTTGTCTCTGTCTTAAAAAAAATAATGGCAGGTGCGTCTGGTTCAGACGTGTGTCAGAGTAGCCCACGCAATACATGTATGGTGAAAGACATTAAATTTTCAAACATTCACACTATCTGTAAATAAGATTTATTGTCATCTCGAGTTCAACGTCAGTTAAACCATGTGTAGCCTACACGTTTAGGATGAACCTTAAACACCTTAAAAGTGACCTGTAAAGGTATGCTTTACAATGCTTGTTCCAGGGACATGGCAGTTGAGTTAAAGAAACCTCGATTAACCGACATGTATTCTGAGTAGGTTTTGTTCTAAGAAAACAGCTGCAGTGGAGCATACAACTTGAAGGAATATACTATGGGGACTATGTGAGACAGTAACTAAACTGTCACTGTAACAGCAAGTGATGGTCTTTATGTCCAGTTGAATATGACTTTAAAAAAAGGAAACAAACAAAGACACACACACACACACACACACACACACACACACACATATATATACCGATGAGGGGATTTTTTTTCAGTTTTAAAGAATTACTCAACAGCTATTTATCCCACTGTCTTATTAAATGTGGTTCCTGAAAAAGGAAATATTTTAAGACAGATTTTACAAGTGTCTCTGTGATGGTTTTGAGAGACCTCTGTCTCAGTGCTCTGTTTTACCGGTTTATTTGCCTCAAGTTCATTAGCTCATTGTTTGATTATCATGCCCACATGTCTCTTGTTCATTTACTCATCAGACCTTTGCGTATGTATCTACTTGGTTTTCCCCATGTGTTTTGTGAATTCTCACATTAGTCAAGCTGAGTTACTCCTAGTTAATAATATTATCATAATATTATAATATTATTTAATATTATATTAAATTATTAGTTAATATAATATTATATTATTATTATTATTATTATTATTATTTAGTGTACTTGCTCCTGGGTATTTGAAAGTTGCCCATTTTCTGATTAGTGATTCCTTGTTGGCTTGTAGTAGTCTGACTATTGTGCACTGAACTCTGCCTGTGTTTTGAATTTGAATAATATTTTGGTGTAAAGAACTTCCTCAATACATGGATCCTGCACCTCTGATATTTGTGACAGCTTCCTCCTTCTGCGCATGATGAGATGTATTTTAGGATCCACCTCTCACTGAGACCTCATCAGATATAAACTTTAACACATACCTTAAGCAACTACAAATTGGTAAAACAGAATTCCAGCCACTTGCTAGGCTCCAGTGTGTATTTCCAATACACAGGGTCAAGATGTAGAATCCTTCTATTCAGTCTCCAAAAGATTTACATGTATGTGGTCTACCCAGCCCACTTGTCCATGTGCCTTATTTAATGCCACTGATGGTAAAAAAAAAGGCATGTGTGAAGTCTAAAAAACAACTATAACTTCAATGGCACAGACTTCACTTATAAACTTTAATACAGTGGCTGCATCAAATAGAATGTTAGCTTAAAAACATGACCTCTTTTAAAAAACTATAATAATAAAAATATGGTGAAGCCTAGACAAACTATTACGTAAATGTTTTCTCAAAGTGAATTTTTTCCTGTTTTTCAAAGAAACTTGATAGAAACTTCTGTTTGATTTACATAGCTTTTTTGTTCTATTTGTGCAATGAATTAAACACGTTTCCCCCCCGGGGCCACATTAAAAATCATTCAAGAGTGAAATGTTTTAAAAGCATGTTTGATGTCAATGTTACTGGGAAATGCAAACATTCACAGATGGCAGTTCTGATATGATTGGGTGAAAAAGCAAAAATCTCTGCTGGAGAAATGCAGAAGTCCCCAGCTTATGCCTGCTGTGCAGACTAGAGAGGACTGCATATATTAAAGAAATGCAGTGGTAACTCCATGCCATTCCTTGGTAGCTCATTTGATGGTAGTTATCTTTGTCAGTAATTTTAAATCTGAAACAAAGGCAATGGAGAAGTTACAGGAAGTTAAGTTTTGAAGGGGTCTACTGAAGGCAAATAAATCCTCCAGGTAAATTTGATTTATAGACCTCTAGAAAATATGTGCTAGTGCTTAAATTCCCTCATGTGGAATTGACACACGTGTGATCCCCTAATATTAGATTCCCACTGTTTGAATATCTTTCCCATCTCTGACTGGTCTGCACCTGTGCCAAGTTTTAAGGGTCCAGCTGAGCTGCATTTGTTCAGTACAAAAATAGGCCTGAGTTTGGGTAAGCATGGAAGCCAAACTCTTTTCAAACTCTTCTCTAAACTTTATTTCTTACTTTAGGTTATTTTGAAATATTCTGAATTAAACCTTGGTGTTAGCTCACATCAATTTGTTGTGGCTTACAACCTTCATTAATTATGAAGTTAAGAGCAACTAAATGTGCTTGCAGGAACATTTCAAACTCAGTCAAATGTATAAGCTTCCTGAGAAATTTGACTTTGTGGTAAAGGTTATGTTTGAAGGTGTAGGCAGAATTGTTTTCAGTGATAAAATGACTCAGGTGTTTATTGTACAATATGATTACTAATACCAAACAGGACCAAGCTTCTTCAGTGACAGAGTTCAGTGAGATAGTGAAGTCTTGACTTTATATGTTCTGTAACAAGATGTCTCTTTTAAGACAATGCTGGTCTGACCTTCACCAGACCAGCAAGTTTTTTTTTTTTTTCTTTTTCGCACAGCACAGTGACAAAGCCTGATTTCCTGACACTACCCCATATTAGTCCCAATGGAGGTTTAGACACTGCATTTGTACTCCCATTGAATTGTATATTGGTGGTTCAACCCAATCACATTAGAATTCAGTAGGCTGTAAAGACATTAGGTCTGCATCAAATGAGGAAGATAAGCCGATCAAATTAATACTCAAGCTGTGCTACATTATTGGCTCATTTTTATTGAATTTTACCACAACATCCTTGCTGTTCAGAGCTGTCATTTCACATTCCATAATCACTAATTTATGGCATCCCACTCTGCTCCATATCTCACTGAACCTCTACAGTTTTACAGAGGTTTAATGAAAAATTAAAAAATTTAAATTCAGTTTTGCGCAAACATTTAAATTCAGTTTTGCGGGAAAGTCGTGCATTGTCACATTGTTCAAAATATGTACATTACTAAACGACACAAATGCGTTTTAAGAAACTGTGTTCACAACAGGTACATGGTATTAGCTGGCATCCACCAGTTTGTTGATAAGCCTGTTCATTTTACCACATTCAGCTCATTCAAGGCAGTAGCAGTAAATCTCTATGGACTGTACATCACATGTGATTGTATAAAATGTGTAGTTGCCTAGGCTTAGCATGAAAAGGAAGTACGTTTTAGTATAATAATATTATTAATAATAATAATAATAATAATAATAATAATAATAATAATAACAACAGTAGCAGTAGTAGTAGTGGTAATAATAATAATAATAATAATAATAATAATAATAATAATAATAATAACCAGCTTTCTATATCAGCTTTCTATACTTGACCCCTACCTACTACCCTGACGACTCTTTCCTCAAATGCACTAATTCACTCCATGATGTGAATACTGACCTATGAGTACTTACTCTTTTTATGATGTAGATCTAGTACTTAATTGTGATGCTTCGCACACAATGGTTTATATCACTTGCAGCTCACTCAATTATTTTTCTTTAACTAACTTGTGTGTGTATGCAGCCTGGTAATGAACTCGGTGGGTGCACTTATGGACCAATCAGTTCTTCAGTGGTTATTTGCTTGGTTATTTGACAAAAGTGTCTGCAAAATGCATAGATATAAATGTATAATTATAATAATAATAAGAAGAATAATGATAATAATAATAATAAAAATAAAAATAAAAATAATAGTTCTCCTTATATAGGCTACATGCTTTGAATTCAAGTCATTAGATAAATTCTGATTAGTGTAACTCTGAGTACATCCTGTGTTTCATACATGCGTGTATCTGTCTATGCGTGTATGCAAGCATGCCAGATGCTACTCCATGGCCCCTTATGGTGTGAAGTCCCTGTACAGAGCAATGCTTAACTAGTGACATGTTACCTAAAGCCTTAATCTGTGAATTCCATTAGACCAGTGTGTAGTGTATGCAGTCTGTAACATCAGCCATCATTCATTATAAACGAGCAAATTAATCAGCCTAAGGAATGTAAGGCATCAAAATATTCTTCTGTTTAATCATATCTCTTTGTCTTGATTTGTGTTGGTAATGTTTGGGGTTACTGACGCTTGTCTGCCACAAGCGTGAGATTTAAAAAATTATTCTGAGATTGTTTGATCGACAGTTTAGGCACAAGTTGCCTCTCAATTTGGAATCCTTCACACAGAGTTGTGTAGAATGCCGCTGGCTCACAGATCACAAAACACTGACACCATGTGCAAACATAGAGCTGACACTCTGGATATTATAGACTGTTCTCCAAAGTCTCTAGAAATATCAAAGAAATGTGTCTTATTCTGCGTCGCAACATCAAAACTATTATAAGTATCTGAACTCATCTGATATTGATAGATTCATGGTCATGTGTACCTTGCTGATCTTGGTTAAAGAAGTATACCTCCTACTAGAGCGACAAAACATTTTGAAGCAATTTCAAACTGTAGTGCCATATTTTGTAAAGTATATCTGTATTTTGGACATATAAGATTGAACACTCAGGTTTGTGAAAAAATGGATTTGTATCATGGAATGAAAACTTAATCAGACAATCAAGTATTCAATCATGTGCAAACCCAAACAACTTGTTTCCAGCTCCCCACTCATCATACCTCTTAAAAGATCTTACTGATCTTAGAGAGAGAAAATACACCTACACTTCACTTGTCAGTCATTCTCAAGGTACCTACTGAACCTGTTAAACTCTCAGTGAACTGAATTCAGCTATTCTAGAATTTGACTGAACTCCAGCCTGAGTCACAGAAGTCTCAGTTTGTCCTTGTCCCTCATCTTTGTCTTCTGTCTTTTTGCTCAACCGTATATTGCTGCAACATATCAAAGGATGCAGGGGACAGAGTGTGTGGTGGCCTCTTAAAACTGTTTCAGGTTTACACATCCTTTGCTGTTTCATCCTGATGAAAAGCAATTAAGACCTGTGTGGCATGGTTCCATGAAATTGGATTTCTTAAGCCTTAGAGATAGCAGTAGCAAGGTAACTTGAGGCAAAACTCAAAACTGTCCAATCACAGAGAAGCTGAGGAACATGCTTTTAAACAGTTTCGATTTTTGACTAAGGTCATTCAGCTAATTCTGCTTCGTGGAACACCCTCCCATTCACAAGATAAAGAAGAATTTGATGGCTGTTCTGGGATACACAGAAATTCAAGGAGAACTTCTCTGCACTTGTAGAGATAACGTAGGCCTACAGTGTGGTGTGAAGACAGGTGAAGTGCCTCCTGACATGTGTTGCCCTCACTTGTCTCTCACATTGCTTGACTTTTTAGCATAATTGTGACTTAAGTGAAGTCTGACACAGGCAAACAATGTCACATTTCTCAAGGAAAAAATAACAAAAGATATAACATTTGAATTGTGATATAAGTATGAAACCTGACAATAAAGGCATGGAATTTCACTTGACAATTTAATTCAAACTCGTGTTTTGTGAATGACACGGGCAGATAATATGACATTTTTGAGGAAAAAATTAAAAGAGATACAACAGTTTGAATTGTGATATAGATGAAGTCTGAAACTTGACAATAAAGAGATGAATTTTTACATGAAATTTTAATTCAAACTCCTGTATTGTGAATGACACAGGCAGATAGCATCATATTTCTCAAGGAAAAAATTACAAGAGATATAATAATTTGAATCGCACAATATGTGCTGTCTGAAAGATATGACATTTGAACATTGTCTTCTGCTGCAGTTCTGACAGCATAAATTTCAATTTAGTAACGCTATATACAGGTTTGTTTTACATGGCTTTGCCAGTTTTTAGTATATCTTCAGTAGGAACTCCATTCAAGCTCTGTTTGGTATTTTCTAAGCATTGTCAACCTCGAACCATGTACTCCAGACCAGAACACCTCGTTTCATGTATATTTATTTATATTACAATACTTTGTACTTCAACAATACCCTGGAAATGCAGTCAATTGTCCTTCTTCTAGGTTGAGGTTTTTCATGGAATTTTATGTGGTTGTAATCAATGAGTCACTCAGCTTTTGGCTTCGCTTCTTCCTGGGATGTACTCTGGAACTTGATTTAACCTGAAAATGATCATCAGGATTAAGGTATGGCCCAAGGGCCAGGTCCTGGTCTAATGCATTCCCTGATGCATTCAGACTAACATAATATTAAATTGGTATTAAAACATAATAATATACTTTACATTCCCATTCTGCTCAGTGTTCATGTTTGACAGACATATACATTTCCCCACCCAGTGCTGACAGACAACAAACAGTCCTATGTTTTCCATACAAAGACCTCTGTTGCTCACCTTGATGAGCAAAGTAGTTGACTAAATATACAAAATATGTAATATCACAATCAAACCACACCTGTTTTACAAAGACTCCACCTCCTGATACAGGTATGCAAAATCTATAAATATTCAACCCCTGCTATTTGGCAGTGGTGTAATGCATCCACATTTCTCTGGCACGTACAAGCATAAGGAGATACACTACTAAAATGGGAACTGGGGTAAGAACATCTGCATCTTTTCATTTGATGTACATAGGTTTAGGTCAGACAAAAATGTAAGTACTAGACTGCTCTAAATGTGTATTTCTATTTTAATTTACACAGAGAGAAGGTGATTATAAGCCTGCACCAACTTCTGAAAAAAGCAAAAAGAAGGACAAGAAGAATTTAGAGGAGCTGAAGAAAGAAATTGATTTGGTAATGATCACTTGTTGGAAGTTAACTTTACATTGTTGATCTCAGTGGACATGTTTCGTTGCTGTGGCTTATATGTCTTGCTACATACGTGGGTTTATTTAATGTGTGATTAATTATTTTCCATTGCGAAGGATGATCACAGATTGACTTTGGATGAACTGATTAGAAGATATGGAACAAATGCTGAAAAGGTAAATTACATTTACCCTTTTGATTAAAGACCTTGTGTTGTTATTCTGGCAGATATACATGATTAAATGTTTTACACATATATTCTAAAATGATGAAAGTCAATGATTAATTACTCACTTCAACAATGTCAGAGTTGATAATGGTATTATTGTATAGTTGTACAATGGTACTTCAATAATAGGAGGAATAAGTTGTATGCGATCAGATGGTAAACATCTGTAAGATAAGACCAATATTTTATCTTTATGCCCAATTGATAATTGTTATTACACAGCTCTCCTCCAGACCAGTGACTGGAATTTGATTTCAAGGTAAATCCACACTATTGTAATTCATAAATCTGCCACCATCTATCTATCCAAGGGGTTATCCACTGCTCGTGCCAAGGAGGTCCTAGAACGTGATGGGCCCAATGCGCTAACCCCACCTCGCCAAACCCCAGAGTGGGTCAAGTTCTGCAGACAGCTTTTTGGTGGATTCTGCATGCTGCTGTGGATTGGAGCTTTTCTCTGTTTCCTGGCATACGGCATCCAGGCAGCCACTGAGGAGGAAGCAGCGAGTGACAATGTAGAAGACTAAGCTGACATACAATGAAACTGCTTGTGAGACATTATACCTCACCTCCAGCACCTCAAAGTTGCTTATTCTCCCTCTCTCTCTCTCTCTCTCTCTCTCTCTCTCTCTCTCTCTCTCTCTCTCTTTCTCCCTCTCTCTCTCTCTCTCTCTTTCTCTCTCCCAGCTGTATCTTGGTATTGCACTGGCCGTTGTGGTGTTCATTACAGGCTGTTTCTCCTACTTCCAAGAGGCCAAGAGCTCAAAGATTATGGATTCCTTCAAGAAAATGGTTCCCCAGGTAATTTTGATGAATTGATGTTTCTATTCACAAGTAGAAAACAGGTAAATAATACTACAGTGTCAGTGCATGTAGAACTGAAAAGACACACACAATGCAAATGTTTCCTTCAGCTGATCAAAGATGTATTAGAGTATTTCAAAGGCAAGCAAAATTTTTAATTAATGGAAACCACTGGTTCAGAAAATTTGGCTTGTTCCATTGCTTTACAGCAAGCTTTGGTGATTCGCAATGGGGAGAAGATGAGCATTGATACAGCAGAGGTGGTGGTTGGAGATTTAGTGGAGGTTAAGGGAGGTGACAGGATCCCTGCAGATCTCCGCATCATCTCCTCTACAAACTGTAAGGTAAATTTGATTTTTGTCTGAAAAACCAAACAGCTCCTGAGCAGTAAATGTGATGGTGAGGTCACAGCAAATCAGCAAGTATGTCCTGCATTTTCAATTATCTTACATATGGAAGCACTATGAATGTTGGTTTGATATGCAGTATACTGTAAGATTTGTTAACCCCTCCAAAACATTTAACACTTCAGACTATGCAGAAATTTACACATCATTGTTGTTTTTGTTTAGGTGGATAATTCCTCTCTAACTGGAGAATCAGAACCCCAGACACGCTCTCCAGGATTAACCCATGAAAACCCACTAGAGACTAGGAATATTGCCTTCTTCTCCACTAACTGTCTTGAGGGTAAATCCACATGAATTGGATAGGAGAGACTATGAACATTAAAGTGAATTTGTTCATTTTGGGATTCAGTGACTTAATCACTTCATGTGTTGTCCTTATTTAGGAACTGCCAGAGGAATTGTCATCAACACAGGTGACAACACTGTCATGGGTCGTATTGCCAGCCTCGCTTCCAGCCTTGAGGAAGGAAAAACACCAATTGCCATTGAGATTGAGCATTTCATCCGTATCATCACTGCTGTGGCTGTGTTCCTGGGCGTGACATTCTTTATCCTGTCTCTTATCCTCGGATATGGTTGGCTGGAAGGTGTCATCTTCCTCATTGGAATCATTGTGGCCAATGTGCCTGAAGGTCTCCTGGCCACAGTCACGGTGAGTAAAACAATGTCCTTCAGCAACGGATGTCAGTTAAATACTCATATTTCCTGACAGAGCCAAGAAATTATGAAGAAATTACAGTCCTACATCATTGTCTTGCAGACTATTTATGTAAACATGTCATCTTGCTACATTGCACCACTATTTAGGTGTGTTTGACCTTGACTGCCAAGCGTATGGCTATGAAGAACTGCCTGATTAAGAATCTGGAAGCTGTGGAGACTCTTGGTTCCACTTCCGTCATCTGCTCTGACAAGACTGGTACCTTGACACAGAACCGTATGACAGTGGCCCACATGTGGTTTGATAACCATATCCATGAGGCTGACACAACAGAGGACCAGAGTGGAACCTCTTTTGATCATAGCTCTCCCACTTGGCCTGCCCTGGCTCGCATTGCTGGTCTGTGCAACCGAGCTGTCTTCTTGCCTGACCAGCAGAAAGTGCCTGTTCTACAGGTTCGTGTCAAAGCCATGACAAGGTTTAGGGCAGTCTCGCTGAGCTTGTGCAAAGTAGAAATAATGTAAAAAGAATTCAGTCATATGTTCAGTTAATTAAATGTGTAAAATTATAATTGTAATTATATAGAGAAAAGTTGCTGGAGATGCCTCAGAGTCTGCCTTGCTGAAGTGTATTGAGCTCTGCTGTGGCTCTGTAGAGGAAATGAGAGGAAACTACAAAAAGGTTGCTGAGATCCCTTTCAACTCCACCAACAAATACCAGGTACATCAGGCTTCGTGGTTAGTAGGTTGTGATTAACACAGCAAAGAAATCATATAGTATTTATAACTTGAGTACAATTGTTTCTCTCTTGATTGATGGGCCATAATTTATGGCGTTGTCTTTCATTAGCTGTCCATCCACAAGAATGCCACCGCCTCAGAGACCAAGCACTTACTGGTAATGAAAGGAGCCCCTGAGAGAATCCTTGATCGGTGCTCCACCATTTTGATTCAGGGAAAAGAGCAACCCTTGGATGACGAGATGAAAAGTTCCTTCCAGAGAGCCTATGAAGAACTTGGTGGTTTAGGAGAGAGAGTCCTTGGTATGATTTTGTATTTGAAGCTGGCTGGCAATAGAATAATTATTGAGTAAAAGGCTTGTAAAGAGAGACCTGTTCTGACACTTAACGAATCTTCTACAATAGGATTCTGCCATTTTCACCTGCCGGATGATCAGTTTCCTGAGGGGTTTGCATTTGATACTGATGAAGTGAACTTCCCTGTTGAGAATCTCTGCTTTGTTGGCCTCATGGCTATGATTGATCCTCCTCGTGCCGCTGTACCAGATGCTGTGGCCAAGTGCAGGAGTGCTGGAATCAAGGTAAAGCCATTTTATACATCATTCAAACATTTCACACAACAGTGTAATCAGCCCAATTCTTGTATTAAGAATGTTCACTTTCACTGCATTTCTTTTAGGTTATCATGGTTACTGGTGATCATCCCATCACAGCCAAGGCCATTGCTAGGGGTGTGGGCATCATCTCTGAGGGAAATGAGACTGTGGAAGACATTGCTGCTCGCCTCAAAATACCTGTTAGTGATGTAAATCCTAGGTAAATAATCTACAGTACTTAAAGTTTTTTTGTATCAGTGATTTTACTTTAAGATCTAGCTTTATAACAAGAAACTCTGAAGGCTCTCTCAGTGTGCTTTAAAACTAAACACGGATGTAGAGCTGTAGCACAGTAAAGGCTCAGTGATGATTCCAATGAATAGACACATGTCCGTTTTATTCTCCAAATCACCACAGTAGTTGCATGCAATATCTTCTGCCCATCCACTCATGTAATTGAATTTTTTATGTAAAAAGTGTGACATTTTTTCCATCAGAGATGCGAAAGCAAAGGTTGTACATGGTGGTGAGTTGAAGGACATGTCCTCAGAAGAATTAGATGATATCTTGAAATACCACACTGAGGTTGTGTTTGCTAGAACCTCTCCTCAGCAGAAACTGATTATCGTGGAAGGGTGCCAAAGACAGGTAAGATGAACTGAAAACTAAACCAACTCTTTTGAATCATACATGATTCATAAAGATGCTGTTACAAATACCTGATGGTCTTGTTTACTGCCTATGTCCAATACTTTTCCATTGTTCATAACCACAGCCAAAAGTCCTGCAGGTTTTGAGTTTAATTTGAGGTTACCGTAAGATCAATGAATCCAATGTGTCATCCTAACCCTTCCTGCAGGGTGCAATTGTGGCTGTGACAGGTGATGGAGTCAATGATTCTCCTGCTCTGAAGAGGGCTGACATCGGCGTAGCTATGGGTATTGCTGGGTCTGATGTTTCTAAGCAGGCCGCTGATATGATCCTTCTGGATGATAACTTTGCCTCCATTGTAACTGGAGTTGAGGAAGGTATGGCAATTTGTTTTTACTGAATGGGATGAGAGATGTAGGATAAACTTGTCTTTCTGTCCCTGACTTAACCACCATGGTTCCCATATTCCCTTTCTCAATTCAGGTCGGCTGATATTTGACAACTTGAAGAAGTCCATCGCTTACACTTTGACCAGTAAAATTCCAGAGATGTCACCTTTCCTTCTCTTTGTAATTTTCAACATTCCCTTGCCTTTGGGCACTGTCACCATCCTCTGTATTGACCTGGGTACTGACATGGTATGTGCATAGTCATAATGTAAGGGGTTTTTTGATAGAAAAGATGGGATGCTGATTTTGGATGCTAATTTGGATCATTTTTAATATTATATTACAGGTTCCTGCTATCTCCTTGGCTTATGAACGTGCTGAGAGTGACATCATGAAGAGAAAACCTAGAAATGCCCAAAAAGACAGGCTTGTAAATGAGAGACTCATCAGCATGGCGTATGGTCAGATCGGTAAGCTTTTACCACCAAAGTGTTGAAGTAAATGGTGTCACTGGTTTCTTCTTCTGGCAAAAACAATGTTAGAATTCAGAATACTGACTGGTTTAAACCACAGAATTGCCTTATAATAGTCTGCAATGAAATGATACTTGTTCAGAAAAACTAAAGTTTTAATGCTTACGTTGTGCATGCAAGAGTGTATGAGCAGGTGAGTTCCAAGGGCACTTTCTTGGTCCATTGCTTGACTGGAACCTCTCTGTTCAGGCATGATGCAGGCTGTAGCAGGATTCTTCACCTATTTTGTGATAATGGCTGAGAATGGGTTTCTGCCCTGGGACTTGCCAGGGCTGCGTGTTAAATGGGATAATAAATATATTGGCAATATGGAAGACAGCTATGGCCAGGAATGGGTAAGTAACCATCGACCAAGTCTTTGAAAACTTTTTGGTAATATATCTAAAATGCACAACCAGTCATTTTGACCAGACAAATACAATGTCGTAAATTGTTGTTTTTTCTTAGTAAGAGAAATCCCAAGTCTCTGAATTCACTTTCCACCTTCCTTTCCACTTCTTATACTGTCTTGTAATGAAATGACATAGCCTTCGTGAATTTATGATGGGACAGTGCGTTTTCAGATTGCATCCCTTCAATTTTTATTTTCAGGCAAATTTGAGAATCCAGTCACAAATTACTCTGTTATTATCCATATTATAGGTCTTTTGTGACCATGACTGAAGTTCTGCACTTATCAGTGTTGCCTTGTGTTTTTGGCAACACATTTGTTGGAATCTATTTGGAAAAAAATGAGACTGTCCATGTAACATCCATATTAGAGGTTCATTTTTATAAAATTACACAATTCCCTAGCTTTTTGAGATCTGGCCCATCCCACTAACTGAGGTGACTTGGGAATCTGCAACCACTGTATGGCATTTAGACAATGGTCATCTCAGTGGTTGTTTCCCATTAGGATGTGTGTTTATGTTGTGTTGAAAGCAAACAACAGCTGATTGAAATTTTTGTCAAACCATGTGATTTAGACCTATGAGAGCAGGAAGATTGTGGAGTACACCTGTCACACAGCGTTCTTCACCAGTATTGTGATTGTACAGTGGGCTGACTTGATCATCTGTAAGACCAGGATGAACTCTCTTTGGGAACAAGGAATGTTTAGGTATGTAAAATAATCTTTCATACATTCTCATTTTGCCAGTCATCCTCTGTGACCCATAACATAAGAAGTATACAATTGAGCTGAAACTTAAAATTTCATGTCAATGCAGCAACAAGGTCCTGATCTTTGGACTGTTTGAGGAGACTGCCCTGGCAGCCTTCCTGTCCTACTGCCCTGGCATGGATGTTGCTATCAAAATGTACCCAATGAAGTAAGTAGCCAACAGTGCTGTTCTGCTCTCCAGTGTTGGGACAATATGAAGATAGACAGATAATTTGTTTTTAAGTTTTGTTTTAAGACCATAGTATGTGGTTCAAGTATTAAGATATGTCAGTGACTATATTGAATTTTTCATGAACCTATCCCCAGAATGCAGTTTAGAACTAGGATTAGACCTTGTGTGGAAGACGTCATATATTTGAGGCGACTCTCATATCTTGCTAGTTGACATTATGGTTGACTTGTTCCATTTACCTTTTTGTTTTTCTCCTTTTTCAGGCCTTGGTGGTGGCTCTGTGCGCTTCCTTACTCACTGCTCATCTTCGTGTATGATGAAGTAAGAAGGTACATCCTGAGACGCTACCCAGGAGGTAAGACTACTATTATTACTGTTTGTATTGTGAAACAAACCACTGTTATACCCCCATCACATGTTCCTTTCCTAACAACGTTTCATATCCTACTTCTGGGGCAGAAAAGCTGTTACTGGAGGATCTTGTTTCAGTCTCAATTTGTGTTAACTGAATCTAATATTCAAGGAGGCCATTTTAGGAGTTTTATTAGCTGAACAAAGTGTTTGACCGAGGTTGGAGCTACAGCCTGCAAATCATGCAGCCCCAAAGATTAACTAATTTTAACCAAGACATTTTATAAGGACATTAGCTTTATTGATGGAAAATTTGTTGATAGAACTTTACGCACCAGTAATCCGTTTATGAATGACAATATAAAGAAAGAGTCCTTTAAGTTACACAAGTATCATCTTTCTCCATTTCAGGTTGGGTGGAAAAGGAAACGTATTATTAGGTGTCCTCAATAAAATAGTCTTTGGACCTTTACCATGGACATCACAGAACTGAGCACTCATGTTTTTTTTGTTCTAGTATTTATTTCTTTGAACTATCTGAAAGTTTTGTGTCATTTGCACATACATGCATCTGCTTAATCACAAAAATAAAAGTGGTGAGATCCCAAGATTTTTGTCCTGTCTTTCATGTGTTTTACATTTGATATGAGTGAAAAAGGAGGAGTTAGTGGAAATATGCCACTAGTTGCTGCTCAGCCCTAAACTTGCAGCTATACTGCTCATAAAAACTTATGTGGAACAGTTTCCTCACGTAAACCAGACCTGAAAGCCACAGTGGGTGGCCCACTTAATTCCGTCCGTGCCAGATCAAGAGTGCTTTAGCTGAGTCTATTACTATCAATGAAGAAAGTGTGCTGTGTCATCTTCCCATTAGATTAATGAACTGGTAATCTGACGGATAACTCGCTGTGGAACTCTCCATTTGAACACTTCCACCGGCTAAGCAAAACACATGAAAAAATCTTTCAGTCCTGAATCCAGTTATCATGTTAAGCCATTAACAACTAATACCACCACAAACTGGGGAAAAAACATTTAACTGATCTGCATAAACTGTGTTTAAGAAATACTCGAAATACTTGCCGTGATATATTTGAAATATTCAACGGTCTGTTTGGACCTATGTAAAGCTACTGAAAGTATTGCTGCAGATGTGTTTGTTACCATTGCAGCAAGAAACAGGTAATATACAAAGACAACTGCTAAATTACTAGCAATTGATGCTATATTGTATCAATATTGTATCAATCCACAGCCCAGCCAGCAGCCTACAGACTCAGTCTACGCTGTCCTCATCTAATAATTGACATCAGCAATATAAAAAAAATTTATCAAATTGAACTGAATTGAAATTAGAAAACACATACTCACACACACACACACACACACAAATGTGAGTAAAATAACCAACAAGCAAATATATACTACAAAAAATCTGTGCCAGCCAAAGATCCCATAGCTCAACACTAGTCAGCCAGTGGGGCCATCCAGTTCCTGAAACAGCAGCGTGAAGTGCTGTAGAGTGGAGGGGTGCAACAAATTCACCCAACATGACTGAAGGATTGGGAATAAATAACCATAATCACCTGTTTGGTTGGGATTTGGACATATCTGCAGCCCCTGTAGTGGACAAAATGATGCCACAAAACATCCTGGGTAGCCACAGTAGCATACAGTGTGCTATGTCCATGTGCTGTTCCAAGGTAGAGCTTGTAGCCTTTGATGAGAAAGAAGACCGGGAGTTCTTCTTCATACTATGTGAGGATGTGTCTCATGGACAGGGCTGGACTGGTGCAGAGAGGGTTGACTGGCTTTATGAACAGTTGAGAAGAGCTGCCATATGTGTGCTCACTCCCAGAACATAGCAGGGAAAATTACTTCCTCCTTGTTGAACCGCTTACCAACACTTTGGACAAAATGACCCCACATGAACTTCTTGAAGTAAATTCAGTGAACTAAAGCAGCATCTCCAGATGCAGAAGAATTACAATGTCTAGCAATGTTAGCCTCCCCAGGAGTGAGTCCAGACCTGCAGGATCAACTGACAGCTGATATCTTCCTCAAGGGTCTGCATAACCAGAAGTTAACTTGTGAGGTAATGAGCAGAAACCCTGTCAAACTCTCAGAAGTGTAAAAACTAGTTAAGGCACATGTACAACTTTTATACAACACTTGTCTGTGACACAGATACAAGTAGAAAAGTGAGACAGATCTCCTGGGCAAGATTGCTGGTGCACTGTCCTCCAACCCAAAGATGGATGTCAGCAAAAGGCAGGACAATCGTTGCCAGTGCTCCATCCAGATACAGCAGAGTGAGACTTATTCTCCCAGTCCAGCGGCTAAGGGAGCTTGTTACTACTGTGGTGAAGAACAGTAATATAGACAGAACTGTTTCTGATCCCCCAGCCTTGCTGCAGTCCAGGAAAACTGTAAGAGGCCAGGTGAAACAGCTGGAACCTAGCCAGCAGCTATAAAGACCAAAGTGATATGGACAAAAAGATTTTGGAAGGGGACCAGCAATAAAGCATTCCCCCGAGCAACTACAGAGCCAAACGTATACATATCCCTTCTCATGAATGGCTTGCCAGTCGATGCTGTGATCAAAACAGTGGCTGAAGCCACCACCATCTCCCTAACACTGCATGACCAGCTAAAACTAGAAGAGCAGTGAAATCCTGTCAACTCCTGTCTGTGCAATGCTGAATCTGGCAAGGTAATGAGATCTACTGGACTTTTAAAATTGGCAGCAAATGTTTCAAATGGTAGATCTACATTGCCCTCATTCAGAATAAGCTTTCAGCTTGGGCTTGACTTGTAGGCAGCTGATGTGATCATCTACCCTGCAAGTACAGTTTCCTGTGGTGGTGAACCCATGCCTAATTTTGTCAACAGAGGTGCTGTGTCAAGAGTGCCGCTGGGATGCACTGCCACATAATGAATGTGATGTTTGGGGCATGGTGGAGAATCCAAAGCAGAGGGTGACAACAGTTTTGAAGCCAGTTAGTTTAGCTAATGGCCTGTCCTCTGAATATGTGCTCACGAAGATAGAGAAAAGGGTACCTGTCCAAGAACACAATATGTCCCCTCTTCACACAGACCTAACCCAGGGGACATGTTTGCGCATCGTTGTAGACGCTAATGTTATTATCAGAAGTGCCAAATCTGGAACGCAGGAATTATGATGACTGGATTTCACACTACATATGGCTGAGCCAGTGCAATGGACCTATCTGCACATCTTCAGCAGCTGTTCACTTCTTCTAGCAGAGGATTGAGTCAATCCCAACAATAAGAACTGCTTAAGCTGCTAAAATAACAGTCCATATTTGTTGTTGGTGACCATGACATTGGTAATTTTACTGCTGTTTCTGATTACAGTGACACTGAAAATTCAAGGCCTATTTGACATGCACCTCCAAGAACATCCGTTGGATTTCAGGAGGGGGAAGAAAAGTTTTTGCAAATTGAGAATGTGTGATGAGGAGAATGAAAGATAGAGGCAGAGACTCCTGGGCTAAAAAGGTAAAACCACTCCTACTCTGTCAGTTGTAATTACCTGAACAAGTGACCGTTACAGAGAGAAAGAAACAGAAACCTAAAGGCGGTGCTTGGAGGTATAAGCTCCCTTGCAAGACAAAACAAATAAACCCATATGACCAATCTTACGAGTCATTACCTTCAGCGTGCTTGTTGTGGAAGTCTTTGTTTTGTAATACGTCTGCTAAAGATAAAATAAAGATTAAAATAAGCTAAAGAGAGGGGCAGTACTGCTGCAGATGGGAAACAGACTTAGACTTCATAAGTGAAGAGTCCTCTACAGTTCTCTAGTAACCAGCAATAAAACTGGATTTAAAGACTGCATGAGTGAGAAGTGGCAAAGAGAATTTTGGAAAGGGTGCTGGGAAAAAAAGAACAAGGGAGCAAGATTTTACTCTTTTTTTTTAACTGTGAGGAAACCAAAGGTAACTGAATACCTTTAAAACGCCTGAAATAGCACTATTTTCCCTCCTCCATCATGCACCTGAAGGCAATAAATTGTAACCAGTTTTGTTTGGTGGCTACGCTGGTGGACCAAGATGTGTTCGGCAGAACAGAGGCTCGGGTAAGGTTACCAGCACTGAGACTTTGTATTCTAAATTGTACACCAGTCAGGTTTTTTTTTTTCTTTCTTTCACGGTAATGGTCAAGGTTGAGACAGGAGATTTCTACAGAAGTCAGAGTTTATGGGTTGATAATTCCATTTGTCTGGCTCTTTGAATGACAGCCGACTGGTCAATCTCTTCCTTATGATCACTTTCTTAACTACTGAGCAAAATCTCACAGTGAATCACCTTGCGAATTTCGCACTGTGAAATTTCGCACCGGGGGCATGGTTGTGAAAACATGAAACCTTAATCTACTACTACTTCAGTTTGATTGCATTGAATTGTCCAAATTATAGTCAGCCTAATCTGTTGACCTTGGCTGATAAATAGCGATAAACAGGTATTTATTTTGTTTTTGGTTTTGGCTGGACTGATCAGAGACTTCATGCACTGGAAGATATAGCAATCTTTCCTCCAGTCAGATCATATTTCTCTCATTTAGTTACTAACTGAATAACACATTGTGAGGTCACTTTTTTTTTTTTTTTTACATATATGTATATTTTCTTTTCATCATCGGGCAAACTCTGAGTCTCTGTTCAACTCCTTCGATGCTGGTGCCTCCTTACAGTTCTTCAAGTATCTGACATGACCACACGAACCGTATTGATACAATGGTAGCAGCTGAGACCAGACTTCACAAGAATGACTTCAGTAGCAAAGAGATACGCTTGTATTTTGCCAAGGCGCAAAACAAGCACAGTGTGTCTTTCTATATGTCTCCATGAAGACTGGTATTCACATATAAAGATAAGTGGCAGATCATGTACTTGTTCTAATTTTTAGTGTCTTCAATATCTCTGATATTTTATGAAATTAATTTGTAAACCTGGCTGGTTGTGGTTATAATCCCTTCTCTAAAAATAATAATTTATTTTCATGTCTAAGCGGCATTTCCCCCTTTTTAGCCACTTTAATCAGTTCCAAATCCCTCACTCCCCACTGCTCGCATCACCCCCACGCCAGCCGGGGAGGGTAGCACACCGCATGTCCCCTCCAATACAATTGGAGTCACCAACTACTTATTTTCACCATACTGCAGAGGACTTCTCTAGGAAACCGCAATGTGCTCAGATCCACCCAGTACTCATCTGATGTCCCAACCAGTCAATGGGAATTGCTATGGCAGCAGCAGGGATTCGATTCCCTGCCGGCTTCACCAGATAAATGAGATCAACAGTTCTGTGTGCTTGAGATAATAAAAAGAATTTATGCTTTTTGTTCATGGCACATTAAGTTGATGTCTGATATTGTTAATTTGTCACCCATTTGTTCTCCTGCAACAAGACTGTTAATGAAAAATGTCAGAGGTACACATAAGAGAAAGATCACAGACATAGGGCAAAATCATGAGGCGGGACATCCTTTGTTTTGTTTTTTTCTTATGTGCTATTCACATTTTTTCAGCTGTCTAGTATACTTCATTTCACCTAACAATGATGATACCTCTCCTGTGAAGACATCCACTTCATACGAAAGACAATGCATCCACTGCAAAATCTGAAAAGGCTAGTCCAGCTGAAAACATATCAAGTAGTATTCAATGTTTGTATTAACATGATTGCATTCAACAGCTATTAATCTTTATATATGAATTTTATCATGGATAATCTGTGTTTATTTCCAGAAATAGGAGGTCTTATAGTTTACTGTGACTTCATGGAACAGTGAACTTTAAAAACAAGTCCTGTTAACAACTGCATTTTATTTTTGTACAGCTATTGCACAAGTGTACACCAAAAATATTGCATCATTTGAGTTGCCCTATGGACCCATGTTCTGAAAGTGATTTCAAACCAGTTACGAACACTCCTGATTAAATTCACCAAGTAGCCATTGTCAAGCTCTTTAGTAACTGAATGAAGTAAGAAAATGCAGGGTGTATACAAAATTTCAAAATGCCTAGAACTGGTCTAGGGGTTTGACCTCTAAGAATGGAGAGCAAAACACAATGTGTCCGTAAATCTCAGTCCTTGGGACCTACTCGGAGGCACCTGGCTTTTTTCAAAATACCCAGACGCTCCTGGCTGAAGTCACCTCTGGAGTGTTGCTTCAGGGCTAGGGAAGTGAAAAAAGGCCTTGGGATCTCAAAACCACACATCAAGACACATCACTCAGTTCGGACATAAAATTATAATCTCAAAATACAGTTTCATTCCACTGAGCGAATGTCCGTATAAGACAAATTTACTGTAAGAGACACAGAGATGAGACATGAACATACAAAAAGAATTTTATCTACAAATATCAGGGAGGTAATAAATTAAACGTGGATATAAAAATGCAAACATCAGTGATGAACATCTGGGACCCAGAGGTGAGATTATTCCATCTGTCAGACTTCTTGCAGATCTTGCAAATGGCACCTCATTCCCACAGAGGCTCCACAATGTCAGCTGACATGGCTCCTGAGAAACAAACAAACGTATGCTTAAAATACCTTTGGAAGGGAAAACAAATCAGCATCTTTTCCAAACAGTCTGTTCCACTACAAAGATTTATCATCAAGTCAGCTGCGGTATACTGGGGTTTAACAATGGCCATTCGAGATTTGAGATCTATGTCAGGTCTATTTTAAAAAGAGCACTGCTGAGACCATCTGTGACGGCCATTTTCTGAGATATTAAAAAATGGCAGCACAGCAGTGTTGCCAAAGTCACATGACATAACTGAATGTGTGAACCTCCTCGAATTTTGAGCCATAAAAACATCCAAAAACAAAGCAACACTTGCTAAAATCAAGCAAAACCAAGCTCTGAAGTGATTCAAATAAAAGCAAATAGGCAGAACTGATCAAACATGATAATTGGTGTATTGTATAATTTCTGTGTGTACATTGGGTTGGACTAGTGATGTATAATTCTCAAATGTAAACCATAAACTGTTGTATAAACCATAAATCTCTCTCAACTAATTTCAGAACTTCTCTAAGGAACACACTCTCAAAAAAAGAAAAAAAAACCCACAAGAAAGTCTGACAACTCTCAAACTAGTCCCATAAAACTGCTCAGACAGATACTTCAGCACATTTCTGCTCTAGCTCAGCACCTGATTTAAGTGATTAACCAATTGACCGGTATATTGGCCTGGCCCATGGAAGAAGATAAGTGCTGCACAGAGTTTACAAAGGTGCATGGTGAAAAGCTGCCCATGGAAACACAAAGAGGCATGGCCGGCTGGCTGGTTGTTGTCGAGCGGCACTTACGACAACCCATCAGTTGCAGGATAAAAGCAGGAGTCTGGAAAAGGGGAGGCAGAGGAGGCTGTGTAAACATCTCGACCCTGTTCCCCCCGGACTCTGCCGGCAGAGACAACACCCAGCAGCCAGCCGAGTGGACCCCGAAGAGGGAGAGAGTGTAGAGGCCGGCTCACGGTGCAGGTCTCTTCCCGTTTCCCCAGCCTGAAGCGTCTGCTGCTACCTGAAACGGTTGCCAAGCTGCTGCCAAACGCTGGCTGAACCGCTGCTGGAGGTGATTGCCGCCGGCAGGGTATACCAGAGGAAGGTTATGTGCTGGCTGAGCAGGAGAGCCAGGATAGGGCCCTGGCCCAAGTGTCCAGGCTGGCTGTGTCACCCACTCCCTCCCTGAGCTGGCAACAAACTCAAGGCCCTGGATCCTATTCAGATCGCCCCTGCAAGGAGCGCCTCCACTCGCTTGCACTGGTCCCATTGCCCCAACACCTTGGGCACACTTGTGTGTGTGTGTGTCACTCACTGTGATTAAGCATACCCCTTCCAAGGCGAAAATGATTACCTGGCTCACGTCTCCATTCCACAGTCCATTTACAGCTAAAATCATGTGCATCTGCTAGGCAGGAAAAATATAACCCTGTGGGTTTCTGAAAATTGAGGAAACACTGCCATAAACTGTGTTGCACCAACCATAACTTACTTTACATTCTTCCACAAGACCTGAGGTCTTTCAGTCTTCCTTCTTGTTGTCAATGAGCTCCTGTGTTTGTTGAGCCAGTTTTCTTTTCATTTCCACCTGTTTCTTCAAGGCCTCCTCTGCCTTCTTACTCTGGTACATCTTGACTGCAGCAAAAGCCAAACATAACAGCAGGGTCTTCGCTGCAAGGATGTAGAACAGCAAAGGCACGTTGTCCAGAGCCTGAGGAACGGGGGGGAGGGAAGAGTGTAGATTTGTTCTTGTGTTCTATGAGAATTTTGATTCATAAATGTGTACTGATAACTGTGACAATCTTATTAGACCAGGCTTTTAAGAGCCGCCTCTAAATCTTAATATTGATCCACGATCTCTAGCTTTTCATGATTTCAATAGCAAAACAAACAGCTGACGTATGCTTTGTAATGTGCCTTTATTTTGGCAGTTAGGCCTACCTGTTAATTCAAAGTGTCAAAACAGAGTGTTGCGCCACCACAAACCAACAGGATGGCTGCAGCACACCTTTGCTTTGACTCCACAAGTGTCTGGGACACCTTCGGAGTGATAAGACCCCATTCTTTAATCAGCAAGATCGTTTGGCTTGTTAATTGACATGGACAATGCTGTTTAGGTACTGTTCTAGTATCTCATAAATGGACGCAAGTGTTCTGTTAGGCGAGAGCTTGTGCTTACTGAATGGGATGAAGAGTAACTACACCACTCATACTGTTGCAACAAATGTAATATATTTATCAAGGGCAACTGGGGGGGGGGTTCACATGCAGCAACCCACCCACAGTATAACTCTGGACAGACTTGAGAACTATCCTAGACTGATTAACTACTTATTTCTTTAGCTTTGCAATTCAAAACAGTAAATACAGTTGTAGGGCATGTGCTTTATCACTCATCCCTCACCTATAAGTTTACATTGAGCAAACTGTCACTGAGGCTCCAACAACTCTGCCCCAATAACTGTCCCTCAAAGTCAGTAAATGAAAATCACTGTCATGTTTGCTATAATGAAATGGGCCTGTCAGACATTTGCACCAATACATGACTCCAACATATATAAGCAAGCACTGTTTTAGTGACTCAGGAATCACTCTTGCATGAATACACAAACTTTACCTGTTGCATCCTTAACGCATTTAAAAGCGATTGCTATCATATGAAGTCTAAAACGAATTTCCTACAAAAAGTATAGGAGTTACAAATTAATGAAATCTCACATGACGTCGAGACGACATTGAGAGCTTTATGCTCGGGACCTGCACAACACTCTTACCACCCCCTCACCACGCCTCTTTACTCCAGACAATGTCCTGAACAGTTGTAAGAAGGGGTTATTTTGTAGCCAACCGAGACGCAAGAGCATGTGCAGGCACACTCGTCCCTGACTTACTGTCAGGAACCATAATCGAACGTATGGGGAGTTTCTCACTGCTTCAACCCGTAGTTTAAAAGTAGTGTTAGCCGCGACCAAAGCAGCTGTGGATCTGCATTTTCTGTCTGTAACCTACTTCCATAACAGACTATTTCAAACGGGCGTTATTTATTGAAGTGAATGCTACTGCTAAATTACGCTGCTAGTTAATTAACTTTAGGGTCTTTAATAACAGGGAATCTGTGGAAATAAGTGACGCTTGCTTGACATTTAAAGATGAGCACTGGTTCAGTTAAAAGAAAATTGACTCATTCTTGTAAGATATTCACACTGAAGAGTGATGGCCAAGATTCTCCTCACTATACTGGCAAGAGTAAAAGCTTGCTTACCCGCCAGTTGATCATCTTGACTATTTCGTATGTCCGGCACCAATTTCTCTCTAAAGATTACGAACACGAGTCATTTCGTAGCAGACTACATCTACTCCGAAGGCGTGGCCAGGAAGGCTAACAACGACGCTGGCCCAATAAGCAAGCACATCCAGGTTATAGATCTTTTTAACCAATCGCAGCTTTCTACTGCGTTGGCCGAAAATGGTCACGTACAGTTCACCAACGTATTAAAAATACAACGACAACTGTTAGAGGGGAAAGACTTTATTCCGGTTCTCATCGAAAAGAGAAATTTGCACCTGAGAAATACAAGGCAAATTAGAAGAGTACTTCAAGTGAAGTACATTACATCGATTGCTTGTCGAATCGATTAATGAGAGATCATACCATTAATTGTTGTCTGGTCTGAAGGAACATCAGAAGTTAAGCGATATTCTTTGAAAACTACCGGACCAACTGTAACAACATCTTGGTGCTCTGAACCTGCAAAATTCAGTCAGCCATTATTTTAGAATGGACACACTGCAAGAATAATTGATAATTGGCAAGACCATTTAGACAAATCTACCCGGTCGGTCAACAAATTACATACCTTTTAGAGCCCGTCCCTTTCTTAAAGAACAAGTGGTGTCACAACAGCTGCAAACCTCATCGTTGCCATCAGCAGATGTCCATCTAAAAGCCAGCAAAATTGTTACACTAAATAGCAGATTACAATAATTGAATAATTAGAGACTGAACTGGCATTATTCCAGCACCTGTTATCTGAGAAAGAACAAGCTTTGTTTTCAGCATCCACAGCTGCTGGGACTGCAATTGCTCTCAACATGCAGGTTAAGAAGATCTGTAGAGCAGACACACAGCCATGTCATAAAAGAGACCAATGAAAGTTAGTTGTGTTGAGAGGACCTAACTAGCACTCCAACACAAGTCACTACTTACTGGACCTTGTTCCTGCTGTGCAAAGCGAAAAGACTTCAGTTGAAAGTAAAGTTTGTCATTCTGGACTCTGGCCAAGAATTTAGAATTGGAATGTGTTTGCTTCGAGTCCATCAAGCACCTAACAGGATCCAAAATAAGTGTGCCATCAGTCCCCCCCCAGACAGTGGAAGTGTTTGATAAATTCAGTGAAATCTCATTGCGAGTCATGTCCAGTTGACAGTATGGTAGGCATAAGACTTCTAAATGCAGTAAAAAACCAAATAGATCCTCACCCATGATTCTCAATTACACCATAGATGGGAGGTTCATTTGCTTCAGGTACCAAGGAGGCCACGCAGTAGTCCACAAAAACGCGCAAAGGCCCATAATTGTACAGAACTGAAGCCTCAATGTTCAGTGTGTCGCCAAAAAAGTACACATTAGAAGGTCTGGCAAACCTCCAGTTGTCTGCAGAGAGTCAGGAAACAAGTGCATGACGGATACACTCAGTCTTCAAGGCCTTGATTAGCTCACTCAAATTAATAGAAGGCTGGAGCAAAATTTTGAAGCCAGTGGATCCTGAAGATCAGACCAAGATGCAACAATGCATTATTCTTTTGTTCTCTTCTCTGCATGCAAACACTTGTGGACATCAGTGGTGTCAATCTTATGACGCAGTGCTTACAAAACACCTTAACTAAAAATGGAAACATTATCCCCACATCATAATTCAGCCAAAACAATTCTTTACTGCTGAAATTAAAAAAAAAAAAAAAAAAAAAAAAAAAAAAGTTAGTTAAATAGAAGACGGCATTCACCAGTCATAAGCTTTAAGGAGAAAGCCAGACGTTCCTCACTCATCTTTGTGGCAACAAAGGGGATCCGGGTAGGACTGAGGGCTTTGCTGCTCACATTGTGGAACCTGGGGAGTTACAGAAGACATGGATATTTGGAGTGTACCCCAAAAAACAAACAAACAAAAAAAAAAAAAACCCACACCACACCCCTCTAGTCAGCATTTTAAAGAAACATCTGAGTACAGGGGTTGAGCATTTACCTTAAATACTGACACTCAATGTGTACTGTTGCACTGTTGGTCTTCACAATAGGCTCGTCACCAGATGGTGTAGGATTGTGGGTTAAAACGAAATTGTAAATTAGCAAATTCTCAGACATCTAGGAGAGAACAGAGTTGAACAGATTCATCCAGGAACCCCCACCTTCAGTGAGAATCCAAAACCAAAGCAGTGAGTCATGACACCACCATCACCACATACCTGTAGAGCGCTTCCACACCCATGCAGTGGAGTTTCAAACAGTAGCACTTTTGAGTCATCGTCCTGCCCTGTTGGAGCACAGCCTCCCAGTGTAATATCAGATGGCTTGATAAGTTTGCCAATACCGAGGAAGTCCATCTTTACTTCCAGTTGTAGATAACTCTCCCCACAATGGGCAGACACAGAATTGGGAACAACAGGTATCTGAGGATCAAATTTGATAGTATGCACTGGCCTTGAAATTGTATCTTCTGTTCTCTGGGGTTTCTGCACCACAGGCTGCTGTAACTGTGTTTCCTGGGGTGTCTGCCCTACAGAAGACCACAGAGGAGACTGTGGTGACTGGAATCTTTGCATTCCCGTTTTTTCAAGACTAGAATGTTGTTGCAGACGGGACTGCAAATAGTCTTGTCTTTTTCCAGATGTTGGCCAACGCTCCGCGGCCTGACCCTGCCGGGGGTCTGTTGGTGGCGATGGAGTTGGTAACCATAGGTCTATACCTCGAGGTAGATCCATTTGTAGTCGTTTCTGTGGCACTTGGATAGTCTCAGGAACAAAATAAACCCAGAGTAGTAACACAAGTGTAGACCAAAAGCCTTCCATTGTGACTGTTTGAATCTTTCTCACAAAAGTACCCCACAAAAAAAAAAGTCTGAAATTCAACAGCTTTATACAATTTAATACATGTAGACCTGACCTGCAACCTGTGCCTCTGGTTAATCAGTTTAATCGCTCTCCAGCCCCGGTAAATTGAGCTAGAGTTATTTGTATTATTGCCCTCTGTTGGATGAAGAAAGTCAGTGGTGTCAAGTAACACACTGTTTTGAACCAACGCTCAAGTCCCATAGAATAGATCTAAATGTGTAATGAATGACAAAAGTGATGCCAGTTCAGCTTAGAAGGGCTAGAAATTCTAATTCATTCAATCCAGTGATCTCATTGGGTATCAGCATTAGTAATGCTCCAGAAGAGATTGAAACACTACGCAACCAGCTGTGGTGCATCTTTGGTTTCTCTTCTATCTGTCGTCCACTAGGGTGCACTACTGTAGTACACATAGTGTAACACAGCTTTTTTAAGCGGTTTTAGCAGTGCTTGAACAGCTCATAGAAATGCAGAGAATTGCAGAGGTTCTGATGTATGTGCTTCGTTCTGTAATCTTAAGAATCTGTCCTCTGAGTTATGTGTAGGTCTTTACCATTGGCCATGGGTGCTGCTGACAACTGTACTTAACAGATTAATCCTCAATATTATAATATTTTTGATGATTATTTTGTACAAATTTGATTCAAAACAATCAGCAATGGAATACCATATAGACAGAACAACTCATTAATCTGGTGTGTGCCTAAATTCAGTGCTGTCAATGGCAATTCAGTTCGATAAAAACCTATGAACTAAATGAGGGCTTACTTCTTGGATTGAAATGAAACTCAGTTCAGAGTTACAAATCACTTTGAACAGAGATCGAAAGTTCTTTTTGGTCTAAAGCTACCTGAGTCATGGAATGTATTAGCGTGTAAACAATTTTTGTATTATTAAATATGTTTTTTTGTGTGTGTCTGTGTATTTTTTTTTGGGTTTAGCCAACCATTTTAAGGTGTCACAAGGGACTGTTATATATTCACATAGGCTGTATTTTAACCTCTAGAGGGCATCAGAACTCTGTAGTTTCAAAGAGCTGAAGCAGCAAGTGTTTCTTCTTCTTTGTTTGGATATTCTTGCCTGCGGACTGTCCTGACACAGCTGTGCATCGTGTGCACTTTTTATTTTATCTAAATTCTAACTACTTTCAGTAGTGGACTGTGATATAACAAAGGCAGTTACATGAGGAGGTTAGATCCCTGAGGAAAATGTAACCACATCTGAGTGTGTATTTCCACATATTTTAACAAGTATCTGTTGCTAGGTGCCATATTTGGATTTTTGGCAAACCTCTGATAAGGCAGTTATAAATGTATACCTACAAAGGTCACAGACACATATGGGTCTTTTTTGGAGTCTTGGGGTCATGACCTTAAATTCCTTGGGACTAGGGACCTGATGTGTCTTTATCATGAATTCAGCATTAAATTATACATAATATTGTGTACATTTTATTTCGAAATACTGCTTAAAAACTTAAAACTTAAAAACAAGCTATTGACTCAAGTGATTGTACATCATTTCAAGCGACACATCCCATAGCAAAATGAAATCATTCCATCTTTTTAATACCCAGATTCAGGGTAAAACATGAGACCCAGAGAGATTTAGTGTTATGTAAGATACTAGGATAAAATATTATTTATATTAAGTTATGTCATAAAATATCAAATTTAACACATCACTTTTTATAAAAGTACTAATACCACTCTGCTTTGTGGCATGAATAGTGGGAGTCAGTGTGGAAAGATGAGGAGGAAGAGGAGGAAGAGTATGTTGGCCCATCTGAATAAACAGGGCCTATGAGGTGAGGTGCGTGTGGAATGTCTCGCCTCCTCCGGCTACTGACCTTCCCTGCTCCCTCCTCGCACCACAGGCACCGTCTCCTCATGGGGAGACAGAAGATCGGCCTGCTGGGAAAAACAACAGTGGATTCTGGGAAACTACGTTTTGTTTTGTTTTTTTTCCTTTTCCCCAGAAAACAACATCTGCTTGCCTTGCAGCTGAGCGGTTTTGTTTGTCAGGGAGAAAAGAGTGGCAAAAGGCACCAAAAGTCTTGAGATGGAAACTTTTTTTTCCTCCTTTCTCAGTGGGTAAGGGAAGAAGATTGGATCACAGTTCAGCAGAAAAGAGGGATGGATCACTGCACACATTGTAGAGTGTGAGTTTTACTTGAAAAACCAAACCAAAAGGTTCTTACAAATCAAATCATTATAATCACTGTGAATGTTTCATAAGGGAAATCCTTGCAATTCTTGCAATTTCTAATGCAGAGTGCATAGTCAAAAAAAGCCATGTATTGCAAAAGCACTCAAGTCATTTACAGTTTGGAGTGCCCATAACATAAGATCTAAATTGACTGATCAAAGAGGGACCACTTGACCAAGCATAAGTATACCATTAGGCTGGGTAATGAATCTTACCTAGTGGGCAAATGTTTTAAGACCTTGCATAACAGTAAGACTTCAACCCTCCAAGCAATGGCCACTTACCGCAATCCTCTCTCCATCAAGAGGTGTAACCAAGATCAAAAGTTAAAACAATATGAGTGTTACTGATTTCATAAAAGTACAGGCAACCAAAGAAGCTGAATTTATTGTTTGCATTATTATAGTCTCTTATTAATGTTCAGTTTTACTTGTGGTGCTTGTCATATTATGTGGCTACGTGTTCAGCTGTCACTAATGGCCACCTGCTGAACTCAGAACCTACAGTTTCCCATGGTGTTTGGATATGCTGTTGTGTTCTCCGTAGGGGAAGCTACACATGAACACATTTGATGATCAGATCTAATCTGATCGTCAAATGAACCGATGGAATAAAGAGTGTTTAATTTTTCAGGAAAGAAGAGTGCTCCTTTCCTATATTCTGGTATTTTATTCCTGTAACCCCAGACCAAAGAGCACCTTCAGTATCTTTTGTGATTTAATTAGTATTAGTATTGTCTCTGTTTTTTCCAGTCTTTCTTTTTCTCTTTTACCTCTCTCTCTGTAAGTCTGTTAGTATGTATATGTCTATCAGGAGGCTAATGGGAAATGTCTTACTTCATAGCTGTCTTATATGCAGTCACAGTGATAAAGTGCACCATGAGGATGTATGGAAACCATGCTGTCTTGATCCTTATACTAAAGCTGCTGCTTGTAATGCCCAGAGCAGGTACTTGATAAAGCAGGCTGCTGTGTGTCTTATTGAAGTCTTTGAACTTAGTTCATCTTTGAGAGAAATTGTTTCTTTGAAGGGGAAGAGATGCTGTCAGCATGTAGACAAGACACTTCGCCAAGACACACGTACACGCACACATGCACAGACACATACACACACATACACGCACACACAACGACACACACACACACACTGACCTGGTTCTGTCAGACTCTCAGGGGAGCTGTGGCAGGTTCCACTGTGTTTTCTCTTTGTAGTTGAAGTATGTGTCACTGTTGGGCGATATCCCTTATACAAGCACGCTGGGGTTTTTCTTTGTTTGTTTTGTTTTGTTTTGTTTTTAGTCCATTAGTGTTTTAACTTGTGGGATTTGAAAGCAAGTAGAGGGTGAGAGCACAATGGTAGAAAAGGCTGAGTTGCTCCTATTCCATTTATTTTGATCAGTCAAATTTTTGGATGACTGAAAGTGAAATGCTTTCTGATCTGACTCACTGTTGGCAATAGAGTAAAATCTAAACAATGCTGTACAGTAAACTCTGAATGCCTCTGTTGTGCCATATGCCATGTGGGTACATGACCTTGATAATAATGCCTAATTAAACATTGTTTCATTCACTCATGAGAGGTGTGTCTCTGACACATGAATAGCCAAGTATCACAGATTCAGAGAAATAAAACATGTACTTTTGTCGTACAGTATATTTTTATAAGGGTCCAGCTGTACAGTAGAATAGCACACCTCCTAGGTCTGGGCCTGTGTTGCCTAGTAGCCTGGTTAAACAAGGCAGAACTAACCAAGCACACCTGGCAATGATGTTCTAATTACCATAGCAATTACTTGCACACAACTAAGCTTTTTAGTATTGTTCAAGTTGTCAGCTAAAACACATTTTTACCAGATGTTGACGAATAAATGTGACTTGGGCTTGGATTCATACTACCAAGTTCACTGGGATACAAGCATAAAGCTTTTAGTTCATTTCATTTTATACTGGCCATTGTGCATGAGCAGACACATGACTTTATTTATCAGACACTTTCAACATGTATTTTAACAAAAAGTAATCCAACTTATATTTCTAATTTTGATTGTTTGAACATTGACATTGATCACGTTGTGTTCAAAAAAAAGAAAAAAAAGAACTGAACTAAACTAGAACTAAACTAACAAGTTTGTGACCACATCAACCTAAAGAGCTTTAAAAGTGGTCCTATATTTCTCAAGTTTAAATAAATTAACTAATCCATTGAAATAAAACACTTTTAGATACTTTTTGTGGAAGAAGAGTGATTGGACTTGAAATGAACTTGAAAAATTCCCCTTTTCTAAGTAGGGGTTGGACTGCAGGGAAAAAAAAAGAACTGTGATAATGTTTCCTTTTCAGTTATAGGGTGTGTCCCAACGTGCAGTAAACATAATATGTATTCTGAGTAGGCTCTGTTCTCAGAAGAGAGCCATAGTGGAACACTTATAGTGCTGGAGGGAGTATATGGGTGATAGTATCTAAACAGTCACCTTCCCCTTTGTTGTTATTTATGTATAAAATAACTGTCTCTAATTATTTTTAGTCATCTCAAAAATGGTCAAGTTTTTCTCTTTCATTTTCAAACAGTTATTTGACAATGTTATTGTGTCTACAGATGTAACTCAAATGTTTTACAATGTCTACAAATTTTTCCTCCCTGTGTGCATACATGTGATCTAAACTCCAATTTTATGCATTTTTGAGACTGAGACACTATAAAACTGTTGACTACTACAATAGATATCAGTGGATTCTAACATCCCTGTTGTGGCTAGTCTTGGCTAAAAAAAGAAGTCTAACCACTTCCTAGGTTCCAGTGTGTACTTCTAATGTGAAGAGTCAAGACAGAGAATCCAATGTAGTGTTTGTTCATTTATCTACTTCTGTTTCCAGAAGATTTGTATGTGTGTGGTTAGGGGACCATGAAACCAAACAGGACCACTAGTGCCTCCCACTCGTGTCCTATTTACTGGTACAGATATCAGAAAATGGTGTATGAGCAAAATAGGAAGCAAGGAAATTCAAACAAACGTCAAGCAAATGTTAAATTTAGATGAGTGTTTTTGTAACTTAAATGGCTCCTACATTGTCTGTAGGCTTATAAATGTTGGCTGAACCAAAATGAAACATAATTTTTTTTCTCAAAAATAAGAAATGTTTAAGCATTGCTAAAAAAAAAAAAAAGCAACTTATTACAGAAAATGTTTCTGTTTTCACTGTCTAAAAGATGTTGCTGTTAAAATATGTTTTCAAATCTTTCTTAAAAATGAAAGTTTTCTCTTTTTTGAAAAAAAAAATTGAGAGAAATGTATATTTGTTTTAAGTTGCTTATTGTTCTCTTTGTGCACTGAAATTAACCCATTGTTGCCCTTGTGTCACTTTAAACATCATTCAAGGATGAAATGTCTCGAAACTCCAGTTTCTTGTCAACATTGCTAGGAAATGCAGACTAATCATTGTTAGTAATTGTGACATGATTATGAGAAAAAGCAACTGATGATTCAGAGCCTCTGAAACTTAGAACACTCCAGATGAGGCCTGATGTGCAGACTGAAGAGGACTGTACAGATGAAAGAAACGCAGCAATGACTCCATGCTTTTCCTTGGCTCACATCATGGTGGATATATCTTTGTCAGCTATTTTAAATCTGAAACAAAGGCACTGGAGGAGTAAGACGAGAGGACTTCTGGAAGTGGTCTACCAAGGCAAGTGCACTCTCTTGGTAGATTTGATTTCTGGGCCTCTAGAGAATGTTCGCTTGTGAAATTCCTTCATGTGGAATTGACACATGTGTGAGTGTGGCAGAGGGAGATCCCCTAATGTTAGATTCACACTGTTTGAATAACTTGCCCATCTCTGACTGATCTGCACCTGTGCCCAGTTTGAAAGCTCCAGCTGAGCCCTGCATTTCTACAGTACAAAAATAGGCCTGTGTTAGGGTAAGCATGGTAACTAAACTCTTTTCAAACTTTTCCCTAGACTCACTCTCTTACTTTATTTTTAAATATTCTGAATCATCTGTGCTGCTGAGTCGTCTCAATTTGTTATAGTTTGCAACTTGTGTTTGTACCGAATTAATTAGAGGAATTAAGAGCCAAGTATGTTGCCTTATGTGTGTTCACATGAATATCTGAAACATTGTGAAGTCTGACTTTGTATATTCTGTAACAAGGTGCTTCTTTTAATATGATCCCGGTGTGACATTCACTTGACCAGTAAGCTTTTTTTTTTTTTTTTGCCTTTGCAGTGCACAGTGACAAAGCCTGATTTCCTTACACTACCCCTAATTAATCCCAGTGGAGCCCTAGACACTGCATTCGTATTCACAATGTATTTTATATCGCTGATTCAACCCAATCACATTAGAATTCAGTAGGCTGTAAAGACATTACATTAGGTCTGCATCAAATGAGGAAGATAAGCCGATCAAATTAATACTCAAGCTGCGCTACATTATTGGCTCATTTTTATTGAATTTTACCACAACATCCTTGCTGTTCAGAGCTGTCATTCCACATTCCATAATCGCTACTTTATGGCATCCCACTCTGCTCCATATCTTACTGAACCTCTACAGTTTTACAGAGCTTTAATGAAAATATCTTAGCTTTCCGGAGCTTTCATATCCAATCTGTAAATTCATCCAGCACCGCGGAGGGTGGGGGTGGGGCATCCACTCAGAGGGGAAAGGTGGAAGACATGCAGGCAAATGAAAAGTGTCACCACTGTGCATGTAGCAAGGCAACTCAAGTCAGCGAGCCATATTCCTCCATGCTATTGCATAATGCATGTGTGGCCATACCTATGCACACCACAGGGAAGGAACAACCATGCAAAAATGAGAGATAAATAACGAAAAGAAGGGACAACACATGAATCACTTTTTAAGCCTATTTACAATTTCTATTTACAGTCAAGTTGTAAAGCCGATTTACAATCAAGTTCCATATTATATGACTCTGAACAGGAGAAGGAAAAATTTAAAGTTTTAAATTCATTCACAAGTTTGGGTAGGAATGTGCTTCTTGTTTGTTCAAAATATGTGCATTATGAAACTTCAATGACAGGTTTTAAGAAAACGTGTTCCCTACAGTGCACAGCAGCAGCGAGATTCTTCCTGTTGTTTTTTCATTAGCCTCAATGTTTTGACACATCCAGCTGATTCAAGGCAGTTACAGTGAACCTCTATGGCAATGCCAACTACAGTACGTGCAGTTTGATAAAATGTGCAGTTAGTCTACTGATAGTAATAATAAAAATAATAACAGAAAGTAAGCATTTGGTTCTTATACAGGCCACATGCTTTTAATTCAAGTTATATGATAAATTCTAATTAGTGTAACTCTGAGTACATCCTGTGTTTCATACATGCGTGTATCTGTCTATGCGTGTACGCAAGCATGCCAGATGCTACTCCATGGCCCCTTATGGTGTGAAGTCCCTGTACAGAGCAATGCTTAATTAGTGACATGTTACCTAAAGCCTTAATCTGTGAACCCCATGAGACTGGTGTGTAGAGTATGCAGGCTGTAACATCAGCCATCATTCATTATAAACAAGCAAATTAATCAGCCTAAGGAAAGTAGGACACCAAAAAATATTCTTATGTTTAATGTTATCTCATTGTCTTGGTTTGATTCACTTGGTGCCGGTTATGTTTTGGATTACTCTGCTGCAGCGTGAGGCTTAGAAAATTATTTTGAGATTGTACAATTGACAGTTTAGGCACAAATTGTCTCTCAGTTTGGAATCCTTCACACAGAGTTGTGTAGAATGTTGCTGACTCACCGATCACGAAACACAGACACCATGTGCAAACATGGAGCTGACACTCTGGATATTACAGACTGTTCTCCAAAGTCTCTAGAAATATTACAGAAATGTGTCTTGTTCTGTGTTGCAATATCAATGCCTTCCCATTATAAATTTCTCAAAAACTCATTTGATATAACACATTCATTGTCATGTGTACTTTATTGATCCTGACTAAAGAAATGTATCACCTGGAGATATAAAACAAAATTTAATGCCATATTTCACATAGTTCACGTTGTATATCTCTGTTTTCCGATTAAGAATGAACTCTCAAATTGTGAAAGGAATCTTGAAATAAAAACTTAAACATCAAATAATGAAATACCCAGTCAGGGATGTACGGAACCAAACAATTTGTTCCCAGCTGCACAGTCATGATATCTCTTAAAAGATCTTACCATCAAGCTGACCCCTCCCCCCGCCTGCCCCAGAAGAAAGTGCTCTGAGACCTCATTGGTCAGTCATTCTCAAAGTACCTATTGGACCTGTTTAACACCAGTGAGCTGCATCCAACTGTTCTTGAATTTGCATGTTTGAGTTCAGGCCTGCGTCACAGAGATTGATTCTCACTTTGTCCTTGTCCCTTACCTTTACCTTCCGTTTTACTGCTCAACCACATATTGCTGCAACACATCAACGGACGTAGGGGAAAGGATGCGTGTTGGCATCTTAAAAGAGTTTCAGGTTTACACATCCCTTATTGTTTTGCTGTGTGAACAGCAGTTAAGACCTGTGTAGTGTGGTTCCGTGAAACAGAATTTCCTGAGCCTCAGAAGAGGCATTAGCAAGATAACTCGAGGTGAGAGTTCAAACTGTCTAATCAGAGAGCAGAACACAATCTTTAAACAGTTTTGATTTTCAACTTAAGTTGCTCAGGTAATCCCACTTCGTGGAACACCATCTCAGCCACTGACTAAACGAGAATTTGATGGCTGTGCCACGATAGCCGGGAAGCCTCCTTACTGGTAGTGCTGCTGTGTAAAGACAGGTGAAGTGTCAGCTTGTGTGTGTTGCCCTCACGTACGTTTGACATTGGTCGTGTCCTTGGTTTCACAGCAGTAGTTCGTTGTGGAAGGTTTTAAATAACCGACAGATTGGGGTAAAGACCAACATGTGTGCCTCCTCAGTAGCATCCCAAATGGCTCATTACCTCTTGTTGGTCTGTTTTGATTGTGTACATCATAATTGTTATTTGGCAAACAACAAAGATGAAGGCAACAAATGAATGGGAATTAAATTGTTTAAAAAAAATTTTAAGTTGAAAAATAAATGATATATATGATAAACAAAAACCCATTGTTTCTCTTCTACTCTTACTGAGCATCACTTGTGGCTGCCCTAACTACCAACAAGCACCCATGGCAACGCTATGTTCTGTTTATGGTATATATATCATGTTAAATGTCTCAGAAATGTTAAGTATTTTTTTACATTTGACTTGACATTTTAATTCAGATGCCAGCTTTATGAATGATGCAGGCAGATAATGTCACATTTGTTGAGGAAACAATTACAAGAGATGTAACATTTTGGTTGCTGTCTGCTACTGCAGTTGTGCCAGTATACATCTCAGCAATTTGGTATTACTATATACATACTGCTCTGAAAAACAGCAGTTTTTTTTTTTTTTTTTACTGAGCAGTATGGGGCTCCTCAGGTCGTATTCAAAGCAGGAACGTAAAACACCTGGAGAAACCATTTAAACAATATTCAGTTTATTAACCAACGTGTATTTGCTTTTTCTAACAGCTGTTAGTGTTCACTGGGTATGAATAAATTACACCCAAATGATTTATTAAAAATGATCATAGCTGTACAGATGCAAAGAACCTACAGAAACTTTTTACTTTTGCATACATTAATTATTGACTTAAATTATCAACTTAGAGGACTTAAAGTACTTAATATGTGTTATGCCAGTTGATATTTCTTTAGAAAGCATCACAGAAGACTACACAGCAAATGTTTTGTTTTGGGTTTTTTTCCCGGTGTATTTTACAGTTTCACAACTCTGTTTTATGTTTATGGAACCGTCTGGTATTGTCCACAATCTCTTTGTATTTTACCTCAAACTACGCACTCCAGGGTAGAATACTTCATTTCATGTATACATATTTGTATTGCATTGGTCAGTTTCCACAATACTCTCTTTGTGAGCTTCAGGCTTTTCATGGAATTTTACATGGCCATAATCAATGAATCACTCTGCTTATCACTTTGGCTTATCTTCACCCTGGGACAGCAACTCTCGTACTTTGTTTAATCTGAAAATTATTCTTAGGACTAATCTGTAGTCCACTGGACAGATCCTGGCCTCACTTCAAGGATTCATTACACTGACATGACACTAAATGGGTATTAAAACATTATAATGTACTGTATATTTCCATTCTGCTCAGTCTGCATGCCTAACGTTTCCCTACCCCGTGCTGACAGACAACAAACAGTCCCAAGTTTTCGCTACAAACTCCTCTTGCTCACCTCGATGAGACTGTAGTTGACTAAACATAAAAAAAAATGTAATATCGCAATCAAACCACACCTGTTCTACAAAGTCTCCACCTCCTAATACAGGTGTGCAAAATATGGTATATAAATATTCAACCCCTGCCATTGACATCTCTGATATGCATCCACATCTCTGAGGCACATAACAGGCACGAGGAGATTCACTGCTAAGATGGGAGCTGGAGTAAGAACATCTGCATCTTTTTATTTGAAAAGGTTTAGGTCAGAGAAACTGTAGGTGGTGGACTGCTCTAAATGTGTATTTTCTATTTTATTTTACACAGAGAGGAGGTGATTATAAGGCTGCGCCAACTTCTGAAAAACGCAAAAAGAAGGGAAAGAAGGATTTAGATGAACTGAAGAAAGAACTTGATTTGGTAATGATCACTTGTTGAAAATCTGCTTTATGTTGCTGCTCGCTGTTAAAATGCTTTGTTATTGGGGCTGGAATGTGTTGCTGAAGTTGTAGTAATTTTACACCTTTGGAGTCAACTTTGAAATAATCACAATTCATTTCCATTGTGTAGGATGATCACAAATTGACTTTGGATGAACTGGTTAAGAGATATGGAACAAGTCTTGAAAAGGTAAATCATTTTTGTCCATTTGATTGGAGACCATATGTTATTACTCTGGCAAAAACATATGATTAAATATTTTCCTCTTGTATATTCTTAAATGACAGAAGTCAGTGATAAGGTAGTCGGTTCAGCAGTGTCAGAGTTAATAATGACATCATCATGTTATTATGATTAGGCAGTCATTTGAACACTGTAGGACATAAAGTTCAAACTTCAAGTTTATTTAGAGCCCAATATTACTATTTAAAGTCTGAAAGGGCTTTAGATGTCCACAACACACAAAATAGGATGCACCCCCTGACTTAATTCATAGCGCAACAGCACAACCAACAACATCACACTTAAGTATCGCTGGAAGTATATAAGTATCGCTAGAATATTACAGTAATAGTAGCAGCTAGGCTAAACAATTTAAATCTAAACAAACATTAGTCCAAGATGGTTGCTAAGTCAGTTGAATTATCCTTTGCTGTAAAATGTGGATCCATTCCAGAAATGATGTCGATCAAAGTCTGTCTGTCGTAGCTGATCATGCCGTTCGAAAATGCAGCGTTGTTGCTCAAAAACAGCACAAATAAACTAACAAAAAATTTAAGTTAAGGAAGAGCCCAGAGAACAACAGCCATCTTGACGGTGTGTTACTATGGAGTTAATATAAAGATAATATCATATTAGGAGTTCATATATGGTGTAACTGTATTGTAAGGGGAGGAAAAAACTGTATCCTATCAGCTGGAAATATAAGGGAGATAAGGCTCATATTTCGTATTTATACTCAACTGATAACCGCCATCACAGTAACCAGTGACAGGAATTTGATTTCAAATATATATTATTTTAATTCATAAAGCTGGCACCATCTGTCTCTCCCAGGGGTTGTCCACTGCTCGTGCTAAGGAGATCCTTGCACGTGATGGGCCCAATGCTCTAACTCCTCCTCCGCAAACCCCAGAATGGTTGAAGTTCTGCAAGCAACTTTTTGGTGGATTCTCCTTGTTGCTGTGGATTGGAGCTTTTCTCTGTTTCCTGGCATACAGCATCCAGGCAGCCTCTGAGGATGAACCAGCGAATGATAATGTACAAAACTAAGCTGACATTCAATGACACTGATTGTGCTACATTATGTTAAGGTTGCGTATTTGTCTCCGAGTTGCTTATTCTCTCTCTCTCTCTCTCTCTCTCGCTCTCTCTCTCTCTCTCTCTCCCTCTCACTCACTCACTCACTCACTTTCTCTCTTTCTCTATAAGCTATATCTTGGAATTGTGCTTTCAGCTGTGGTGATCATAACAGGGTGTTTCTCCTACTTCCAAGAAGCCAAGAGCTCAAAGATTATGGAGTCCTTCAAGAAAATGGTCCCTCAGGTAATTATGATGTGCTGATGTTTCTTTTCACATATTACGGGAGTATGTGGATGCATCGAATCACAATGTCAAAGTGAGCAGAGCTGAATAGACACAAATGATGCAGATGTTTCCTTCAGCCTACACAGGCATACTATAGCATTTCAAGGGCGAAATCATACGCAATTCAGGGTGACCACTGGGTTTTTACAGTGTCTTGGCTTGTTCCATTGTTTTACAGCAAGCCTTGGTGATTCGTAATGGAGAGAAAATGAGCATTGATGCTGTAGATGTGGTGCTTGGAGACCTAGTGGAGGTTAAGGGAGGTGACAGAATACCTGCAGATCTTCGAGTCATCTCCTCTACAAACTGTAAGGTAAAGTTGATTGCTGTTTGTAAAAGGACTGAAACTATTAAGTGAAACAGTCCTGAACAGTCAATGTCATGGTGAGGTCAAAGCAAATAAGTAATTATGCCCTGAACTTTCAGCTTTCTTTCATTTGGAAATGTTAAACTTGTGAATACGGAATAAATATGCAATATAATGTAAGGTTTAAGAAAACAAAACAAAACAAAAAAACTAAAACATTAAATGATATGAAAAAAATGTGTTTTTCTTAAAAAATGTTTTTATATAGGTGGATAACTCCTCTCTGACTGGAGAATCAGAGCCCCAGACCCGATCGCCAGAATTAACCCATGAAAACCCACTAGAGACTAGGAATATTGCCTTCTTCTCCACTAACTGTCTTGAAGGTAAAACAGGATGATTTTGATACGAGTTATCACAAACATTAACATTAATTTGTGAATTTTAGATGCAATGAATCACATTGATCACTGCATGTTTTGTCCTTATTTAGGAACTGCCAGAGGAATTGTCATCAACACAGGTGACAACACTGTCATGGGTCGTATTGCCACCCTTGCTTCTAGCCTTGAGGGAGGAAAAACACCAATTGCCATTGAGATTGAGCATTTCATCCATATCATCACTGGTGTGGCTGTGTTCCTGGGCGTGACATTCTTCATCCTGTCTCTTATCCTCGGATATGGTTGGCTGGAAGCTGTCATCTTCCTCATTGGAATCATTGTGGCCAATGTGCCTGAAGGTCTCCTGGCCACTGTCACCGTGAGTTAAATACTTCCTAGACTGCAAGTATTGGCTTGGGCATTTTAAAAAATCAGAAGTTGTTCAGTCCATAATCCGAAGTAAATTTCATTCTTGCTTGTCTCTTTCCACAACAGGTATGTTTGACCTTGACTGCCAAGCGTATGGCCAAGAAGAACTGCCTGGTTAAGAATCTTGAAGCTGTGGAGACTCTTGGTTCCACATCCACCATCTGCTCTGACAAGACTGGTACCCTGACACAGAACCGTATGACAGTGGCCCACATGTGGTTTGATAACCATATCCATGAGGCTGACACAACAGAGGACCAGAGTGGAACCTCTTTTGATCGTAGCTCTCCCACTTGGCCTGCCCTGGCTCGTATTGCTGGTCTGTGCAACCGAGCTGTCTTCTTGTCTGACCAGCAGAAAGTGCCTGTTCTACAGGTTTGTGCAAAGATCACCATAAATTCCGTAAAGTTTTGTGCAAAGATCGCCAATGCTGAAGGCAATCTTATTGAGGTTCTGCAATGTAGGAATCATGTACAAAGCATAAATACTTTATCTGGGAGGTTATATTTAATTTATGTTCAGTCAATAAAATGAGTAAAATTATGATTCTTTTTTTATACAGAGAAAAGTTGCTGGTGATGCCTCAGAGTCTGCCTTGCTGAAGTGTATTGAGCTCTGCTGTGGCTCTGTAGAGGAAATGAGAGGAAACTACAAAAAGGTTGCTGAGATCCCTTTCAACTCCACCAACAAATACCAGGTACATCAGGCTTCGTGGTTAGTAAGCTGTGATTAACACAGCAAAGAAATCATATAGTATTTATAACTTGAATACAATTGTTTCTCTCTTGATTGATGGGTCATCATTTATGGCGTTGTCTTTCATTAGCTGTCAATCCACAAGAATGCCACCGCCTCAGAGACCAAGCACTTGCTGGTAATGAAAGGAGCCCCTGAGAGAATCCTTGATCGGTGCTCCACCATTTTGATTCAGGGAAAAGAGGAACCCTTGGATGACGAGATGAAAGATTCCTTCCAAAGAGCCTATGAGGAACTTGGTGGTTTAGGAGAGAGAGTCCTTGGTATGATTTTGTGTTTGGAAGCTGGCTGTCAATAGAAAAATTATTAAGTAAAAGCCTTGTAAAGACAGACCTGTTCTGACACTTCTTCTGACAATCTTCCACAATAGGATTCTGCCATTTTCACCTGCCGGATGATCAGTTTCCTGAGGGGTTTGCATTTGATACTGATGAAGTGAACTTCCCTGTTGAGAATCTCTGCTTTGTTGGCCTCATGGCTATGATTGATCCTCCTCGTGCCGCTGTACCAGATGCTGTGGCCAAGTGCAGGAGTGCTGGAATCAAGGTAAAGCCATTTTATACATCACTCAAACATTTCACACAACAGTGTAATCAGCCCAATTCTTGTATTAAGAATGTTCACTTTCACTGCATTTCTTTTAGGTTATCATGGTTACTGGTGATCATCCCATCACAGCCAAGGCCATTGCTAGGGGTGTGGGCATCATCTCTGAGGGAAATGAGACTGTGGAAGACATTGCTGCTCGCCTCAAAATACCTGTTAGTGATGTAAATTCTAGGTAAACAATCTACAGTACTTGATGTATTTTTTTATCAGTGATTTTACTTTAAGATCTAGCTCTACAACAGGGAGCTCTGAAAATGCTACTATATGAACTCCTAGTTAGGAGGTTTTGCATTTTATTGTATGAGTGGATATTCAATGACCTTTAATTAAAGCTCTCTCAGTGTGCTTTAAAACTGAGCACAGATCTGGAGCAACAACACAATAAGAGATCAATAGATATGCTAATGAAAAAAAAGATTCACTGTTTTAAATTCCAGCTCAGGACAGTAGTTGTATGTGTTACCTTTGACCAATCAAAATCTGTCAATTAAAATAAAAAAAAAAAATTAAATTTTTCAACAGAGATGCCAAAGCAAAGGTTATACATGGTGGTGAGTTGAAGGACATGTCCTCAGAAGAATTAGATGATATCTTGAAACACCACACAGAGATTGTGTTTGCCAGAACCTCTCCTCAGCAGAAGCTGATTATCGTGGAAGGGTGCCAAAGACAGGTAAGATGAATTGAAAACTAAACCAACTCTTTTGAATCATACATGTGTCCATTTAAGCCAGATGCTGTTACAAATACCTGAGGGTCTTGTTTACTGCTTATGTCCAATACTTTTCCATTGTTCATAACCATAGCCAAGAGTCCTGCAGGTTTTGAGAGTTTAATTTGAGGTTACTGTAAGATCAATAAAGCCAATGTGTTGTCCTAACATCCTTCCTGTAGGGTGCAATTGTGGCTGTGACAGGTGATGGAGTCAATGATTCTCCAGCTCTGAAGAGGGCTGACATCGGCGTAGCTATGGGTATTGCTGGGTCTGATGTTTCTAAGCAGGCTGCTGATATGATCCTTCTGGATGATAACTTTGCCTCCATTGTAACTGGAGTTGAGGAAGGTACGGCAATTTGTTTTTACTGAAGGGGATGAGAGACGTAGGATAAACTTGTCTTTCTGTCCCTGACTTAACCACCATGGTTCCCATATTCCCTTTCTCAATTCAGGTCGCCTGATATTTGACAACTTGAAGAAGTCTATCGCTTACACTTTGACCAGTAACATTCCAGAGATTTCCCCTTTCCTTCTCTTCATCCTTTTCAACATTCCCCTGCCTTTGGGCACTGTCACTATCCTGTGTATTGACCTGGGTACTGACATGGTATGTGTAAGAAAATTATCCCATGTTTCTATGATAGACAAGCTGGGATGCTGATTTTCAGTGCTAATTTTGATGATTTCTAATATTACAGGTTCCTGCTATCTCCTTGGCTTATGAACGTGCTGAGAGTGACATCATGAAGAGACACCCAAGAAATGCCAAAACAGACAAGCTTGTAAATGAGAGACTCATTAGCATGTCCTACGGTCAGATCGGTAAGCTTTTACCACCAGAGTGTTGATACAAATGGTGACAGTGGTTTCTTTTTCTGACAGTAATGACGCTGAAATTCAAGATAATACCTGCTCCAGTTTCAAGTATGACAGTGCTGCTGTTTCATGGTCTGCAATGAAATGTTACTCATTCAGGGGGAAAAAAACAATGCATCAATGCTTATGTTGTCCATGTATGCCCATATGTGCAGCCCTAAGTAAATTCCAAGGTTGTTTTCTTGTTCCATTTTTTGACTGGCACCTCTCTGTTCAGGTATGATGCAGGCCTCAGCAGGATTCTTTACCTATTTCGTGATTCTGTCTGAGAATGGGTTTCTACCAATGCACCTGCCTGGTCTACGTGTGAAATGGGATGACAAATATCTGAATGACTTGGAAGACAGCTATGGCCAGGAGTGGGTTAGTAACCATTGACTAAAGTCTGTGAAAACTCTTTGGTAATATTTTTAGAAGAGGTCAGCAGGTCATGAGTCAGTTTGGGCAGACGCATCCGAATTGGTAACTAACTGATTTTTCAGAGTCAAAGAAACTTTCCACTTCATGCATGCATCTTTTCCATGTTACTGGAATTCTCTTCCACCCCAGTGTCTTGTCCTATCCCCTAATGAAATGACAGTGTGATCATAAATTTAGGTTGGAACAGGTCTGGGTGCAACACATGCAAAAAATAAAACAAGCTTAATTTTGGAGCTGTTGGTGTAACATACAGATTTGAATTTCAGTCTTAAAAAAAATTACATTCTGACCTGCTCTCTGCAAAATCTGGTCCACTGCACCAAGCAAGGTGGTTTTGGTTAGATTTTGATATATACAATCTGTACCTAGTTTCCAGATTTTAGACCATGCTTACTGCAGTGATCATTTCTACATGTTTATGTTGAGTTAAAAGCAGAAAGAGCCGAAAGACCATACTTGACTGAAATTTCTCTCAAACCATGTGATTTAGACCTATGAGCGTAGGAAGATTGTGGAATTCACCTGCCACACAGCGTTCTTCACCAGTATCGTGATTGTACAGTGGGCTGACTTGATCATCTGTAAGACCAGGAGGAACTCTCTTTGGGAACAAGGCTTGTTCAGGTATGTTAAATAATCTTTCGTTCAGTCTCATTTCACTATCAGTCATCATGTTTGGCCAATCATCGCAGAAGTTTACAGTCGAGCTAAAACTTTAATGTTTTTGTCAATGTAGCAATATGATCCTGATCTTTGGACTGTTTGAGGAGACTGCCCTGGCAGCCTTCCTGTCCTACTGCCCTGGCATGGATGTAGCCCTTAGAATGTATCCAATGAAGTGAGTAAACAACAGTGTTGTCCTAGTCTACAATATTGGGAGGATAGCTTTTTTTTCTCTTTTTTTCTTTCTTTCTTTTTTTTTTTTTTGGCAAAGACCAATAGCAATAGATGGTTCAAACATTAAGTTGTTTCCATGACTAACCTGAATTCTGCATGAATCTATCATCACAATACAGTTTAGACTCTTGTCTTGGAAACCATACCTCATATGTCTGTAACTAAGTAACTAACACACTACAGTATTTTCAAAATATCTTGTTAGGCTACATTATGCTCTATTCTATTTAATGCTTTCTCCTCCTCCTGTTTTTAGGCCTTGGTGGTGGCTCTGTGCACTTCCTTACTCACTGCTCATCTTCGTGTATGATGAAATGAGAAGATTCCTCCTGAGACGCTACCCAGGAGGTAAGACTATTACTATTACTGTTTGCTGCTGTGAAATGAACTACTATTATACCCCCATCACATGTTCCTTTCCCAACAACCTTTCGTATCCTACTACTAGGTCAGGAAAGCCATTACTGCAGGATCTTGTTCTCGTCTTAATTTGTCATAGCTGAATCTAATATTCAGAGGCCCCAATAGGATTTTTATTAGATGAACAAGATGTTCGAACAGGGCTGGAGCTACAGCCTGCATGTCTTGCGGCCTCAACAACCAGCTAACTCTATCCTTCACATTATGAAAAGACATTAAATTTATTGATGGAAATTTTACTAATAGAATTTTTTTGTGCCAATAATCCCAGTTTATGGCAGACAATATAGAGAAAGAGCCCTTAAAGTAATACTATCTTTCTCTATTTCAGGTTGGGTGGAAAAGGAGACATATTATTAGGTGTCCTCACTAAAATAGTCAGTGGATCTTCACCATGAACATCATACAGAACAGAGAACACTTAATTTTTGTCCTAGCATTCATTTGCTTGTATTGCGTCATTTGCAGAAACATGCATCTGCTCAATCACAAAAATAAAAGTGATGACACCTCAACATTTTTGTCCCGTCTTTTACATCTGTTATGGGCAAAAAAGGAGGAGTTAGTGGAAATATGCCACTAGATGCTGCTCCATCACAAAATTACAACTACACTGCTAACAAATCCCTATGCGGAATAGTTTAATCTCTTAAACCAGAGCCAAAAGCCATAGTAATTGTCCCACCGGACTATGATGAAAGCCGCCTTTTTTTTTTTTTTTACCTTATTTTTACCTTGTTTGACCACAAAGGTTACACTGGGTTTGATTACTTTTACTTTTTTTTGTCTGCATAAACCCGAACATAAAAGGTGTCTGTGAGGAGAAGCTTGTCACTTTTTCTTCTCCCCTTAGAGGTGATAATGATGGATACATGCCAAGATGGTTCAGTGACAAACAAAGCACAAACGTCGTACAGGTTATTTTTAGATTCCCTCAGCACTTGTCAAATAAAGCAGAGACCAGAGGGTCTTGAAGATGTCACTTGGTATGTAGAAGCATTAGATCATTTGAACAATATCCTCTCTTGTATGTCACGTATATACATTATTAAATATGTATGTAGAGACATAGATCATTTGGACAATGTCCTTTCTTGTATGTCACACACACACACACACACACACACACACACACATATATATATATATATATATATATATATATATATACACTATTACAGATATGTGTAATCTGTTATTACATTATTTCATATATATATGTGTGTAATAATAGCTGTTTGTGGTGTGCAGATAAAGCAACATCATCACAGTTGAGAAAAAGGAAAGGCAGTTCTGACAGTTGTTGTGAAAACAGTCATCGCCACAAGTAAAGACTTCCTTCCTGCAGGTAGCTATATTTTCACGTCATGCATTTTTAATTCTTCTGGTGATTTGCACAACAGTTAAAGGGAAATTCTACTACTTGGAAATATTATCCATTCTTATTGTGTTTTTCCACTTTATTTGGGGAATTGCTATGCTATGTCAAAATTGGGAATCACTTTTCCTCAATTTTTTAAATGAGGCGGTTAGGAACAGAGGGACTTTTATGTAACAGTCCCTCTCACTGAAATGAATACTAATGCCTTCCTGTTAATGATTATACAAAGCAGAGATTTACAAACATTTCCTTCACTTATATGTTGCATGCTTATTGTTTCGCATGCAACAGATGTAATTTGTCTTTAAGCTCTTACAGTTAAACTTCAGAAACTCACACGAGGTTATATTTGGTCAAATTGTGTGATCTTGCAGTTTTTATTGACCTTTCCTCGATTAGGTCATTTTTATCAGCTGTTGGTTGCATGCCAAATAACGTGGGATTTAGGGACAGAAGGCTTAGGGGAAACTTCTAGTCAGTTGCAGTATTTGTTGATTGTTTGGAAACTTTAAAATCTCAACAACAACAACAACAACAAAAACTGAACCAGAGCTTAAAGGCCCAAACAATAGGATCTTATTTTTCTGGCCCTCTGCCAACCCTCGTGATCAAATGACGTATTCTGAAATTTTCCAAATCTAACATAATATGTATTTATTTTATGGCACAGTTGCGCCTGCTTTCTTGTTTTTGTGTTGTTGTTATGCAAATGCCATTATGCTCGCAAAAAAAAACAAACTAGCATGCTAAATAAGTAAGAAGAGCTCTGTCTTTCTCGTTCTCTCTCTCTCATGGCAGTGTAATAGTTAATAGTTTATCAGCCTTGACCATCTCAGCACTTTCTCAACTGGACCTTGTCTGTGACCCGGTGGTCATCCTTAAATCTCTGCAACGAAAAAAGAACATGTTGGTCCAGGCTTCTTTAAGACCCTCCATATGAAAATCTTTTCCTCAGCTCTAGCTAGAAACTCTTCACAAAAAAAGGATATTTTAAGACACATTGAAATAAATTTGTAATTCTGCTGTTGGCATAACCCATAGTAGAGTATTAATTAATCATATACAACCACATAAAAGCCTTTTTCCAGTGGCAGGTGTAATACAGCGATGTTGAACTGCTATTTTCAAGGTTTTTGCTTTAGCTTGTGCAGATGTGGCTCTGTGAACTCACAACCATATTTTTAATATATAAACCGTTTGAAGTTGGTCTTGTTAGAGACTAGTGTTGTGACGCTCTGTGATATTCCTGGAGAAAAACATGCAAGATGCAAACGGTTTTCTTCACATCACACTGTTCAATGACACAGCTGTTCACCACACTGTAGATAAGTAGGACAAGCTAATGAATAATGAAATAGAGGCAAAGATAGAAGAGTTTGAGATTGAAGATGGGACATCACTCCACCATAAATATATAGAAAAGAAAAAACAACCAAAAAAAAAAAATGTAATGAGGTCCTGTTTTTTGTCCTCCGGCACATACAGTACCGCTAATGCTCTATTCAATGCTTGCCCTAAGCATAGGGAATGTGGCCTCATGGGAATTTCCCTTTAATCTTTGATGTGTGCCTGAACAGGCTTAGAGCCACAATTCATCTCTAAATGCATTGAAAAAGAACTGTGGATTTTATATTTTTGCTCCGTTCTTTATTGAGCAGTGTTAGCTCCCTCTGGTCTCATTAGCTTACACTCTTTGACAGACTCTGTCCATCATTTTGACTGGCTTATCATGGAGCAAATCCATCAGCTTAGCTCAGACTGAACCACGGTCTAACTGTCTCTCTTGTTGCTTGACCTGCTGTCTTCCTGTCTTGCCTAACAAGCTGTGTTTGAGAACCTGATCCAATAAAGGTCATAATATTTTCAATGCCGAAATATTGTGCACAGTGAAATACATAAGTATGTGCAAATTAAGAATCCAAAAGAATCTGAAACACTGCCATAATTTGTAACATGTGTCTCTCAAATAGTAGGTTAGATTTGTAAAATTTAACTGAAGGATGGGTGTGAATCTTTGAAATCAAGAAGATCTTCAGGAGCTGTTGTCATGGAGACCACACAGGTCAATATAGACAAGAGGTAAAGTCTATTTGAGTATCCTAAGATTGTTTGAGTATCTACTTGTCCAAAAGGAGACAGAAAGGAAACAGAAAGTCAAAATGAGCACAAAAAAATGTCTGTGAATTAAGGTGTACTGAGAGAAGAGAGAGAGAGAGAGTGAGAGAGAGAGAGAGAGAGAGAGAGTGAGAGAGAACTGAGTGAACTGAACAGTACAATCTTATTTGGCTATGGGATGTAATGGACCTCTTGGCAGCAAAGTACAGTAAAAGAATCTCATTAAAACTGTGCTGTCAGTTGAGGGCAAATATAAATGATAGTCAACTGGACTGATTACATGAGTATTGCAAAAACAAATCTTAGGAGTTTGTCAGACTAGCGGCTAATCTTTAAAATACACTCTAATTTTTAGGTTTCTAAATCCTTTTACCTCATGATACATGGTCAGAACAGAGACTTGAGGAGGGCTATACAGCAGAGAACAGTACTGATCATTTGAGAGTCATGTTGAGGAGGATGTTACACTAGAGCTCAATCACTACCTGATGGAAAGTTTATCAGCTGTGTTAGTTACTCTAAATCTGAACTGAAATTTACGTTTATGAAGTTTGCAATCATTTCCAGCCATGTTCAGCTGTGTCACGATCATCTATAATACTGAGGTAAGTGGCCCTTATTCCTTTTACTAATATATGGTTTATAAACAGCCATTTTGTTTTTAGGGAGTCATAATTTTGTCATTCACAATCAAAACATCATTTGTGTACACAGGTTAATTTGAGCTAACGAACCATTTAATACAGAGTACTGTACAGATACATCAAGGGATCTCACTGTGCCCAACAAAGCCTGTGCAACATCTGGCTATGGAGCCTGGTTGAACAGATGCGAGTATTTAAACGTAATGGCACCACCTCATCCTTTATTAGAAGACTTATTAAACCTGCACAACCATATACCAACTCAAGAGGTAAATGAATTATTTTTGGTATCTTGTGATGTATGGAGTGGGAGAAGGAATGGTGGATGACAAGATTTTACTGCAGTATTCTGCTGAATCAGTAACTTTCCTTTAACTGTGTTGAAGGAGAGCACTAGTCCATAATGTCCTCCTCCTAAGGCTGCTTTATTTTTACTGTCATGTTTTGTACATTTGTCTTCCACTTGTGGAAAACAATGTCCTTAGTTATTACATTTGTGTTGAGATTTAATCGAAGAGATATCTGAGCCTCATGGATTCTGGGCGTTAATCTTTTGAAGTAGGGCCTTTGACATGCAGCAGTGGTTGCCTAGCAACAGCAGGTTGTGAGAGGGGCTCAGTGGAACCGAGACTCTCTCTCTCTCTCTCTCTCTCTCTCTCTCTCTCTCTCTCTCTCTCTCTGACATGCAGAGCTATGGCTGCATGTCAGCTCACAGCTTAAGACACGACAACCAATCAGGGAGATACCTCAAGACAATACACAATAAGTTTAAGTAACAAAAATAAATGAATATGCCCGTATAGAAAAAAACTCTAACAGTTTCTAGGAAGCAGTGAGAAGCCCTGACTGGTCTTCAAGCTTTACAACTACCTATGGTAGCCTCCCAATGAGCTGCAATAGATTCATATGAAAGCTGGATGTCAGGATAATGCTGACCAATTCAATAAGTATTCAGTGGGGCCGAATGAGAGCAAAGGCAGCCAGCCATATATCAGTGAAATATGCAAACAACTTCAGATCCTGCAGACAGTAAAATCTCATTGCGTCCATCGGGAGGAGAAACTGCTGTAGTGTTCACAGAGGCCAAAGAGAAACTGCTGAATGTATGACTGACATACATAACTCTAAAAGAGATGCACATATTGACTTGTGAGATGTCTTAGCCTGGTAGTGAAGAATGCCTGTGGACCAAAGAGCCCAGCTGTCATAATTTAGTGAATGACTATACCAGATGTAAGCCTTCAAGAGGAGTTGCTAAGTGATGTCTCATTAACATCTTTTTGAAATAGATTTGGATGTGTTGTGATCAGTCTCACCATAAGTTATTGAGTGCCACATCATGTCATTGGACTGAAAAGTATGGTCAAATTGTTCACTTATGTTCATGACGCCACACTTGATGATAGGACACAGAAATGAATATCTTTTCCTTTTAATATCTGTGACCACTTCTGTGCAGCTGGAATTGGATAAATAGTTTATAGGAATTTTCTAGAATTTAGATGACACCATTCTTTTTTTTTCTACCAGTGCAATGAGCTGATTTACTTTTTTTTTTTTTTTTTTAGATTGTGTTGTTTCCACAAAGCTGACTCGTGTGACTGAAGTAAATGTGATTTAGAATAGTTTGGGGGGGGGGGGGGCATAGGGGGATATTTTTAGGGGCCTCAGTGGTATATGTGACAGCAGATGGACTTTGTCTTAGCTTGGAGATTGCAGAGTATTGTACTCGTTCTGTACTCATATTTTACTGTGGACTACTGAAAATGCTGGTTATTATGTACTGTGTTATCACCCATGACAAGAAAAGATACTACATATGATACACGGATTACATAATCTGAACATAATCCCTTGTGTTCAGATACTCACAGTATTTTTCCCCTCCCTCCCCTTGCCCCTATATCTTTATATTGTTTTTTGTTTTTTGTTTTTTTTTGTACATGCTATCTCCCTCCCTGTATCACTTCTCCAGAACTCCCTTCATTTGTCATTCTTCTCTCAGGGACATTCTGAAAAGAAGGATTTTGGTTACATGAACAATCCTAATCTGGTTTGTGCTCAGTGCTGATGATTGCGATGTACTGGGGAAACTAGAAGCTTTTTTTCCAGGCTGTGGGGGTTGTAGAACATTTGTTAATCATGCTGTGGTTTACCATACATAACCTAAGTCAGCAGCTTAACGCCTGTGCGCGTCACCAACGCTGCATTGCGTTTTATGCTTGATGCCCTCTGTACGTCACTAACACAACACAGAGAATTACAATGTCCAGTTGATACAGCCCCTTAATCTGATTACTAGAATGGAGGATTACAAGCAACCTTGACCATTGCTATTACAGATATTTGAATCTTGTGTCATGCACTGAGAGTTGAAATGTACGGAGCGACTCTGTCAATGCCAGGCTTCAGCTGTGAAATTTGACGTGTTCAGTAATCTGGCTATCAGTCATTTAACCTCTGCTCATGAAAAAATACTGTGGATACTGTGTAAAATGATCAAACGATTTGTGTATGACTTGCTTTAATGAAGAGGGGTTTTCTTTAATGGTTGTTTGATGTAGATCCACTCGGAGGATATGCAGAACTATCTTTAAACTATGAGTAACCCAAGAAGCAAGGACACCTCCCTCTAGTGAGTTCTCTGATTAGGACAAAGGTCAGTGTTCACCTGTCTCTCTCAACATGGATTTTTCCATATTGGAAAAGCATAACCACTGAAGCTGTACACAGATGAGTAGGAGGATAGGAATGTGTTGGGGACAAGCTACTGCAGAACACTGTTGGGAAATAAGGACAGTTAGTATCCAAAAGGAGGAAGCAAAGTCAGGCATTGTTTTGTAATGTCAACTTCCTCTTGTTCAGACTAGTCACTGCATTCTTACTTCCCTTTTTAAAAAAAAAATCCTACTGCGAAAACTCTTCAGAGAGGCAAAAATGAGAGGAAACAGAAAGAACCACAACAGCGCAATAAAAGAAAAAGAAAAGAAAAGAAAAGTTTTGTGAAAAAGGGAGTTAGGAAGGCAAATGAATGACCTGCTCAAGGACAGCCTGAGCAAGCTGAATGACGCCAAGGACAGAGGGTGTGTCAATGCAAACACGAGCCCCTCCCCCCAACCCTCCTCCTTGCTCACGAGAGGCTAAACTTTTCCACTTCTTTCTCTCTCCTCCCACCTCTGTCGGCCTAGCCTTGTCCTTCGCCCTGTGTTTAGGACTGACTGCCACTTTAAGTCTCTCACACTTTCACCACCCTAAAAAATTGACAGGCAACGAGACAGTAATATCTCTAGCTCAGATGAAGCATATGATCTTCTTTTTGTGATATATTTAAACAGAGACAAAAATCTGCCTACTCAGCAGATTGACTTGTAGTTGTTTTTCTAGTCTGCCAATAGAGTCAAACACGATCATTTTCATAATGTTTGCTGTGGAATTTCACGATGGAGCTGTGTAGACTGGCTACAATGTTTTCAAAAAGTGGACAGGATGTACTGCTCAGACTCCAAGCTCTCCCTGTTCTCTAAATGCATTTGATCTGGAACTGACAACAACTGGATGGCAGTGTACTAGGACCCTCTGATCTTTATTTTGCCATAGTAGTCGTGAACCTTCATTTGTGGTTCTGTTTGTCCAACAACAATGGAAAAATTGCTTTCGCCTTGACATGCATGAGGGAACTGATGATGTAACAAACACGCAGGCATACAGTATGCTTGCCCAGACATAGACATAAACTCACACACACGGTACGAGTGTACAGGCAAAATGAGTATTACCCCCCCCTCTCACACACACACACACACGCACAGGCACACATTTTTAGCCTGAGGACCACATAAGGCCCAACCCTAGAATATGCACTATTGCTCTATTGCACAATACTCATTCAGGGCCTCACTGCTGAACACACACACACGCGCACACGCACACACACACACACACACACACACACACACACACATGCACACACGCTCAAAAAACTGTTCTTATCAATAGTGAGAATGAGAAAGCATGCAAGCATTCATTAAAGTTAAAGGCACAACAAACCAGTAAAGCAGTCCAAAAAGCAACATATTGCTGTTTATCTTAGGTCTTTATACCTCAATAACTATCTCAGTAAATGGCTTGAAACTAAGTGAACAAACTTCATTGGATCCACACTGTCACAGATTTACCATTTATTGTAAGGCAGTTAGCAATTATGTATCAGCCAGAGAACAGAGTCTCTAATTTATGAAATGGCTTGCTTATGGTCAAACATTATTGCAATGTTATTCCTAAATTGTTTCTTTTTCCTGACAAACTACCCAAACTGAGATTTTTCCTTTCCTTTGAACGCAGTTTTATAGTAGAGGGAGAGGCAGAAAAATGGTCTTTGAAAGAAAGAATCTAGAAAAAAAAAATCCCTAACCACAAGTCACCATTTTGAGAAAAACAAGGGAGAAAATGGACCTTAGGCTCTTTAAAATACTTACCACACTATGTTTATGCTAGCTTGACTGTTGGAATATAAAATTATTTATCGATTTTCTATTTTCATTCAGTTGGCTCTGATGATATGTAAAATCCTCTTCACTGGCATTTATGTTCCTGCGTTAAATGACAGATCTATCTAGAAAACTAATTTTCATCCTTTCACTGGAGAAAAGCCACATCTTTTGTTAATGACAAAGTGCAAATAAACAAACTTTAAGATATTAAAATGTGTTCATGTCAGGGTGAAAAAATAGGCTTAAATATGTTTCTTGTTATGGCTGAAACACTGAATTGTTCTTATAGCGGTGTGTGTGCGATTGAGGCCTGTGTGTTGTTTAAGAAGCAGTGATGTGTGCAGTCAGACCCCCCAGCACTGCAGCCTGCTGCTTTGTGCATCATGCTCTGTGCTCCACCGCTGCAAGGAAGTTCTGACTACAGTATGTCTCTGGATATGTGAGTTTTGTGATCCTTGTGATTGTGTGTGTGTGTGTGTGTGGGAGAGAGAGAAAGAGAGAGACAGAGAGTGAAAGAGAGAGAGAGAGAGAGAGAGAGAGAGAGAGAGAGCTAAGTGAGCTGAACAGTACCATCTTATTTGGCTATGGGATGTGTTTGTGTGTGTGTGTGTTTGTGTGTTTGTGTGCTCACTTCATTTTTCATAATTCTCTCTCTGTTAGTCTAATGTTTTCTCTTCCCCTCCCCTCTGTTTTTCTCCCCACCTCTCTCTCATTTTCTGGTTATGGTTATGTCAGGAGAGCTTGAAGTTCAGAGCATGATGTTCAAGGTACAGCATTATTACCGGTTTCCCAGGTACAGATGAAGCAGACACATAAAATAAAACTCAGGGCTGAACAAAGTTCAGTGCAGCAATGAACTCTGCAATAAAACACCACAGGGTGTGCCTTGTTGAGGTTGTTGGTTTGATGATGATTTTGCATCACAAGTTGCCAAGAATCACAGACAAACTGCACATTTCTAATACCTGCTGTTTTATGAATCGATAAAGTATTTTCTGCCTACATATGATAGAGAACTGTTTTTACTCATTCATTCTTATTTTCTTAGAAGCTCACAGAGGCAATGTTCTGGATATATTGAAGCGACAAGCCATACCATTTGGCCAGCTAAATATGGTCTGGATTTGTTTTCTTAATTCCAGTCATTTTGGCTGCCCTATTCAAAGGCGTTTAGGTTTACCAGAGAACTTTGCCAGAAAAGTAGGCCCATTTCATTACGGAAAAGCCTGGCACCGAATGGAATAATTTTCTCTGTTCCGGCAATTCATCTTTCCTGACTCCTCTGCTCTCTGATAATTAAAATTGGCTCAGATTTATTAATCATCATTTGTTTGTTAGCAAACCATGGGAAATGTGCCACTGGCAGGAAGGAATTGGACCTGAACATGGAGGTTTGCAGAAATCATATCCTTTGTACCACTGATACATATTATGAAGACGAACTGTAAAGTGAAGCCAGTGTGTTTTACTGATAAGCTTCTCTGTTATCTTCCAGTGAACCTAGTGTGAAACAATGTCCTTTTTTAGTTTGAGAACTATGCTTGTTTCTTTTTATTTAAGAAGACAGAAAGAGAGAGAGAGAGAGAGAGAGAGAGAGAGAGAACACAGTTAAATGTCTAGCATGGGAAAGAGGAGTGGAAAAATCAGACAAGCTTTGGGGGAGGGGAGAAGAACTATGGCACACTCTGGTAACCTGAGCCGTTCCTGTGTAGTGTCTCTGGTAGGTGCTCTCTCCCCCTTCCTCCCTCCCTCTCTCTCTCTCTTTCTCTCTCTCTCTCTCTCTCTCTCTATCTCTGTCTGGCTCTGAAAGGGAACAATGGTCTCTCACATGCGGCAGTGCTAGCTCATACAATAGCTCCAATGTGAGAGAGCCCCTGGTCTGACTGGTGACTTGTAGGATTCCAGGGATGTATCAGAGAGAACAGAGCCTCTACTGAAATTTCCCTTGGTTCTTCAGTCCTGAAATACCAGTGCTAGGTCTTAGTGAAAGCCCACAAATCACTTATATGCCCATTGAAACAACCTTGAAACAACCAAATTTCTGTATAATAGTGAAGAACAATTATTTATCGGATTTGGTCAAATGGCTGCACAAGAACATGCTTGTATGTCTGTTACTGCATTATCTATCCAGTTTAAAAGCATATTAATGTCTCTCCATCTCCTCTTTTATGATAGCTTCTCTTTGATATGCATTTTTTTGTCTTTCTCACTCTCTGTGTTTTTCTCGTTGCTGTGCACATGAGCCACAGTCTCTAGGTACAAAACAAACAAACATTACAATGATAATAAGCCCTCCAACAACACGAAGAACATTCAAAAATGAACGCTCGGGGCGCCACCCAAAAGTACAACCAACCATCTGCACAGTTGTGCTAAGCAAACCAATCATTCAGCACAATCTCTGGCAGTAAGGACAGAGAGAGCCAAGCGAGAATAGACTGTGTTCTTTCACAGTTGTCATGTTTATCATGCTGTTGATCTGTTGCTACCTCTCTACCTCTCCCCTGTGTCTGGATCTGACATTTTCATTCTTGTGTATGGTCACATGCTTGCAAAAAAGGTACCTCTTGCAGACTGAGTGATGGTTCTTACTGCACTTTCATGAGCTCTTTGCTTCTAGCTGCTGTCCTGTGGGAGTGCACACAAAGCCAGTTCGTTGTGCTGACAGAGAAGGAAAAAAAAAAAAAAGAGAGAGAGAGAGAGAACACATTGAAATAAAGAACCCACAGCCAAACAGAGGGAGATACAGTAACCTCAGTCTAGTTCCAGCGTTGCCTCATTTTGTGAGATATTTAACACATTAACTGTCTGTGTATATTTATCTGGTTGGATGCACTGAGTTAAACCTCTGTTTTGAGCTTCTGGTCACGTTTTCCTCAAGCCCTTGTCATCTAGCGTGTTGGAGAGATACAGTATGTGTCCCATCCCCCCTCCTTTCCTGTAAATGCTGTCTTGTGAGTCCTGGATCCACTCAAAGACACTCTCCTTCCTGTCTGTCTGGAGTAGAGTCTCTGTCACTGGCAGGCACCAAACTGATGCAGGGGAATTATGGGATGGAGAGACAAAAGTAACTAAGCAGCCAGTGTTCATCTTTGTATGCTTATGCACAGCAGCCAATTGGCTATGACAAAACTATTGTTTGGTTTAAGTGAGAATTTCCTGAACACACCTTATGTAAAGGTATGAGTTTGCCAGAATAAAAAAATGAGAGAGAGCAATAGAGAGGGAGAGAGAGATCAGGGGAGAGAGAGAGAGAGAGAGAGAGAGAGAGGGAGAGAGAGAGAGAGATTTACAATCCACATTCTCATAAGAAGACATAAGAAAGAAGTTATTCAGGCAGATTCCGGTTACTTGCAGTGTGCTTACTTCATTCAAAGCCTCTTGCTATCCCTGACAGAGTATAGAGTTACCCATTTCAGGTCCCCTAGCTCTCTTAAAACTGGTTCAGCCACTTCTTTGGCTTTGTCACCCAGGGCTCCGTAGTTAATGAATGTTAGAATTTTATGAGACGAAAGAACAGAGTTATTAAAATGTAACCACGTTCAAAACTTGAACCTTTAACTGGAGGGGTATTTTCCGCTCAGATTTTAAGAGGCCTAAACTGACACTGACATTGTGACATTCCACACCACTGCACTACAGGTTTCACCTTGAGAGTATTTACTCTTCACTCCTCATCTTTTGTGTGGATGCAACCAATAACATGTCCCTACTGTGGATATTTCAGGACCAGTATCACACCGGTTTGTGGAACTAGAGCGACTACAGCTCCCTGAAAGGAATTTAGCATATCAATGTATTCAAACAGAGAGAGAGAGAGACGAGTCAAATTCACATGCAAATTGATCAGTTTTGCACTGCAAGTCAAACTACAGAGTGTGAGTATCATTCAAACGGAAGGGGCTTCAGTGTGAAGGACAAAGCTCTTATCAGCTACAACTCTACACTGACCGACGACAAACAGCCAAATGTTTACAAAACACAGACAAGAACCAATCCAAACTCACCATCACTATGCTATCCTCAGATACTTCAACCCTTATTTGGGATAATGCAAATTTAAGACCTCATCATGAATATGCAATGCTAAATGAAAAAAAAAAACAAAACAAAACTGCTGCTGGAAAATATCTGCTATTTAAAATCCTTGCTTAATGATTTTTCAGAATATTAAGAGAAAACTCACAACACTAAAAACTGCTTTTAAAATTTGTCTTGGCTTTACAATCGAATTTTGATTTTTTTTTTTATTTCAAATGAAGACAAGGAAGTCATTCTATCAAAGAACTGTTTCCTAGAAACATTAACAAACATTATGTATTGATACCTCCCACATACAGAAATATTAATCAATCACCAGAGAAACATTCCATCAAACAATGTACCTTTTCAATCAAAGTTGTTTTTTTTTTGTGTTAAAATGCTTAGCCATGTATGCTTATGTTCTTATGTCATTGAAGAGCCTTTCAGATGACCTACCAGGACAAATGAAGGTTGAATAAATCATTAAAAGAGGGACCAGAAGCTAGACCCCTCCTATTTTTCCTCAGATCTCCTCCCTCTGAAACAGGTGAACTCTTGGGCTATAAAAGTTGAACCTGGTCGGATCAGTCAGGGAACTTTGATGTGCCTCCAGACCAAGTTACCAGAGGACTGAAAAAGGGGGAATTATCATTTACCGCCGAACTTTGGATAACAAGCACGACCCAGGAAAATGGGGCTTGGAGTGAGTGGACTATGGATTTTCTAGTTGCATTAGTTGATTTCACCATATTTTGTTTGCTTAACAGTGACTTATCTACTACTGCTCTGGATTTTTTGCTGCTCTGGAAGTGGAATTCTTGTGAAAAATGCTTTCTGATTTGCGGCTGTGTGTAAGTTCTCATCACTGTATTTTATTTCTTCCAGACGGGTAATGACAAATACAAGCTGGCAGCAACCTCTGAAGATGGAGACAAAAAGAAGAAAAAAGGGAAAAAGGGGGAGAAAGATATGGATGACCTTAAGAAGGAAGTCGATATAGTAAGTAATCTCTATATCAGAATGTAAAATGCACAGTATGTACAAATGACATTGTAATAGTAGTAATTTCCCTAATAAATTAATTACATTATTTATATTTTTAATTCTTACCAAAGACTCTCTCAAATAGAGCTTACATAGACCACAATACACTGAAAAAAGAATCAGCTTAAAGCTCACTTGAGAACCATTTCTTGCTGTGTTCTGGGACGCAAAAATTAAAATATTTGGTGCCAATGATGAAACGCTCACAAAAATGTTTACATTAAGTAAGTGAAACAGCACTGTGATGCCACCTTGCTGCATTTGTATGAGGAATTCAATCTGTTCGATTTGCTGTCCTTCAGGATGACCACAAGTTGACCTTGGATGAGCTTCATCGCAAGTATGGAACAGATCTTACCAGGGTATGCATTGGGTTGTCAGTCTCCTTGTCTTTAATGAATAGCTAGCTGGTTGACTAGCTGTTTAATTAGTTATTTTCAAATAAATATGTGTATGAAATAATGTGTAATATTATAATTGAAAATTTGTAAAAACAACAAGAGCAGTTTCCCTTTTACAACAAAGAAATATATCTCCTGTAAGTAAATAAACCACACTGACCAATAGTGGCCAGGAGTACGGGAATACAACTTGCAGTGTTCCCTAGGGCAGATTAATCAGTCAGGGTTCATCTCCCTCTCTCGCTCAGCAGCAGTTACTGTCAGTCAGGTGCCTATGTAGATGCATGTAGAGTTGACAGTGAATAGCACTATCCCCCAAAGCATGTTACGTCACTTGATCGCAGCATGGAAAAATGAATGATTGCCTCACGTGTGATAGAGCTGATGTGCATGAGCTTCATTCACCTCACCTGCTGTAGAAAATCACCAGTGACTGAGCAGTCTAAACCTGGGGCAAGAGAGAAAAAAGAATAAACAAAGAAAAAGGAAAGAAAAATTGAACTGAAAAAAATGATGAAGAATAGTTATGTAATGTTACACATTTTTATATAGATAGATAGATAGATAGATAGATAGATAGATAGATAGATAGATAGATAGATAGATATGTATGTGTGTGTGTGTGTGTGTGTGTGTGTGTGTGTGTGTATCAAAATATGTAGTGTTGGTAAAAAGACACACCTACTCATTCAAGGGTTTTTCTTTATTTTTACTATTTTCTACACTGTGCTATGTTTACACTTTTTTGCTTACTACATAATTCCATATATGTTATTTCATAGCTTTGATGTAGAAAATAAAAATAATAAAAGTAATAAAAGAAAAACCATTCAATTAGAAGGTGGGTCCAAACTTTTGACTGGTGTATATATATATATATATATATATATATATAGTTCATTCAATAATACCTCTGCCATTTTATAATATAATCAATATAAGTACAAATTTGATCAACTGATTGATCCCTCCTTCTTCCAGGGTCTGTCCTCATCTCGTGCAAAGGAGGTCCTGGCTCGTGATGGACCCAATGCTCTGACCCCTCCTCCAACGACCCCTGAATGGGTCAAGTTCTGCAGACAGCTCTTTGGTGGATTCTCCACACTGCTGTGGATTGGAGCCATCCTTTGTTTCCTGGCTTATGGAATTCAGGCTGCCTCAGAAGATGAACCAGCAAATGACAACGTGAGAAGAAAGTCCTTGAATTGTGGGTTTGTGTCACAGGTTGACAGGACAAGAATGATGATCTCTCAATTTCTTTTGTGTTGTCTCACACAGTTGTACCTTGGTATTGTGCTATCTGCTGTTGTGATGATCACTGGGTGCTTCTCATACTATCAAGAGGCTAAGAGTTCAAAGATCATGGAGTCCTTCAAGAACTTGGTTCCTCAGGTATGGTCATGGAAAGTCTCCTTGAAAGTGCTTTTTTGTTTTTCCATTAAATAAATCAACATCATCAGTTGACATTATACATCTGTAGGATTTATACTTAATTGTACTGATCAATGACATTCTCACAGATGGCAGAAGCTAAACTGAAATATTTTGTAAGCTAAAGCTACTCATTAAAGCTGCTCATTTGCTAAATCTACTCACTAAAGCTACTTTCTAAGCTACTCATTAACTCTGGCAAATTCAAGGAGCCACAGAGTCATATTAGCTGTTACTTTCAGAATTCAAATTATTTTAGACAGGTTAAACAAGAAACAGCAGACTGTTCATCAAGTTGTCTAATTTGACTTGCAGCAAGCCCTTGTTATCCGTGATGGTGAGAAGAAGAGCCTCAATGCTGAAGAAGTGGTAGCTGGAGATCTAGTGGAGGTTAAGGGCGGAGACAGAATTCCTGCTGATCTGCGTATTATTTCTGCACATGGATGCAAGGTGAGACGCCACAGCTTTTTGCTTTATTATAAATGTTAAGATTACTGAATGTTAAGGTTATTATTATCCTTATGCTCATTGCGTTTTTACATTATTAAGACCGACTTCCATTCCTTTCATACAGGTGGACAATTCCTCCCTCACTGGAGAATCTGAGCCCCAGACCCGTAGTCCTGATTTCTCCAATGACAATCCCCTGGAGACCAGGAACATTGCATTCTTTTCCACAAACTGTGTTGAAGGTACTGAGACAAAACATGGGATAAAAGAAACCATAGGAAAGATTCATGATTGAGTTAGAGGATGACTGAAATAAGCATAGAAAAACATCTGAAATGAATGAAATACGTGATTGTCCCACAGGAACTGCTAGAGGAATTGTCATCAACACTGGTGATCGCACTGTCATGGGTCGTATTGCCACCCTTGCCTCAAGCCTTGAGGGAGGAAAAACACCAATTGCTATTGAGATTGAGCATTTCATCCACATCATTACTGGAGTGGCCGTGTTCCTGGGTGTTTCCTTCTTCATCCTCTCTCTCATCCTTGGATATGGTTGGCTTGAGGCTGTCATCTTCCTCATTGGAATCATTGTTGCCAATGTGCCTGAAGGTCTCCTGGCCACTGTCACTGTGAGTTAAATACTTCCTAGACTGCAAGTATTGGCTTGGGCATTTTAAAAAATCAGAAGTTGTTCAGTCCATAATCCAAAGTAAATTTCATTCTTGCATGTCTCCTTCCACAACAGGTATGTTTGACCTTGACTGCCAAGCGTATGGCCAAGAAGAACTGCCTGGTTAAGAATCTTGAAGCTGTGGAGACCCTTGGTTCCACATCCACCATCTGCTCTGACAAGACTGGTACCCTGACACAGAACCGTATGACAGTGGCCCACATGTGGTTTGACAATCAAATCCATGAGGCTGACACAACAGAGAATCAGAGTGGAACCTCTTTTGACAAGAGCTCTGCAACTTGGACTTCCCTTGCTCGAATTGCTGGACTGTGCAACCGAGCTGTCTTCCTTGCTGATCAAGAGAATGTACCTATACTTAAGGTGTGTATTGGATTCATATAAAAAAAACTCTGTTATCACTATTTGGAGCACTTCTCAGGTGGAATGTTTACAATAAATAAAAGTTAAAAGTCCAGGACTTAGAAAAAAAAGCAAAAGATGAACATGTCCTCATGCAATTTTTTGTATCAAGAATTATATTTTTCCATCTTGCACAGAGGGAAACAGCTGGTGATGCTTCAGAGTCTGCCCTGCTTAAGTGTATTGAGCTCTGCTGTGGTTCAGTGAAGGGCTTGAGAGAAACATACCCAAAGATTGCTGAGATCCCTTTCAACTCAACCAACAAATACCAGGTACTTATTCTGGTCTAAAGATTGGTCATTGGGAATCAAAAAGCATGAAAGAAACTAGTTGTCGTAATAACATAAGATTTGTCCTCCTCTAGCTTTCTATCCACAAGAACGCCTCCGCCTCAGAGACCAAGCACTTGCTGGTGATGAAAGGAGCCCCAGAGAGAATCCTGGATCGATGCTCAACCATTTTGATCCAGGGAAAAGAGCAGACCTTGGATGATGAGTTGAAAGATGCATTCCAGAATGCCTATGTAGAACTTGGAGGACTTGGTGAAAGAGTACTTGGTAAGCCACAACGTGAAGCCTGTCTTGTTCTATTTTTCCATTCTCAGAACTCTGGAATTCTGGTGATGGAACATGCCTAAACTTTACCAGATTTATCATTTTCAAATGCTATGGTCATGCTCGACAGGTTTCTGCCATTTCAACCTTCCGGATGACCAGTTTCCCGAGGGTTTTCAGTTTGATACTGACGAGGTTAATTTCCCCACTGAGAATCTCTGCTTTGTCGGCCTCATGTCTATGATTGATCCTCCTCGTGCTGCTGTGCCTGATGCCGTGGGCAAGTGCAGAAGCGCTGGAATTAAGGTAAAGCCATTTTATACATCACTCAAACATTTCACACAACAGTGTAATCAGCCCAAATTTATATTTGCAAATACAATGCCATAAACTATTGTGTAATCAGGTACTCAGATTTCACTGTTCACTTCAAGGTCATCATGGTTACTGGTGACCATCCTATCACAGCCAAGGCCATCGCCAAGGGTGTGGGTATCATTTCTGAGGGCAATGAGACTGTGGAAGACATTGCTGCTCGCTTGAACATTCCTGTTGGTGAAGTGAACCCCAGGTAAACTTGATGTGAATATATAAGCAGAAAATTGCCTCATAACTTAAGATACTTGGAGCCAACAAGTGCATGTTATTAAGAGATTTAATCATTCTTGTTGTGACAATTATGTGGCAGAGATGCTAAAGCCTGTGTAGTCCATGGTGGGGAGTTGAAGGATATGACCTCAGAGCAGCTTGATGACATCCTGAAACACCACACTGAGATTGTATTTGCTAGAACTTCCCCTCAACAGAAGCTGATCATTGTCGAAGGATGCCAACGACAGGTATTTTGAAACGGCATCTGTAAGTGCTCAGGCTGGCAGTTGTGCTGTAGTATTTCAAACTCTGTATAGTAAAAATGGCTCTTTTTTTGTAGGGCGCCATTGTGGCTGTGACTGGTGATGGTGTCAATGATTCTCCTGCTCTGAAGAAGGCTGACATCGGTGTAGCTATGGGTATTGCTGGATCTGATGTCTCCAAGCAGGCTGCTGATATGATTCTTCTGGATGACAACTTTGCCTCCATTGTTACTGGTGTGGAAGAAGGTACTGAATTGCTCTACAACTGATACTAATTAAAAGTAATTTCTATTAAGTGCAAACTTACTTCATTGAAAATAATAATCTACTCTGCTCTAGGTCGTCTGATCTTTGACAACTTGAAGAAATCTATTGCCTACACCCTGACCAGTAACATTCCAGAGATTTCACCTTTCCTCCTCTTCATCATCGCCAACATTCCTCTACCTCTGGGCACAGTCACCATCCTTTGTATTGATCTGGGCACTGACATGGTAGGATCAAAGATATCCTTTCATCAAAATTACTAGAAAGACAAGGATGTACAAGGATAACGACCGAATACTAATTCTATTGCTAATACACCAGGTTCCTGCTATCTCCTTGGCTTATGAAGCTGCTGAGAGTGACATCATGAAGAGACAGCCAAGAAATCCCAAATTAGACAAGCTGGTGAATGAAAGGCTAATTAGTGTGGCCTATGGTCAAATTGGTAAGAGCATACATTTAGTTAACTGAAAGTCTTTTTAGTTCATATAAGCATTCGCCTTGTACTTTCAAACGCCTTTATTTAGGATTTTGTTTGATCAAAAAATCTGATGCCTTTGATCTCCATTTCAGGAATGATGCAAGCCACAGCAGGATTCTTCACATACTTTGTGATTCTTGCTGAGAATGGTTTTCTACCATCAGACTTGATAGGACTTCGGGTCAGTTGGGATGACAAGTATCTCAATGACCTGGAGGACAGCTATGGTCAGCAGTGGGTATGTAGGGAAAAAGAAGTTCATTGAAAATTGACAACATGTTCAAAAACTGAACTGAATGTCTCTCTAAACTGCCGTTCTCTCTCTCTAATTGTCTATTTCAGACATATGAAAGCAGAAAGATTATAGAGTACACATGCCATACTTCGTTCTTTGCCAGTATTGTGATTGTACAGTGGGCTGACTTGATCATCTGTAAGACCAGGAGGAACTCTATCCTACATCAAGGAATGAAGTATGTAAACATAAAGCCACCAGAGAAACTTAATACAGATTAATTTCTTTCTGCTGTCATGCCTTAATAACAAAACCTAGCTTATTACTTCATAACCAGACACCACATGCAGTGTCATCATGTTTGTCTGATCTATAAACTCATCACAATACAAATTAGTTAGGAATAAATATTTACATAGAGGGAGCTGGTCATCATTGTCCCTATTCTACCCTCTCTACACAGGAACAAAATCCTTATATTTGGACTGTTTGAGGAGACAGCTCTGGCTGCTTTCCTGTCCTACTGTCCAGGCATGGATGTAGCTCTCAGAATGTTTCCACTCAAGTAAGTTAATTCAAGGTTCAATGATTGATTCTAGTCTTAAAAATTAAGTCAGTTTTAAATGGTTGTGTTCAAAGTTAACTGAAATATTAAATAGCATACCAGAAATCCACCATTTCAACACATTTACATGTATTTGAAGCACTATCAAAGCAAGTTTTTGTTCTCCCTTTGTTTTTTAGGCCTTGCTGGTGGTTCTGTGCATTCCCTTACTCACTCCTAATCTTCCTCTATGATGAGGCAAGAAGATATATCCTCCGGCGCAACCCTGGAGGTAAGACTGGAAATGGCATATGGCTGCCGTTAGCCAATGTTGACCACTTCCTTGGTGTGGGTGTTTTGTTATAATTATGATAATGGGCATGTAAATTTAAACTCACAGCTGTGTTTTGAAATGAAACATTGCATGTGCAGAATAACTATTATGATTTGGTCATTGTTCTACACACCTTAGAGTGTTTATGTATTCTTATTTCAGGCTGGGTGGAAAAGGAGACATATTATTAGAGACGAACGAACCAGCTTCTGCCAACACATACATGGACACAACACTCAGCTGGGCATCTCTCGGGATGACGCGTTTTCTATTGTATTTATGAATTTAAGTGCACCATGGCAGCTGATATGGGGCTTTGTGTGTTTTGAAGAATTTAAAATAAAAAATGAATAAATAAAACATCTTGTACTTTTTGTATTTTGTCCTGAATATGGATAAAATGCCAAATAACCATACTGGCCAGTGAACAAACACAGCAATGACGGTACACAATGTCCTAATATAGGCCTAATACATTTAGCAGTGACATTTCTGCTTTCAAGTTCACATTGTTAACATGTTCTAAGTTTCACAACAAGCCAGTCCTGTCACCTGGGAACAGCATTTCACAACAACTATCTGTCTCATTTGTCAAAGAGACAGCCTTCAACACATCTATGCAAATAGTATCCATAAATATTTGTTACACGTGTGAATTGTCTTAGGGATTGTCTTAAGTCTTCAGAGAAATGAGAAACTTACCACTTGATTCAATGGAAAATAACTCCTTTTATTTCCTTTAATTGGAACTAATATACCAGTAAAATCGTGGAACAGGTGCAATGAGTGGCAAACACAAAACTGAGTTAATGTTTAAGACATTAAGGCAAACTCTTGCTGACAGGGTTAGAAAAAAGAAATCAAGCAAACAAACAAAAAATTTAACAGTTGCCTGCAAGCGGATCATAAAAGCATCAGGACTGCAAAGAACAACAGGATGTGTTGGTGCTGTGAAATAAGAAGAGCATTTTGAATTTATGTATGCACACTCCAATTGATATTACTTTGGTAAGGCTTATGTAAAGGTGGATATCCTATTTGTTGTGAAAAATGTTGAAAGTTATGGTGATGTCACTACTTTCTCTTTCATTTGCCAAACACAGAGAACATTCAGAACCTTGCAAATGATGCCCAGAATATTCCATGTGTGAATCGTGTGAGGATCCAGGTGGAAACATAGCTTAAAACTGCTCTTCCAACACAGCAGTAACCCCATGATTTAAACCCAAATTTGCCTCAGCAATCATTCTTTGACAGTGACCATGCCTATACCAATGCAATATATTCAACCGGAAAGAAGTTGAAAATTTCAGGCAGGATTATGAGGAAAACTGATATCTTCATATGAATCTCATGTTTTTGATTGCATCTTGGACCTTTACTTAGCACTTTTGCTTCATTTTCGCTATATCTCTCATTTCATTATATCTCTCATATTAGGCAATATTAGACACTTATTTATCTGGGATGTCTATCAAGGACAAAATCCATCAACCTATGTGCTCAAGTGTTGGACCCTCATGAACAATTAACTATTGTTTCAAATTCTATCAAAGGGGCTCACTTGTAAAGAGATGCATTTGGAACATACAAGGACCCTTCTTTTTATTTTCTGTCATGTACGTGAACGTCAACTGGATTAAAAAAAAAAAAATCATTATCATGATATTCCGGAAGGCTGGTAAGTCCAAGGGTAAATTTAACACTTGTTACTTATGAAAATCTAGCAGGCTTAATGTCCTTAGCCATTTATGACTGTTTACAACTAACAATAATGCAGGCCTTCTAGAATGTTTGGTCATCAACTGTCCAAATAAACAGCCTGATATAAATTGATTTAGGGCTGTACTGAAAAGGAAAAAAAAGGGTTTACACAAAAGTTGAAAAAAAGCAAAGACAAAAGCTGATGCGAACATCTAACAGCAGCAGACAAGAATACAAATCTTTCCTCCAGGGCATTGAGATATTCAGATTTGTGTAGCTTTTTTCAGACACAACAAAAGGTTGGGTTGGAGGGACAGAATGTAATATAAAATTTATATCTGACCTCAACTAAATCTGAGTATCATTCGAGAAAGACCAGATAAGCTGATAGCTTACATAATCATATGATCAGTACCAGTGCAAGTGCTTTGCCTTATGATTGTCTGTGGTGAACACAGGGAACATATTGGGAAACATCATATGACACACTACATGAAACAGACTGAGATTCAAAGAATTATATGAAATATTCAAAGACCAGTTAATTATATGTAGCTTTTGTTTCCTAAAGGATAGGTCAACCAGACAGCCCAGCTGCATCCACTAGGAGGCATACTCTGATGGGGTGGAACATGATAGTTTCCATGGCAACACATTTATAGGCTAGAGCCCACAGCCTGTAAATAAAATTCAAGATATTTTTAGCTCTCCCTTTGAAGATACACTCTCCCACATACACGCAGGTTCAACAGCATGGGTCAGTTTTTATCACTGAAACTCACAGCACCCATACGAATGACAAAGAGCGTTACAAGACACTGGGATGAAGAAGCTGTAATCCTCAATCTGCTGTTTTATAAGTGGTTCACAAAACAGTAAATACATTTCGAAAACCTATTTTGGTTTTATGTAGCTAAGCAAGCTAATCACATGGTGTCTTTTTTTGTTGTTATTAATGACTCTGACAACTGACATATGAGCCCAAAACTGTACGAACAAATATTTGGAGCTTTCATGTGATATGCCCATACCAACTACACTACTTCACTGTTTGTCTGATTTTAAAGTAATCAGTTCCAAGTCAATGCTAATTTACCAAAATATGTTAATCCAGGCTCACAAGTACACAGGAATTTACCGGGAATGAACCTGTAAACCAGAGATGACACGGGCTACGAGAGAGCACTTAATGATATTTTACGCAGAAAGAAAGAAAGAAAGAAAGAAAGAAGTTCTCAGCGCTCAAAGCACTGATTTTATCTCGCTTCTTTATGTCGCGGTAATCATATAATTTTATGTGAAATAAACCTTTGTACTGAGTGTAGTTTAAAGCATCATCTGTGAATACGACTATTTCCCTAGTTGCTGCACAGAATGCAGACATAGGATGCTGATTGTCTTTTTTAAACTTCAGGTACGTGGTAAGTCATGCATGACGTAAAGCATAAAATATAAACACTAAATGTAACACATTTAAAAAAAAAAGCGTAGCATATTGGAGAGACTGATCTCAGGGATGAAATAGCACATTTTAATGTTTGAGATTGGAGATAAACTGTTAGACAAGTGTACCCTTCGTGGAGCTCCTGAGAAAGTGGAAAAGATCTAATGTTCAAACGACTGAATACGATAAAGCCCACCCCCTTCTCTGTGTAACCATGGCAAAGGAGTAGACGTCACACCAAAATTTTCAGATCGCTTATAAGCGTTTGAACCCTAACAGCATCGTAGTTCGAATGCGTGTCCGGGTGGTGTGACACGTGTGGACGACATCCAGGGGTAGCAGAAAGGGAAAATTATTTTAATTCTGGGGCTTTAATTTTCTGTTTTAAAGGAAATTGGGATTGAATCAAGAGGTCTTTTACTCAATACATCAAAATGGGACGCGGGGTAAGAGTATATTCGTGGTATCTGTTTATTAAATTTGCATGAAACATGTAGCCTCGTTATCAGGATTTAAAATAGTTCTGTTGCTTTCGGTTTTAGAAGTCTTGCTCATACAGGTGGCTTTTATAGAAACATCAAAATGTTCGGCGCACAGATGGGGTGACATAGGTTGCCCTCCTTAAATGCCTACGATGTATTTTGACTTCCGCAGTTAGTTAGCTCCTTGTAAGAGTCATATTCTGTGTGAACAAGAAATCGTGCCAATTGTAAGTATAGGTCAGAGAATATTATTTTTATTGTTTCTTGTCGCTTCTTGGTAACAGAGATAGACGTAAGACATTTTAGTCCAACTTTTACTGAACAACCTCTGTTTTAGTTTGAGATTACAAGAATGTCGGAAGCCCGGAAACTTCTCTGAGATGGCTACATTGTAGCCTGGCCTGTTTCTCTTTGCTGAGGGGAAAAGTGGTCTTGTGACTTAACATTTGTGATCTGACTCATATGTTCTGTGAGTAATGTCGAATTGGAACTTTTTAAGATTTAAGCATTCTATGATTTACTTAAGTAATTGATCTCGCAGTGTTCTAATCCAAGGGAGTCTGTGTGTTTTCGAATATTGATGCAACATGTTTCTGAGCGTTCTTTTCAGAAAGAGGAGGTTATGTATTGCATCATCAGAGTTGCCTTATCGCGGTGAAATATGTTCTCTGTCTTCGCCTCCTTAATGCCTGGCACATTCTCATGTCGCATTTAACGCTACATTAAACATGTATACGAAAGATTATTTCACAAAAATCCTTTCAGTCTACCAGAACATGAGTCTCAGGGTCTTTTAACCTAACCTGTAGCAATTGCAGCAGAAGATCAGTAGCGCGGGATACGGTTCATAAGCGACAGGGCGATGTCAAACAAGGAATAAAACCAACCGCTGTAGACATTTAACTTGTTATCTTGAAGTTAAAATCGTTTTTTACTCCCCCAAAATACCATCATAACATAATTACTCCTCATACTTGTAGCTATATAGTGCTATGTTAAGAAATGGTGGTGTCGCGTACTTTAATTTCAGTGTAAAGATTGTTCAAAGAAGTCGAAATCGCTCATTTGTAATTGGATTCTGAGTTGTAAATTATTTTTTTTATTAGGCTTTTTTTAAATTGAGTCATCAGATATTGACATTTAACAGTTTCTCTGCCTCCGATATTCATTGGGTGAGTTCAGTGCATACCCACAGTTTGTACTTGTGACGCTTATCACAATTTTATGTCTGAATGTAAGAGCATCATATAAGAGCAAGACACCACTCCCTGCTGTGAGACGCATAGGATCAGCATGGATCTAAATTATGCATTCCCAGCTGGAGAGCTCTTTGTGGTGCGGAGCAAACTACCATTCACAGATTTCATCTAGTTTTGGTGCATTGAGTGCTGCCTCTTCAATCAATACACCCTCACAGTACAGTACGAATGATACGAGGCAGACACAACATATTTGAGAGCTTGTTGTGTTATGGGAGGAATAGAGGTAGAGAGGAAGGCAAATCCCCACTTGATGCATTGTTACAACTCAAAGCTACCAGCGATCTTCAATGAAAGAAATTTTTGGAACGCATCTTAAACGGTTAAAACATTGCAGAGAGAGAGAGAGACGGCGAGTATTAGGTAAAAGTGAATGAGCGCATTCTAACGAATTGATTCTGTAGAAGAGACCATTAAAATTCTGTCTTTGGGTAAGGTAATCACTGCTTCATATTTATCAGGTGTTGTCCACCACAGCTGTTTTTTCTCATTCCCCTCTAGTGCGTAAGCGGTGCTGAGACGGTCACTCCCATCCAAAGGATTTAACATTCTTTCCACTCAACAGTCACTGCGTGTTAGTGCACCCTTTTGTCACTCGCAATCCCATCTCTGTGACGGAACAGAGAGGCTGACCCCCGACAATGACACTTTGCTCTCATGTAGAGGGGCTGCATTAACTCTTCTCTCCTTTTTTGGCGCCAGACCCGAAGGTGCATTCTTAGAGTTAGAACACGCTTCTCACCCTGTCGTCGCGTCTTCTTCACCTTTCCTGTCGTTTATTTTTCTTTTGGTGGTTGATTGCGGGTTTCACTTTTGCTTGTCCCGTGAGAGTTGCTCTCTGGATGTCCATTTCCTTTCAGATATTTTTTCCCCAGCGGAATAGCGTGAGACTTTTTCCTCAAACCTTTTTTTTTTTTTTTTTTTTGCTCAGCAGAAATGTCTTGTGAATGAAGTTGATCTGCTTGCGCATTTCTCCTCTATTTAATGAGCTATTCCTGAAACAAAAGGAGCAGGGCAGAGCACGTGATTTCAACCATTCAGACATTCAGAGGTGTGGCCCTATTGCCCATGGCAACAGGGCAAAGTCCCAGTATTAGACTGATATGCTTGAGTGAGCAGTCCTGTTTTTTGGCATGCGTGTCAAAAAGTCAGAGTCGTTTTTAGAGTGCTTTGACCCTGTCTGAGTTTACACAGGCTGCTCTGTATCTTAGTATTTTTGAATGGGAGGGTTGTAATTATTTATACAAGGCTTTGCATTCTCTCTTTCTCTCCTCTCTCTCACACTCTCTTGCTCTTTTTTCCGTCTTAGCTCCACCCACAATCTCTTTTTTTTTATTTCTCTCTGTGCTTTTAAAGTTCCACCACCCTAGATAGGTTTTTTGGTATGAACAATTTTCTCTTTCTGATTGCCACAGAAAATACACATCTTTGTTTTATAGATAAATGAATGCTCCTATTTTTAGTGTTTAACTTAACGCATTCCCTTCAGGGGCAGAGGTAGAGGTTTTTTTTGTTTGTTTGTTTGTTTGTTTTCTTTTTAAGGAAGTTATACTCACTAGCAAACAAAAAGTATTGTACTCCATGTGGGGTAAGGCACTGTGTATCTTTGTGAGTTCTCTGAAATTGAATTTCCAGATATACTATCTCAGCATCTGCATGTTTGACTTAGTTATACCAGAACTGTAAATACCCAGATTCCTCTGAGAGAGTTACCAGGAGGCCACACAAGCTTTAGAGAATACTAAAGAAAGATGAGACATGGCAACAAAACACCCACTCATCTTTGAAAAACTAATTTGTGCTGGTTATAGTCATGGTGATGGAGTCTTAATAAATTTATCATGAGCTACATGGGAAACAGGGGGCAGGGACGTGGGTCGTTTCTAATATGAATCACCTAAGCTCAACTCATAAGGAAACTCTAATGTTGCTCTTTCAGATCTCTAGAAGGTTATATGAGTAGGCTGAAGAGCTTCAAAGATCAACCCGCCTCGAAACAACTTTCATTTGTTCAAAGCCATGGGTTCTGAATAAAATATGAGAGCAAATCCACTGTAGGCTTTCTCTCATACCTGTTTATTGTGTTCTTTTTTTTTTCTCCTCCCACTGAATGGGTGGGTCACATTAATTCATGGGCTATGCTTATTATCTATATAAAAGAAAAACCCTTTGTGAGAGGATAAAAGTGCAACACTTAAATGACTTCTTTAGTTCAGCAGCAGACCCACTCATCATACTGTGTTCTTTGCTAAGCAACAGTGAATACAGTACATCATGTTACTTAGAACAGAGTTTAAAGTCAAAGTGAATAGATTTGAAAGCTTGATCTGCTGTCAAGACGTCATAGTTGTGCAAGTGCAAGTAAATATAATCCATAAATAGGCCAAACAGGATGCTTAATATGAGCTCTTGATAGCAAATCAGTGAACTGATTTTCTCTTTTTTCCTGTCTTCATACTGATATCAGTAAAGTTCATCATGTACTGTGTGGGATTAAAGAGCCTTTGTCTTTAGTTACTGAGTGCTTGCTTATGTAACACAAAGGGCATACATTTATTTCACAGAAAGTACACAATAATCCTTTAGATGAAGCACATAGATTTGTGTAAATTACTGACCAGTATGTATGAACAGGCTACATTTAACACATTTTTTTTTTCCTCAAAGAGATTAAAAAAAATCCTGCTTATAGCATGATGATGTAATAATTTGAATTTACTCAAACTGTTTTTGTGAGTTGTATGAATTAAATATTGTGATTGTGTTAGACTAGGAGAATCCTTTTTGCACCTTTAATATGCATCGGCCTATAGATATTTGATTTTGGACAGTACATCAAATTGTGTTTGTTTTATATTGCCACAGGAAGGACGAGACCAATATGAATTGGCGGCAACTTCAGAGCAGGGTGGCAAGAAACCCAAGACTAAAGGCAAGAAGGAAAAGGATAAGGATATGGATGAGCTTAAAAAGGAGGTGGATCTGGTGAGTCACCTCCTTCAATTTGAACAAGACAAGACTACGGTCATCTTTCCTAATAACAGGTCTTTCAAAAACAGATTTCAATGTCATACGATTTTTTTTGTTTGTTTTTTTCTCTTGTTTCCTAGGACGATCACAAACTGACTCTGGATGAGTTGAACCGGAAGTATGGAACAGATCTGACTAGGGTGGGTTACTTGAGCGTGTGAATTTTTAAATGAACAAAACAAAGCATGCTAAAATAAAAATGTTTTGTTCGAGTTTTGAAGAGTCCAAGTGTGTTTTGTGATTGTTGCTTGAATGTTTGAAATTCAGTGCAAAATTTCATTTCTGTATAGTAAGCTGTGGTTACATGATTGTGCTGGCAAATGAAAGACAACACCTGATTATTGTTCACTTATAAGTTCTCTGTTACACTTTAATTTCTCAGGGTTTGTCCACCTCGCGTGCAAAAGAGATCCTGGCCCGTGATGGACCTAACGCTCTGACCCCTCCTCCAACGACCCCTGAATGGGTCAAGTTCTGTAAACAGCTCTTTGGTGGATTCTCCACACTGCTGTGGATTGGAGCCATCCTTTGTTTCCTGGCTTATGGAATTCAGGCTGCCTCAGAGGAGGAACCAGCAAATGATAATGTAAGAGAAGAAAAATCCCCATGGATTTGGTTGTGTTAACTTCAGTCTGAAAGGTTTTATAACATCATCTGTTGTCTCACACAGTTGTACCTGGGTATTGTGTTGTCTGCTGTTGTTATGATCACTGGATGCTTCTCATACTATCAAGAGGCTAAGAGCTCAAAGATCATGGATTCTTTCAAGAATCTTGTCCCTCAGGTATGTGCTATACATGTATATTTTTGTTTTCCCCAAAATGTATGTCTTAGTGATGATTCAGGGTTATTCATACCGTTGCTGTCTTTGATCATCTTAGCAAGCCCTTGTCGTACGTGATGGCGAGAAAATGAGCATCAATGCTGAAGAGGTTGTAGTTGGAGATCTGGTTGAAGTCAAGGGTGGAGACAGAATCCCTGCTGATCTGCGTATTATTTCTGCACACGGATGCAAGGTGAGACATTGACGCCCTGGTCTCAATAGAACATTTCCCAACATGTCATACATTTTCATATTTATGTTTTTTCTAGCTACAATTAAGATCAGCTTCTGTTTCTTCCACTCAGGTGGACAATTCTTCCCTCACTGGAGAATCTGAGCCCCAGACTCGTACCCCTGACTTCTCCAATGAGAACCCACTGGAGACCAGGAATATTGCCTTCTTCTCCACCAATTGTGTTGAAGGTTTGCCACGCTTTTGTGTTGGACCTACTTGAATTATTGTCACCTGTCCTTTTTTTTTCTTAAGACATCTCTTAAGCTAAAAGTATATTTCTGGCTTTTTCTGTACCTTAGGAACTGCAAGAGGTATTGTCATTAACACTGGAGATCGCACTGTAATGGGTCGAATTGCAACCCTTGCCTCTGGTCTTGAGGTTGGTCGTACCCCCATCTCTATTGAGATTGAGCATTTCATTCACATCATCACCGGTGTGGCCGTCTTCCTGGGTGTGAGTTTCTTCATCCTCTCCCTGATCCTTGGATACACCTGGCTTGAAGCTGTCATCTTCCTCATTGGAATTATTGTTGCTAATGTGCCAGAGGGTCTGTTGGCTACCGTAACTGTAAGTACAACATTCAAGGACATATTTTTTCTCATTGTTAAAGCACTGAGGACACCAGACCACATTATTTTGGTCTTTTTTCTGTTCTTTCTGTTCTGTTCTTTCTGGGTTGTTTTTTTTTTTTTTTGGTCTGTTAATTGTCTGTGATTGCGTTTCCAGGTGTGTTTGACCCTCACTGCCAAACGTATGGCCAAGAAGAATTGTCTAGTAAAAAATCTTGAAGCTGTGGAAACTCTGGGCTCAACATCCACCATCTGCTCTGATAAGACTGGCACCCTGACACAGAACCGTATGACAGTGGCCCACATGTGGTTTGATAACCAAATCCATGAAGCCGACACCACAGAGAATCAGAGTGGAACCTCTTTTGACAGAAGCTCTGCAACTTGGGCTGCCCTTGCTCGTATCGCTGGTCTGTGCAATCGTGCTGTCTTCCTTGCCGATCAGGACAGTGTTCCAATCCTCAAGGTGAGATACCATGTCTATCTGCATACAATATCTATAATATAATAATACAATATCTGCGTGTTACATAAAACATTTTTTTTAAAAATATAAACCACCAAGAGAAAAGTAGCAAAGAAGTCTTTGTACAGCTCAAAGTTGTATAATGAAAATGTGCCTGAAAAGCACATTGTAAGAGGCTTGTTTTTCATTTTGTAACGTCTACCTACAAGTTGTTTACCACTTAGTCGGGCTTGTTTTTCAGCTCTTGCTCCGGCATAATTTCTGTTCATGCCCTTGGGGAGCTTTTGTGCCCTCTGGTCTCTTGAGCCTCAAACTGGCACATACAGTTTCCTTGTAAACACCACTTAATTTCACCCCCTTTGCTTGTTACTGTTCACAGCTTTTGGATTATTCGTCTTAGATGACCCATAGCTTTCTGGCTTAATTTCAAAATTAACACAACATTTTTTTCTATTTTATATCCCCACATTCTTTTTTTTTTAATCACACAGTTCTGTAATTAACCAACTGGTTTTACACCCCTGGAGTCTTGTCTGGCAAACTAATGATGAAATAAAATACTCGCTCTTTGGAATGTACAAACCATTCAAAACAGGAAATTTGAACATCTTATTTTCTTTTATGGCTGTACAGTTCATTTTGTAGATGACTGTTTAAAATGCATTTCTGGCCTTTTCATTGTGAGCCTATTTTTGCTTTGTAGAGAGATGTGGCAGGGGATGCCTCCGAGTCTGCTCTTCTGAAATGCATTGAACTGTGTTGTGGCTCTGTCAAAGACATGAGAGAAAAATACACAAAGATTGCTGAAATTCCCTTTAATTCCACAAACAAGTATCAGGTATGTGAAACCACCCTACTTATAGTGAAACAGAAATAAGCAGTTTTTTCCTGAAAACATCAAATTCACAGTTTGTTCCTGGACTTTCTTCCTATTAGCTGTCCATCCACAAAAATCCCAATGATTCTGAAACTAAGCACTTGCTGGTGATGAAAGGAGCCCCAGAGAGAATCCTGGACCGTTGCTCCACCATTTTGATTCAAGGAAAGGAGCAGCCCCTGGATGACGAGATGAAAGATGCTTTCCAGAACGCCTATCTGGAACTGGGTGGCCTGGGAGAGAGAGTGCTGGGTAGGATTATCCCACTGAATTCTTTTTGCTAATTCTTAGTCTTAATTTGTAAACTGTTTCATTTGGCGGAGAATGCGGTAATGGCTGGAAGAATTAAGCATTTATTTGGTTTTCCCAGAGCTCTTGGCCCAACATTTGGATTAAACAGTTTTGACAGTCTTCTTCTTGTTTGACGGAAATTGTTTATGATACTCCAGGTTTCTGTCACTTCAACCTTCCTGATGACCAGTTTCCTGAGGGTTTTGAGTTTGATACAGATGAAGTAAACTTCCCTACTCAGAACCTCTGCTTTGTTGGCCTCATGTCCATGATTGATCCTCCTCGTGCTGCTGTACCAGATGCAGTTGGCAAATGCAGAAGTGCTGGAATCAAGGTAATGAAAATGATCTTGCACATCCTTCCAATTTTGACTTATGTCTGGTAATCATCACTTGTGGAGCTCAACATGTCTGCCTTTTCTTCCAGGTTATCATGGTTACTGGTGATCATCCAATCACAGCCAAGGCCATTGCTAAAGGTGTTGGCATCATCTCTGAGGGAAATGAGACAGTTGAAGATATTGCTGCTCGCCTTAACATTCCAATTAATGAGGTCAATCCAAGGTGATATATCCTTATGGACTTTGTTACTGGCCTTTAGTCGTGGTCTCTTTCAGTTGGATATTATGTATTTATGTATGTGCTGGTGTCTGAGGTAATGAAATTCTTCATGATGATGTCACTCCAGAGATGCCAAGGCTTGTGTAATTCACGGTGGAGTCCTGAAGGACTTGACCTCTGAGCAGCTAGATGACGTCTTGAAGCACCACACTGAGATTGTGTTCGCCAGAACATCCCCTCAGCAGAAGCTGATCATTGTGGAAGGCTGCCAGCGTCAGGTAACGTACAACAATTTATTGAAACGGACTGAGTCTCTGATTGAAGGGGAAAAAAAGAGCCCAGTAAACAAAAACGTCTTGATTTTACCCACAGGGTGCCATTGTGGCGGTGACAGGAGATGGTGTCAATGATTCTCCTGCTCTCAAGAAGGCAGACATCGGGGTAGCTATGGGTATAGCTGGATCTGATGTCTCTAAGCAGGCTGCTGATATGATCCTTCTGGATGATAATTTTGCTTCCATTGTTACTGGAGTGGAAGAAGGTAGTTAATGGCTATGAAATCGTAAAAAAAGAGAAATCTTTTAAGCCAGTACTGGATGACCTTTTTCACTGGAGAAATTTTATTTTTGTAGGTCGTCTGATCTTTGACAACCTGAAGAAATCAATTGCCTACACACTGACCAGTAATATTCCAGAGATCACGCCCTTCCTCCTCTTCATCATCGCCAACATTCCTCTACCTCTGGGCACAGTCACCATCCTCTGTATTGACCTGGGCACTGACATGGTAAGCACAGTTCCCTTTAACAAAATTTAATAAGTGGACTCTTAATCAGCTTTCTAAACCCTGACTTTTTTTTTTTCCTCAAGGTCCCTGCTATATCCTTGGCCTATGAGGCAGCTGAGAGCGACATCATGAAAAGACAACCCAGAAATCCCAAGACAGATAAACTGGTGAACGAGAGGCTAATTAGTATAGCCTACGGCCAGATTGGTAAGAGCTCCTGAAATCTTGTTTTTCAGATATAACAAATATTTTGTTTTTCCCCACTGCCACACACAGAGTTGATACTTTGAACTCAAAAATCTTTTTTTTTAAATGATGTTTTCATGTTTTCTGATTTGCATGAATTACATTTTGCAGAGAAAGAATAGCAGTTTTTTAACTTATTTTTTTCTGTATATAAAATCCAGGTCATGCAAAACAGTTTTAGCAGTGATATGTATTCTTCACACACACACAGGTATGATTCAGGCGCTAGCTGGGTTTTTCACGTACTTCGTCATCATGGCTGAGAATGGCTTCCTGCCATCTAAACTGCTGGGTATCCGTGTGAAATGGGACGACAAATATATCAATGATCTTGAGGATAGCTATGGTCAGCAGTGGGTGAGTGCGTACATTTAATTTCTTTCCAGGAAAGTTGAGGGTTAAATCTGCTGAGATTTTTAACCATTATATCTGTTTTTGTGACCTATTTACCCAGACATATGAGCAGAGGAAGATTGTGGAATTCACTTGCCACACTGCATTCTTCACCAGTATTGTGATTGTGCAGTGGGCTGATTTGATTATCTGTAAGACCAGGAGGAACTCAGTCTTCCAACAAGGAATGAAGTAAGCAGGGTTTCCATAAATTGTAACTGAAAGCTCAAAGAATCTCTTAAGTTGCTCTCTTTGAATTGACGCTACGTAATATCTGTCTGAAACAGGAACAAAATCCTCATTTTTGGACTGTTTGAGGAGACTGCTCTGGCTGCCTTCCTGTCCTACTGCCCAGGCATGGATGTAGCCCTTAGAATGTACCCTCTCAAGTACGTCATATTATGTTTTCAAATCTATCTTGTTCATTACAAGATATGTTTATGGCAATGTTCCCTCATCCAATTGCAAGTTTAACCATATATTTCATCATATTATTTGAAAAAAATGGTTTTAATTTTTTGATGTGTCTCCAATTCTAGGATAAACTGGTGGTTCTGTGCTTTCCCCTACTCACTCCTCATCTTTATTTATGATGAAATCCGAAAGCTTATCATTCGACGCAGCCCAGGAGGTAGGAGAACATTAGTCATGAATTACTCAGATTTTTATTTACTTGCTTAATTATTGCTGCATTTTTAACTTAGCCTTGAAAGTTTGTTCTGGTTAGATTTTTATCTTGGCTAAGTGTGTAGGTATGATCTCTGAAAAGCTGCTTTTTTTCACTTCTGTTTTAGGATGGGTGGAGCGAGAGACCTACTACTAAAGCGTTCAGTCTGCATCACACAAATTTCTTTGCATGGTTGTCTTGCTGCTCGGAAAAAGTTAACCTCAGTAATTTGGATGTTTTTATATAGGGAATGCTTGATACAAACACTGAGATCGTGAACCAAGACATTGCGTGCCTTGTTTCTGAAGCCGGACCAATTTTATACATGTTTTTAAAAGTGTAATTTAAATAAACTTCAGTCAGGTCCCATATTTTGTGTCATTTTCATTTTGTCATGTATTTAGCTTTGATTCTGGTTTCCTTTCGTTTGACCCATGCTTAGTAGTTTGAGACCTGAGTGCATGATGAGAATGCTTTTGTTCCTTGTCCAGCACTCTTGAGTAATTCATCTTATTACGGAGCAGAGAGTTTTGTTCAGATGTCAAGTTTAACTGACAAATTCTTTTATTAGATGGTAGGACAAAAGTAAGCAAATCTGAACGCGGGTTCACATGTTTGCAGTTTATTTTCTAAGAGGGAAGGCGGGGGCGGGGGGGTTTGCTTTTTAATCTAGTGGAAGAAGCCTTGCAGTGCGGGGCCAGGCGCATTATTAACAGGTATGGAATGTCTAATCCATTTTCCCATGCCTGGAGGAGTGAGCCTAACTCCATGCTTCTTCTCCACCCACTCTGAACAAGCTCCTACACAGCTGAAATTCAACATTGCTAAACCTCTCACCTGCAATATCGCTACAGCATAGATAAGGCCAGAGACCAACAATAGAGGTCAGTACTGTATGTCTGATAACATGAGATAAAAATGTTACATTTCAAGATCTGGTTTTTGGAGACAGCTTGTATTTCTTGTGATTTTTAAAATGATTGCATTTTCAGCAAGCAAGAAAAAGAAGTGTATCTGGATCGCAATGCTATATGTTAAATGTTTTCGTACTGCTGAGTCTGTTTTGGTGTACATAGCTCTCCTTAAGTGGTTTGTCATTGGCTTACTTGACAGGAGCTAGTTTGTCTGGACTGCTCTTTGCGTCTCCTTGAAACACCTCCTGTTTTCACTCAGGTCTGATTTGGCTAACTTTATTTTAAAAGAAAAATGAGACCATGAGTTAAGAGCTCCATTTCCCTCTGGTGCCTATCAGTTCCTAGGAGGTTCGGCAAGGTGCCAGAATCCAGGGCAAATGGGCACAGAAGGGAGTATGCAGCCAAAACAGTGCCATGGAAGCCTCATTTGCACAGAGGAATCGCATAGTGCAGCAACAATGGCTTTCAGTATGAGACAACTCAATCTCCATTAATCTTTTTCTTTTTTTTTTCTTTCTTTTTTTTTTTTTTTTAAATAACTCTTATTTTTGATCCCACATAAGTAAAAAAAAAAAAATAAGGAGAAAAAATGTTGCTTTTGGATTTGTGCAATAGCTGGCCCTTCAGAAGTCTCATAGTTACACCAAAATTATGTAAAGCATGCCATCGTTGCAGTTAAGCAAGATGAACTGCATGCATGAGTGTGTGTGTTTGTGTGTGTGTGTGTGTGTGTGTGTGTGTTACTGGCTCCTCCGTTAATTGAGAGTGCTCAAGGCAATTGCATTTCCACTTGGAAGCAAGACTATTACTGACCGTTTGACCCTTGCCAACAAAGATCCACTCCATTGAGCTCTTTTCCTCTTTCCTTAAACTGATGAAAGAAAGTGAGAGATGAAAACTGCTGTAGTCTATTTGCATCTCAAAAAGTGAAGGTCTGTAAACTTCCACCTGTAAAGCTGAACACGGCAGTTGTCTTCATGCTATATTGACGAGCGGTAGTATGCAGTGTCTGTGGTTTTCAGTAGTCCTTTTTTTTAAATTTAATCAGAGTGGGTATCCACTAAATAGTTAGAGGCAAAACACAAGAATGTTGGGACGCTCTCTTTGGAGGGAAGAGTCAGTGAACGGTCAGTGGGACAGCACTTGTTCTAAATCGCACCAAGACCATGTCTGGCTTATTTGTATGTAACGGTACACATATTACATGACCTAAACCTATCTAGGCTATATCACAGTGGGGAATACATGTTCATGTCTCAGTCATGTTTGCTGTTTGTGCATGATTTTGCATGATTTTACACGACTATGCATTGCACTGTGGTGCTGTTATGACTGTCTGAAGGAAATTATTGTTTGGATAGAAGCTTGCAGTCTGTCGCTTGAATGAGCAGAGGATGACTGTGAGAGAGATTCTTTCCTAACAGACTCCATCAAACACACCACAGTGACTGGCATCATGGTCAAGTGAGCTCTTACCAGCAGATAGGGAAAACATCTATAAACATGGCGCTGTAAAACGACAACTGCTCTTGAGAGTGTGTGCAGAACTCATAGTTTCTGCCTCATTTGGACTCAGACAGCCAACTGTAGCCTCTGTGAAATACTGGAGTAAGGAGCTGTTGACTGTCACTCTTTTTGTCATGTTTATAAGCTGTTTAATAAGCAGAGCAAAACTGTATCTTGAAGTTTAAAGAAAACGAATGTGTTTACTTAAAAGCATATAGCAATGATGAATGAAATCTCTAAAAGAATGAAGACTGTTAAAATGAGAAAATAAACCAAACTTTTTATCATGTCTTGACTTCGTTTTCCCTTGGGTTTAACGTGTTATGTTTTGCTTTGTATATTTCTCTTCACCACTTTGTGAGCACCTCAATTCTTAAATCCTCAAACATTGTTCAGTTTGCTAATGCATACTGACCGCTAAAACACTGCAAGGACATTTAAAAAAAAAAAAAAAAATTAAACTGGAGCACTGAGCTGCTAATTAAAATGAATGAAAACATTTCTCCGATCACTGTTATCTGATGTGTGTCAGCTAATCCAAGACTTAAAGGCCTCTTTAGCAACAAAAAAGAAGGAACATATGTTCTTCCTGCATGTTACAGACTAAAGCAAGGGTAAATTAAGACTTAGATCTAGTTCAATGGATCTGGCACGTAATACTGGATATATCTTTTAGTACTAAATCAACTCTTCAACAAACAGCTCTCACAGTTTATCCACATGGCTGGAAAATATGTCAGGCTGCAGCTGGGTGTTTAGCATATAAGCATAAATAGCAGGGCGCATGTCTATGCAGCTGTCTGCTTAGCTATGATGTCAAGAGGTTCTTTCTCTTATCAAAGGGCAAGCGCCTGCCCGTCTCCAGAGTCGATGTGACTGAATGGTCATAATCAGATGGGCTAAGCTACAGAGCAATGAGCCCATCTGGGATGAGCAATAAAACTCACATCTGCCATGGCTAGTAAAGAAAGAGGAGAGCTTAATATTCACACCAAAGGAGCCAATAGTGATTATATAGCAGAAAGCCAACGTTCTCCTCCAGTTAACCGGCTATTGAACGTTAATTGCGTGTTCAACATACATCCTCCAGGAAAGAGATGAATAGTTCAACAGAACCTCAGCAAATGAATGCGTTACATCAGCTAATGTAACTACCATAAACGTTCCGCTTAACCACTCTAGTTTGGTGTCTTGTGATCCCACAGTTTATAATACTTCCTTTAAACCCAGAACCCTCTTCCTCAGCCTGATCTGGACATAGTCACTATTGAGTGAATGCCATCTGTCTCACCAGAGCATCCTGTCTGGAGAAAAATGTGTATAATCAATATTAATCAGCCTTCCACATATCATGTCTACCTTGGAGGGACAGAAGTGGTCAGTGATAGGAAGCAGGCACTAAGGAACCGCTAAGAGCAATGGGAGGCATCCTTAACAGTCTTAAAAAAAAAAAAAAAAAAATTTAACACAGTGGAAAATACAGCAAGCGAGAAGAGACTCCAGGTCTATACCTTTAGGGCCTTCCACTGAATCAGAAAGGAAGGAAGGAAGTTTGATTTAATTAGCTGCTTTCTGGTTCTAGTAGTAATTACCTGACTCTCACAAAGCACATTTGAATTTCTAATTCACTTTTAAGAGAGAACACCATTTAACTGAACATCTACACTATTTTCCTTTGTAGTCAAGCAAACTGGTGCACTGAAACTCAGCAATCCGGCCTTTAAACCATTAAGAATGTTGTCCTTTTGCCCACATAAAACTGGAAAAAGCAAGCAAAGGAACAGAGGCCTTGTTCATCAGATATTATGTTGATTGCCTTGCAATTCAGAGCTTTTAGCAGCTTATACTGAAGTAACCTAAAATGAAAATAAAGCCAAATTCATCCACGCAGCTTAAGGTTTGTGGGAAATTTTAAATTTAAATGAAAATTATCCAAGAAGTGACAACAGTCTTTTGTGTAGACCTTTTATGTATACTATTTTTATGATTTCTTTGACTACAGGTCTCTCCCCCCTCTTTCTCTCTTTATAAATAATCTTTGCGAATGTTTGGAACTTGACAAAAACTGCTTTCTGGTTTCTTTTTACATCTTGAATGCAGAATGACATGGGCAGTCCTATGCTGTTTAGGGTCATATAAACAACTGAAAGTATCAATACTTGCATACATAGGGCAGATTTAGTCCTCTTACTAACATATAAAATTCTACATGGGCTTGCGCCGGCCTACCTATCTGGATTAATTACACCCTATATTCCCCCTCGCACCCTGCGCTCTCAAGATTCTGGACTATTAGTCGTTCCAAGAGTTAAAAAGAAGTCCGCTGGCTACCGAGCCTTTTCCTACCACTCTCCCTTCCTCTGGAATAGTCTACCTACAGGAATTAGGGAGGCAAACTCTCTTCATACTTTTAAAACCAAACTAAAGACTTATCTATTTTCTCTAAATTATGGATAATATAATTTTGATTTGACTTTGTTATGGGCATGTAAAGCCCCTTGAGACTAAAAAATAGTGATATTGGGCTCTAAATAAACTTGTATTATTATTATTATATTATTACATGTCAACCACTGGCAAACTTAATTCAGTTGATGTTCCAGCATAGGGTTTCAACACCATGAGCTAGATCAGTTCTTGTGCCATTAAATAATTTAGCTCCATTGGGTATTTCTGCGAACCATTTCTATAGTTTCATGGAAAAAGCTATGGTTTGTCTCACTAGTGGAAACCAAATAAGATTTAAAAGACCTAGTGACTACATGCCTGAGGCTATCTACCCATAACTGGATCAGTTTGGATCTAGCTAGATGAAACCTGAAGTTTCTGAAGATATTACCAGATTTATCATGCTCCAAAGGAGTTTAAATCTTCCAAAGCAACGATATTTCTATGACATTTAGCATTTGTACTGTCATTAACTATGCAATGTCATTTTAAGCTGCCGCTTTTAATTGAAGAGTTTTTCTTTTCTGTAAAGTTTGCTTTTTGCAAGTAGTACAAGGTATCACAAGATCACAACAGCCCATATTTTATGCTGATAACATTTACTGAGATACTGCTATGGATGAGTTAATGAGTGGACTTTTAAAAGTTGTTTAGGCCTTTAACCTTACATAAGAAATATAAACTTATATCAGAACAAGTCAATAAGAATAGTATTCATAGTCCATTCTGTTAGTAATGTGTGGAAAGCATATAATTCATGAGCAAGGACATAATGTAACACTCTTATAGCTCCAATGCAAACAACATGCATTCAACCCCATGATACCACATAATGGACAGTGGAAGCAATAATAGGACAGACAGATAGATAGATAGATAGATAGATAGATAGATAGATAGATAGATAGATAGATAGATAGATAGATAGACAGACAGACAGACAGACAGACAGACAGAGAGGGAGGGGGTTATCACATCAGTGTGTCATCCTTGTGTAAAAGAATAAGAATGATATAAATAAGCATGATCACTGAGTTTTCTCTGACAGGATGCCAGAAAAAGAACATTATAGACTTGTCAGATTAAATGTGATAAAAGGTTAACTGAATTGCATTTCTAATAGATAATATTAACCACAATTATTCAAAGGAGACTAGCCAATTCATGTGTGCATGCATGCTGAGTGCTCAAGATGCACATACATAAATAGCCATAAAGACCTTTCCATGCAACTTTATAATTTGGTGTTTATTTATGGCTCAGGATGTAACAACCGATGACCTACCATCACATTCCTCATACATTTCCACTCAGCTGAAGGAGAGGGTACAGAGGATGACAGATTGATCAAAAACACCTGGACAGACTTTAAAGTAATTTTACCCAAATTTATAAGGACACCATACATTTAGACAAAGCCTGGTCAACACTTAAATATTTCTTTTCTTTTTTTCATGCATTTTGCTTTAATAAAACGGTTGTGTAGATGTTGTTGTAGGTGGTGTTGTTGTTTTTCACAGAACAAATGTAAGAATGTGTGCGTGGAGACGATATCTGCACTGCGGAGCGTGAGCAAATAAATTATGCATGGATGTGTGTGGCACATTTCACTTCATCTCTCTACCCCCTCACTTATCCACGCACACGCACATGCACACTCACACACACACACACACACACACCCGCACACACACTCCCGCACACACACTCACACACGCACTCACACACACACACACACACACACACGCACACACACTCACACACACACTCACACACACACACACACACACACACACCCGCACACACACTCACACACACACACACACACACACACACACACATTAGCCTTCTCATTCACATATACACAGACATGTACACAGAAGACAGAGACAATGTGTGTAATGATAGTGTGTGGCACAGGAGGAGAGCCTGATACTAGCAGGTAAATGAGTCCCTAGTGGCGGAGCCCAGGCTCTCGTCACTCACAGAGAGTGAAGCGAAAGAATTCAGTTTGGGAACGGGAGCATCTTTCAGCTTGTGCCATGAACTCATTTTTCATGATTATTTAATTGGGTTGCTGTATTCATGATGAAAGTACAAGACAGTTCATTTTTTTTAAACACATATAACACTCAGTACAAACTGTAAATGCAGTCAGAATAGAAATGACGTGATATCGTAATAACACTGAAGTACTATGCCAAAATAAATGTAATCTGGTAGAGCATCTTTACTTTATTTTCGGGTATTACAGCACTAACAAGAAATAAGAATGTCTCAGGCTAATCTGACCCCTCCCCCCTGCTCTCACATACACACACACACACACACGCGCATACACACACACCAGGTTTATTGCAATGGGGTCAAACCTGTATTCATCAACAAATGTGTGCCAGTACTTCCGCTTTGAACAAGCCCTTGACAATTTCCCCATTGGTTGGTATCTGGTAATTATTGTGCGCACCATCTGCTACTGAACCCATAAGGTGTTGGGAATATCTTGGCCAAATGAAGAGACTGGAACAGTGAAACCATTTCACATTCCACAGTGAGGCTATTTTTAGCAGCCCCCCAACCCCCACCCCACCCCCAGGGGAGCTTATGGGGCTTCACCTCGCATGGCTGGGTATGATTAGAATTGAATGAGGAGCTCACAACACACACAAAATTCACAAACAGACACACAGAGACACACACACACACACACACACACACACACACACATGCATGCACATCTCTCTCTTTCTCTTTTTTTTTCCTTCTATCACACTCTCCCATACATACACAAACCCACACAAACCCAGGAAAAGAAAAAAAAAAAACTCATTGCGGTTCACGTGCAATCTCATTAGTGCTAATTTGCACGTATAACCATATGCACATGCAAGTGAAGGTGCCATAATGTGTAACCGAATGTGGTTTAAAGCTCTGCTTCTCCCAACACTGTTCCTCCACACTCTGGCACCAGCAAACTCCAACATATGTGTTGTTGATGTCGTGTTCCCTGCCCTGTGGCTCTGGGTGAACTGTTGGACAGAGAGACTGGCATGGAGCCTGGCATCACGATAGGAGTCGCTGAACGAGCATGATGTTACCTTTGTTGATGCCCACCCACAGATTCATCTCGCCGTTCTAACAGCCTGCAGATACTGAATCAGTGGGCTGAGGACATACAAGCCAGATCTTTGAATAATAAACACATAACAAGTGCTGGAAAATCCTCTAATGAATGGCCATGTCACTCAGACACCTACAAATACAACGTTCTACTCCGGATGGTGAGGAAAATAATAATTTGCGTAGTGTGAAAATTGAAATTTAATGCTTTTATTTTTTCACACAGTCTCTCTCTCTCTCTCTCTCTCTCTCTCTCTCTCTCTCTCTCTCTCTCTTTCTCTCTCTCTCTCTTTCTCTCTCTTGGTGTCTTCAGTTGTAATTATCAGGGAGAAATTATTTTCATTGCCTTTTGAATAAATAGAATGGCTTAAAAAGAGTACAGATGAATGGATGGAATCAATGTATTTGCACAACCAGCAGGTGGTCTTTTGTTAAGCCCCATTAAATCCTGTTTATGCTCATTGTGAAGAAATACAAAAACACGCTACATTTCCTCATTAAAGCTCATTATCCACAAACATTGGGAGGCAGCAGGAAGTCCGTCTGTTTTTGATGGTTTGTTGTCTGATTTGTGTATCATTCTTCCTTTGATTAGAGGGGCTCTCATCACGTGAGAGGTGTTATAAATGTATTTGGGTTATCAGTGGTGTATTTGCCTGGACAACACTGAGCGTAGATGTCTTACATGAGTTTCAACAACAACCGATGTTATGACATTTTATAGTAATGTGTTATAGAAATGTTGCAGTTTTTGTTTCTCTCTGTTGTTCATGCATCCTGTGCTTCAGCCCTGACAACACTACTCGATGATCCCAGAAATGACAACTGTGGCCGAGTCGCTTTACATATACCTTGATTTACAGTGTGCTCAATCACCTTGATACAAATACTGATCACATTTTGTCATATCCGCACTCCACACATTTACGCTACTAACTGCCGGCTGTCACTGAGACAAATTTCTGAACATCGTGTTTTTTTTTTTACAGTTGTAACAAAAGCTAATTTACTCTTTATATCAAAAGTCGGTTATGATTCCCAGTCACTGGTATGAGAGATTCAAATATGAATATTATTGTTGTAAAACTACCCTTCAGCAGGTGCACCAGCTGTAAAAAAGTTCATACAAATCTTTCTGTGAATTACACCTCTAACACCTTACATTCATATCAACGGTGTTTTCATATTTTTCTGTTACAGACAGCTAAAGGTAAATGAGTGCAGGTATTGTTCTATGCCATAATAGTTATGTTAATAGTTTTGTCCTCTGTGTGAAAAACTATCAGCATCCTAAAATATTTTTTTGTCCTCAATACACAGGGATGACCGGCCAAATGTATGGTGTATCAAATTTCACTTGAAAATGTGGAAATTAAATCTTTTCTTACCCGATCCAATCCCCTAAAAAAGTGCAATGATGCAATGTAAGTGCAACCGTAATACAGTGCATAGTGTTTCCCTAAGACAAGACAAGAGATTGAGCATTTGCTTGGACATGGTTTACAGTATGATGTAAAACGTTGTGGGGGAAAAACAACAACAACAACAATAAAAAAAAAACAGATGGAGGCTGCAGTCTAGTGGGCCTGAATAAACAGAAAGTCAAAGAGACTGCGGTGCTAGACAGATACATTGGCTCTATTCAGACATCGGATAAGTAGCACAGGGGTGGTTGCTGTCTCATCCAGGGGCAACAGATGAGCCTCCTTAAGTCTTTATTCCAACCCCACCTACATCCAGCCTCTTTGAAACGAAGAACGATTCTGTGGTCAATGCAATCAATACATTCATTCAGCACCACTGTAAGAGACGACAGTCACCGCAGGAAACCCGGGCATGAAAATGAGTCAACCACATGCAAAAAATGAACATTTTGAAAGGAGGACAAAATGTGCAAGAACCAGGGTCTGTGAATCTATAAACAATGAGGACCGAGGTGCGCATCTGTGACCAATTCAACGCGCAGAAATCGGTTTTAAACAGATTGGTCCGATACATAAATCAGCCAGATTAGCTGATGGCAATTTTTTTTTTTTTTTTTTTTTTGAGCGATCGATAGCTGCTGCGTTAAGAGGAACATTTGGTTGGTTAGTCATTTATCAAGTGTCCACCTGACCCCTTTCTGCTGAAAACACACGAATGCATGCAAGCACATACAATCCAAGACCATATCACCACCTAACTGTTTCTTCCCTCCGACCCACACAGGCACACCCCCAGAGGCATCAGCTAAGTCAAGCACATACTTGAGCTTTTAAACACGGCTGTGCTGTTGTTGTTTCCATTTCACTGAGATTGTGGGCTTCAGCTTCATCCCTCTGTTGCATTCCTGTTGAATCCACTAATAGCAGCAATTAAGACAAATGACTATTTTGTCACTGGGGTGGGAAACTGCTGGTATGTTAAAAGGCTACAATTGGCCAAATAGGTTAGCATTATAGCTGTCAGTGAACTGTGTTGATGGTTTCTATTTCCTTTTTGTGTGGGTGTGTGTGTGTGTGTTGTGAATGCGATAAAGAGAGCAGAAGACCCAAAGAAACCGTCTGCTCAGCCAAAATGAAGTTTCATTTCCTATCATAGCACTCTTGCTGTAATTCATGTTACCTAGAGCAAGATGGAAAAAAAAAAAAAAAATTCAGCAGTCATAATTCATCATCTTTGTTATTTAACTAAGAGCGTTTCGATGTCCAACAAATGGTCAGTCTAACAGCGGAGGATATCCTGCAGACAGCTGAATATCCCCATACATCTAAAAGCCTGGCCTCCCGACTCGACACGCAATTACAAAACATTCTTGTTGCGTTCTGACAACGTTGAGGGAACATTGCTGCACTGCAGCAGGGCTGGAGGAGGGCGTTATGTGCTTGTCGATGGACTGCCGCAGAGCAAACGCTGCTTTCCTCAGGGGAGTGGTGGAGATGGAGTAGCGCAGTGCAGCCTGTCTTGATGTACGAGCCTATAAACTCCGCACAGCCTCACCCCTGCTCGTCTCTCAATGGCTAATGAATCTGGGGAGGTTTTAATCGGGCCAGCGTTCACTTCAGTCACCTGCACCATATGGGTTTTGAGGGCCCCATAAGAACAACAGGAAGCTTTTCGTACTCACTGTGGTCTGACCATATACAGGTCCTTTAAAGACGCAGTTACTGGGAAACCGTTTGCTTCGTGATAGTCATTTATTATGCCGTTCTACCAAAAACATGATCACATAAATATGTAATCCTGGACTGGATTAGAAAGGGCTTTTTTTTTTTTTTTTCTTTTTTGCTGTGTTGAGCGGATGGCTCGTCTTTTTCCCTGATTTTATTTTTTTTTATGTTATTTTTGTGGTCTATGACTTCAGTAGACCAATGTAGAATCTGATGACAAACCGTCCCTCCCGCAAAAAGGTCTCTGCTCTGTATGAGATCATTGTCCGTGCATTCTGGGTATGGTCTATCCTTCAATGGAGGTTTAAAAACCTTTCAAAGAGGAATATGAAGGACGTCATTGGATGATCTGTTTTTGGGCAACGAACTGGATCAAAGGATTAGGGCATCGCTATGGGGGCCCAGCAGTGAGGTTCTGAGTTTGAAGCACATCTTGACTCTAATTTTAACCAGCAGAATGATATGAGGAGTGAACATGCCAAGAGCAAATACACCTTCTGATTCGAATGAGTCCATCTGCTGCCATCACTCTGTAAGCTGATTAACAGCATATCCTACTGTGAAAAGACACTCTTTCTCATGGAAATAGGGAATGACATGTAAAGATGTTTCTTTAAAAAAAAAAAAAAAAGTTTAATGCCCTTATGCAATAGCTGTTAGACTTTATCAGTCACTGTAGTGCTCTCACTTTCTGCCTTAGTGACAGAAAATTGCATATTACTACTCTCACTGCAGCTGGTCTATGTGAGACTGTGTGAGGCACAGAATTTTCCAGAGTGGCATACAAGAACAACATCCAAATCCACCCGACAGAAGTAAAAGAAGAGATAACCAATTATCTTCTCTGTTGGGTTTCGGACTAGTGTCTAGTTTGAGGTAACTTTTTTTTCTCTGAAGTTCTGCAAAGCTTTGATTTTCCACACCCTCGGTTATTATTCTTCTATCATTGTCATAACCCCCCCCCCCCCCCCCCCCCCGTGTCGATGTTAACGTGCAGCTGCAGGTGACCTCTGACTTCTCCTCACATGGCTGTGAACAATAGGAAGGCTTTCTGAGATTCCTGAGCCCTCCACCCGCTTATGCAATCTGCAGGCCTTGAGCCAGCACAAACTCTGAATCCTGTGTACACGACAAGTGAGCCAAGGAACTTAGTTTATACAGTCACATGCGGCTTAATACGATAAGGACGTCAAAAGCTGTGGAACCGGCCAGACTGAACTTACAAAATGTACCAGGACTGTGAGGATGAATTGGAAAGATAGATAGCTCCTTTCCTTTTTATCATCACGTCATAAATAACAACTCTCGCTCTCGCTCTCTCTCTCTCTTTCTCTCAGCAAGAAGAATGGTTATTATTTTATGCAATATGTCATTGCAAAATATGATTGTCAGCCTTCACCACACTTACTTGTTGACCATTGACTAATTCATTTAAATACTCAGATAAACAAGAGAATTCACTGTAGTTTCTCCTATAGATGAGTAATGCATTCTCATTTCACTGGCTTAGGAACACTGATAAATAAATACACGTGACGTCCTTCCATGTGCATCTGGTTTTTTGATGTACTATGAACTTAATGGGAGATTAGACAACTAAGTTCTAAATGAGAGTCCACAACTAATTATCTTGACATTATGTTAGATCAGTAACATTATCTGTGATTGAACTTATAATGAACACTCTCTAGGGCCCTAAGCTGAGCTCCACTGGTGGAGGGTGTGTCACTGTGGATCATATGGCATGACTCTATTGTAGGATACAGGATTGATTAAGATGGCATTTAAAAACAGGGACACATTGACCAATGATGCCGATATGGGAAAAGGCCAAGCTACATGACTATTGCTAATATGCCTCCTGAGCCTATGGCTGTGTATAGCATAGCTACAACTACAATTCATGTAAGGCGTGTAAAGAACTACCATTGTTCATATCAGACTCTTCCTCACGTAGGACGTGGTTCTTGTTTTGAAGTAAAGTAGATTTAAGGCCGTGATGCCACAGGGTCATCAGCTCTTTGCATCAATCAAATGTACAACATAAGAGTCTGTCTCGGACTCACTAATGCAATGAGGTCAGAAAAGATTGTTTTAACACCCTGTACTGAAACTGATTAAATCTCTTGCATGTTGTTCAAATGGCTGTGAGTCATTGGGTTGAACTGTTGTCACCAGCAATATGTTTTCTGTCATGACATCAGAAATGACATCAAATGTATGCTACCATTATGAGATATTCCCAATGAGAAGACTAGCACAAAATCTAATTTCCAAATGATCGTCAGATTCAAAAGAGGTGTTTGTGAGTTCATGGCTATGTCCACGTAACACTGACAACACCAGCGGTTTTATTCTGATCGTGGTTTATCGTGTTATTTTTATTACGTTGCTGGTAGTGAGTAGAATAGACAACAGGCAGGAGGCCTTTGGAGTGGTTGATGAATACTAAAACCTGGTTGAATACTGCCCCCTTTCTGTTAAATTCCTCACTTGTGACATACTTCCCCCGCTACCAGTCCCTCCCATTCTCCTTATTTGGATTGCAAAAGTACTTTGCAATGGAAATCTCACATGCCACGGTTGTGCGAGTGGGCAGTGCCTTGTGCTTTCTGGCAAACCTTCAAAACCAGGCACAATTTCCTCTCTTTCTATCTGTTTCTCTGCCTTCTCCCTTTGAAATGCCAAACGGCGAGAAATAATTTTCACGTGAGAGAAAAACATGAGCTATAGCAAGATGTTTGTGTGTCTGTATTTGCATGTGTTTGTGTCTGTGTCATTTCTGTGCGTCAGCCTGAATCTATGTACTACTTTTCCTGCTTATGATTATATTCTAAACGGTGATGTGTTACTTTTCATTCTATCATCGCTATGAAAAAATACAAATAAACTCTGTTCGTGGGTGTTACAGGCCAGTTATTCCTTTTTCTCTGAATGTTTTTCAGAAGTATTGTTTGGAGCTAGATTCCCATCAACACCGCACATTTAGCACCAGGAGTATAATACAACAATTAAAAATATCTCTCAAAGTCACTGAAAGGTCCATGTTGTTCAGTGACTGTAAGAAAGAATAGAAAAGTTAATTAAAATAGCTTTCTTTTTCATTTGTAGCACTCAGCAAAACATAGCTTTCTGGATCATGTGATTGTAAGTGTAAACACTAAACTAAACATCTTCACACTGATGATTCAGAGCTGATGGTGCTCAGTCAAATCAGAGGGGCAGAGCCCATGTGAATATGAATCCATTGTATGTCTCTGTATGTCTCTGAGTTCTGAAGCGTAGTTTCATTAATGTCAGACTTTGGAGACCGACTGTATCACTGCCCAGAGGATATATAAGTTATCTGTTAGTACATATAAGACGTCTGTTGGTTAGATTTATGTATGACTGAGTTTGATCTAGCTATTGTTTTATATACAAAAGGCCTAGAGAGCAGGTGGAGACTGTACATAACTTGGTCAGTGTGGGGTAGAAGATTTGTGGTAGCGACTTTGCAGTGTCTCACACTCCTTTTTGGTTTTACGAGCTTAACCCCATTTAATGGCTGGAATGACATTAACAGATAAAGCCAGGTGATGCTACCTGGAGGGTGTGACCAGAACAGGAAGAGACAGTCTTTGACTTGCTGTTGTGGTTATCTCTTCTCCTATTGATAAGCACTATGGTGGCCAGAGCAAGAAGAGACGATCTTTGACCTCACATCCTCAAGCCTAGGCTGCCACAGACACTGCTCCTGCTTTGTTCCAGTTAATCCTTCGTTTACCTTACCAATCCTCATTTTCATTTAAGTTTTGAATTCCTGAGCATTGTGTTCTTTCATTGTTTTGTAATAAATATTTCTTAAGTCCCTGAACAACATCTTTATGTGGATCTTGGACTGTTTTGGGTGGGGAGAGTCGGGGCATAGTAACCATAACCATAGTGGTTACCAACAGGAAAAGAAATAACCACTACAGACTCTCTCTAAAAGAGATAAACAAATGAATGTGCTCTGTCATACACATGTGTTGATTTAAATATTTCAGTGAGAATGTCCTCCTAATGTCCCTGTCCCAAACTAAGGGACAATAACTTAAACTTACTCATAACAAAAGAAATAACTTGACAGTTTATATCTTACAAAAACACAACATGGAACTCTTGGCCAGGGAATCCAAGAAATTCTTGGTCATATATTAAAAAAAATCATAATAATGGCTCATTCATTACAGAGGTGTATATTGATGTATATTTAGTAAAAAAAAACTATGCTGATTAATCATACCATAAAGTTAAAATATATTTCTGGCAATAGACATGCATAAAGGAAAATATGAGAGCACTGCGTATGAAAATAAAAGACAAAACTGATTTGTTGACTGTTTGAGGTTACATTTATACCGAAATTCTCCTTTTATTTTACACTGTTATAAACTAAAATCAACTAAAGAAAAGTGACAGCAGGTGGCGCTCTGAGACAGATTAGAGAGAGGAAGAATGCATCAGCCCCACCCATCCTGTTACATACTTGGTTTTGGAGGAAGAAACAGTCTGTCCGAATTAGAACACACAAAGAAACAAACAAAAAAAATAGTAAAAGCGTGATTCAGAGCTGACATAAAACAGATCAGTAACAACATAAGCTTCTGGTAATATGGCTATATGATGGTGTTGCAAACATAAAAAAAAATATCTGAAAAAAAATGCGACCATTTCTATTCTTCGTCTATGCTTGAGTAAAAGCAAGGGGAAAAACGTCTGTCCCTTAAAGGAGGGGACCCGGGTGTCCTGAGTCAGACAGAGAAACGGAAGAGAGGGAGACAGAGTGATATGAGTGTGCTTGTGAACAGACTGAGATAAGGTACGGTACTAATGTAAAGTGCTTCTGCATGCCATATCCTTTTTGTCCCCATTCAAAGCTGTCCAATTCTGCTGTACTTCTCTTTCCATTCGCTTGCACAACTCTCACACTGGCCTGGGAAAGAATTAGACTTATACATGTTTCCTCTTCTACATGTCGAGTGACTGACTGCCTCTTTTCACTAGACTGGGCCCAGGTTTACAGTATTCTCCCCAGATCCATTCCTCATATATAAACTGCTCCCCCAGACCAAGCAGTGGGAGTCACTACTGCAGTGACAGGGAGACTCCCACCAGCTACCCACCTAAAAACTCTGCTAAAAAATGACTCAACTGATGAATGTGAAATCGGGCCTGGGATACAGTGTGCCGTGTTCTCCGAGGCAGTGCCAACATGCAGTAATTCCACAGACTTTATCAGCGCTCATACCTGCATGTATCAGCACGTCTCTGTGGCATCTGGAACAATACACACAGACAAACACATGCATACACGTGCACACACACATACATACAAACACACATACACACAAACACACACATGCACACACACACACATACATACACACAAACACACACACACACACACACACACACACACACACACACTGTCTGAAATGATCATCTTAAACTTTGCATGAAGTCTTTCAGTGACTGCTGAGCCACTTGCTTTCATTTTCCGCCAAATCTTCTTTAGTTTCAACTGTTGAAAAAAAAAATCAAGACAGAATTTAAAATTTTCAACCTTATATTTTAAACCTCATCACAACTCCGCTAATACAATTTGGAGAATGCTTTTGTGTTTTTGAAATATGTGCCATAATTTTTAACCAGGCTCTTCTCTGCACATTGTTTATCCCACCTGTTTTGGTCTCTGCATTTCCAGACACCAGAGAAACAATTCTTCCAGCAGACCCTTAAGCATCAATCAAAGGTGGAATAAATACTTACTGCCTTGTCATCGTCAAAAGTGTTAACACAAATACAACATCAGCTGTTGTTTGTGAGACTATTTATCAGGCCTGGGGCTTCACAGAACAGACAGACATTAACATCTCGTGAGTTATGTAAGCAGCACAAAATGGGCCCCGTTTCCCAAACACAACTGAGTTTTAACTGTCTTATATGACTTTATGTAAACTGCAAACTGCAACCGCCCTTCAAATCCTTGGAGGACGAATACAAAGTAACAAGGCTGAGCTGGGCTAGGATCCTTTCCAATTCCCAAAATGAACACCATCAGAGGGAAGGAAAGGTGCTGCCTGGTTCAGGACGAGGTGAGAACAGCAGTGGAAGAGACGAGAACCTGCAAGGCAGTGGGAATGAAGCAAAAGGGAGCTTGAACAAGATGGGAGAACGCCGTGGAGAGGAGGGTAACCAGGGCTGAGCTTTGGAGAGCCGAGCCACACCGCATCCAATTTCTCATCCGGGCAATGTGTGACGTGTGTCCAAACTCATCAAATCTGCACACACGAGGCAAGCAGAGACACCAGTTTGCCTGCTGTGCTCCAAGCGAGGAACCCTGGAGCACATCCTCAGCTGCTGCACATAGGCACTTGGAGAGGGACGGTACAGATGGAGGCACGATCAGGTCCTGAAGACCATCACTGAAGCCATCAGCGCAGGAGCTGAGTGGGTGAAGTTGGCCTGACCCTCCAAGCCAGTACTTTTGTCGGAGCCTGGGAGCAGCCAAAACCCACTGAAAGAACATTTGCGGGCATTCTGATCCCAGCGAGGGACTGGCAGCCGTTGGTGGGCCTTGAACCATACTGCAGACACCACCTTGCAACCAGACATTTTCCTTGTGTCTGAGTCCACTAAGCAAGTTGTGCTGCTGGAGCTGACAGTCCCTTGGGAAAACTGCTTAGAAGAGGCCTTTGAAAGGAAGCTTGCCAAGTACGCAGGACTGGTCAGCAACTGCCAGCAGGCTGGATGGAGAGCAAGGTGCCTTCCAGTGGAAGTTGGATACAGGAGATTTGCAGCCTGTTCTCTCGTCAGAGCTTTCAGAGCCTTTGCACAATACTGCACATGGAGCTCTAATAATTGAGCTCACTTATTATAGGTCCTACCTCTAAGATTTTTTTTATAAAGAATTTTTATATTAATCTTTCTCTTCTTTGGTAATGGAGGATTAGCGAAGTAAGAATTTCAACTGCCCTTTTTTGCTGTGCATATGACAATAAAACAATAAAAAGAGATGTGGGCATCAAGGGAAAGTGGAAGAGGAGAGCTATCCGCAGTACCACTGAAGTGGCAGAGAGGGCCACGAGATGACTGTGGCTCAAAAGAGGAGAGCCATGGAGTCAGAAGCAGCTAGGCACCTGGACACAAGCTGGGGTCTGATCAGCCCAGGCTGAGTCACCTGGAGGAGGGTGTATGATGTTGAAAGACCCGAAACACCCAATGATTCCAGGGACATCACTGGTGATGTGTCCAGAGGCACCAGTAGATGAATGGCCACGTGTAAAATGATAATGACTGATGTTTAACCATCTGAAATGATCTTATGTAAAATAATAATGACTGAGTTTTAGCTATCTGATGTGACCTTACGCAAAATGATAATGACTAAAGTTTAAGTATGTAAAATTAGATTAGATTAGATTAGATTCAACTTTATTGTCATTGTGCAGAGTACAGGTACAAAGCCAATGAAATGCAGTAGCATCTAACCAGAAGTGCAAAAGCATAGCATTATTTACAGGTAAGTGCAGGTAGTGAGTGAGTAGATAGTGTATCTACAGTATATACAGTATTATAGACAGAGGAGATACAGTATGTACAGCATATAAGACGATGGTGTGAAATATACAGGTATGTACATGTATATATATATTAATGGTGATCAGCACAGCGGTGAAGCTGACAGAGAAGACACAGGAGTGTATATGTATAGGCTGAATAGATATATTAGACAATTATATACAGTATGTTTATGTACAGTTTTAAATAGGGTACTCAGAACAGCATGAGCGGAAGCCAGTGCAAAAGGAGCAGAAAAACAGTGCATATAGTACAGAGATAGTGCAGTGGAGTGCAAATGCTGTGGTGTGGAGTTCAGCGCTGAGGTGTGGAGTTCAGCAGAGTCACAGCCTCATGGAAGAAGCTCATTATTGTTGACATTATGTAAAACAATAACGACAGAGTTTCAGCAGTATTTGTACTTACGCAACTTTAAAAGCTTTTTAACATAAATTAACAAATTAAACAATAGCAAAGCTTAGCTGTGAATGAAACAGAACCTTATCATACCTGGGATTCGACAAAATGTATGCATAAGACTAATGCTGGTATCCCAAACCAAAACAAAAATATTACCATTGCAATTAGGCATTGTGCTGTTTGCTGCCTGCATAAAGTTGGTCTGTTCACTTCGTGACTCTGTAACAGTGCCATTGACGAATATTTTCATAGTCATGCTCCACTGCTGAAACACTTCACTTATTTTCCTAATACCTTTTTTAACATTTTTACCATTGAACTGAAAATTGCGGACGAAATCCAAGACAGCATTTAATTTTTTTTTTTCAATTTTTCATTTAATATTATATATTATACATTATGTATTAAATATTATATATTTCATAAGACTATCATAGATTTACAAAAGTGAGAACACTTTTCAGGTCCTTCAGCATTTGCCCCAGAACTTATCTTTACCTTACTTATCTCGTCCTCCTCGAATACAATAATGTTCGTTTCATGTGATTCTCCAGGCGGCCCTATAACATCAACCAGAGTGAGTGTAAATACTGGTTTCTTTTAACCAACAATAGGGTTAACACAAATACTGGCTAACGTATTTCCATTATTTACATATCATCATTTGGCTCATTCTCACATTATTGCTATTCTTTTTTGTGCAATGTTTAAAAAATATGTTTAAAGGGTATTTTTAGGCTTTAACAAAAGAGTTGTCCTGTCACACCATTGTTCATCCTTTGGCCATCACTGACTGCAGACTTTTTTTGAAAGACAAATCGATTATTAAGAAAGCATATCAATTAATAGCCTTAAACTTAGAAAGATCACAGCATTATACAGTCTTTTTGTGGTTCCTACTATTATCTGGTTCAGTTTTTCCTTTGGCAACTTAAACAACAAACCACATGTACAATTATCCAATCTCACATATAAACCTGACAAAAATACAGAAAGGTTGTGAAATACACACCTGCTCAAGTGAATATATTAAGCAAAGTGTATGTACTGAGCAGATCTGAACTTATAAAACAGCAGAAAATTGGAAGCAGCAGAAACTGGGCCTAGTTCCGGTTAGTTGTGCGAGAAAAGCCAAATGTTTATAATGAGTATTTAACAGAACAAATGTGAGCTTATTAAACAGCAGATAGACATAACACGGTGTGTAGTAACATAATTCCCTGAAATAAGGCAGTGAATAAGGTCTGATACTTCACAGAGAAAAGAGACATGTGGCAATCATCAACATGTAATGCCAAGTCACGTGCACAACACAATCTGGGCCGAGCTTTCTGTAGGAAACACGGTTTAGCAAAAATGACCTTGTTCAAAATGATCATAGCTACACACAGCAGGGGATGGCAACAACAGTTTGGAAAATTATTGCTGCTCTTTACGAGTGAGTTTGAACAGCACTGATAAATATGAAGTTACAGGCACAAAGCTTTCGAAAATGTAAAGTCTGGCTCTTAATGAAATACATGCTTATCTTGTCTGGATTAAGACACCCAAAAGCCAAGGGAAGGGTACACTTTAGACTCATTCTGGTTTGTTCTGGTCTGTTCATTACTTAACTCAATAAAAGCATTGTTGTTGTGACTTATATTTTCATACTCATGCTCCACTGCCTCATCTCCAGTGGAACAGACAGTGTCCACTGGAGATAAGGTTTGAATTGAACTTGTCCACCGAATGCTCTATAAACTCTTTCTCCTAAAATCAAAGGAAGAGACCCATGAATATGCTGAACACAGGCAATTTAGCTAATACACAACAATTTTCAGAATGCTTGAATAATATCACCATCTAAAAATCTTTACAGTATCCAAATTATAAAACACATTCATCATATTCCATCTAAAAATCTAAAAACAGCAAAACTTACAGAGGACTTATTAGGAGCAGCAGAAGAATGAGTGGGACAGAAAAAGGTAGGCATAATCCATTTTACAGATCAAATTAGATATTGACAGTATCTCTGGTGGTAGTAAGCACACACAATTTTTAAAGGCTTTAAAGTCCAACACTGGCTTCATCATCATAATCTGCTTTTCATTACCTAAACTATTGTATGTTTGCAAATAAATAGTTCTAGCAGCACCAGCATAAGCAGTTGACCGTTTTTAGACATGCAGGTCAAGTGCAAAGCCAGTCACATAAAAAAGTGACATGACAAGGCCTGACATGTATGCATTATTAAAAGAATTACAGTAGCATAGGGAATAAAACATAAATAAACATGTAAGATTCACAAGCAAATCTTCTTCACATTTCAAGAGTGTGATATAATAATAGTTTGTCCTGTGCATGGTTTTTCATTACAGGAACAATGGAAATATTTATGAAAATGAAAGTGTGTACAAATGTGTCACAACATGACCAGATTTTGATGAACAGAATCTCATTGCTATCGAGGACTCAGAGACTTGTGGATCTCTGTCACATGTATGGTGGGACTAAATTTGAGAAGCCAAAAATTTGAAGGTGGTTTAAAGGCTCTCAGATGGTTTATTCATTACATACATGACAAGACCTAAAAGAACAAAATGAAAAGGTACCCATCTCAGAGACATGGGCTCAGCTGATCAGTTATACCCTTGTAATGTCTCTGTCCACCTCATGTATTCTATGTCAACTAATATTTACCAGTTCTTTAAGTAATAACTTATTTATGATAATGTTGTATGAATATGTGAACATGGTATATGCTAGCGCTACTTGCAAGTTGTAAACAAATAAGTACCAAAGTAATAAGAACAAAACGTTCTCCTTTTTTCAGAAACCAGCCAACATTTTTAATAGGCTTACTATGAAGATGAGACAGTTTCTGAAGAAATATTTCATTTTAGCAATGGAATTTCCTCTGAGCAAGGAGTTATAATTTGCTCAGACGTCAAACTTCCGCTTCAAACTTCCCCTTCAAGGACTGTCTTTAAGTTATAGCTTGCTGGAAATCAGTGTTTAGGCTGCATGAATTCTTTCTGAGAAGCAGAAAGAATTCTCACTTAAATTTCCAATAAACACATTAGCTAGCAAAGTCTTACTTAACATTTTTAATAATGTGAAGACCCTAGCTCTATATTGAAGACCTTCTTTACTAGGACTGTAAATGTTAGACACCTTTACAGTGTTTCCTCAAGAAAACTGAAACCATATTAATTGCATCAGTATGCACCATAATTGTTTTGCTAACTTCTCATCAGGTCTCCATTGGCAGTCAGTTTTTCAATACAAAGTGCAAGAAACCAAACCACATGAGAAAAAAGAAGTTAAGAGACGGGTAACTTACTCAATGACAATATTGCAGGAAAGCTGCACAAAAACACAATGCAGGTTGCCCTTACTGACAGAAACATCTTTGAAAGTCTTTTTATATAAGCATTTTATTTAAGGATTAAAAAAAAAATTAGAGCAGAAATTGAATGCATTCGTTTTGGTCTATGCAATCCGAACTCAAAACCAAAACAATTAACTAGTCATTAGTGGAAGTGTACCTTCTCACCCCACTTCTCCAATCATGTTCATCTTGAAAAACAGGTGGATTACAGTCAAATTAAAAATCACAAATACCTCCATTGTCTGCTTTAAAAACAGATGATTAGATGATTCTTGTATGTTTTCCTTGTGCTGTTCCATAATCATCATCTTTAAATATCAACATTTATTTTTTTGATATGTTAATTTCCTTTAACTAAAGAGGCAAAAGAAATTATGTCTATTATTAGTCTAGTTAAGAAGCTCCCTTGCACACCATTTTTCTTAATGGAATCAAGTGTGAAGATCAGTATGAGTCTTGATGTGATGTCACATTGTAAATACACAGGTACAGTGTATAACACCAGATGACTAGTGTGGGAAAGTCTTTGCTAATTGTAGATATGTTCTCAAAGTGAATTGAATGTTTCCCTTGCAGAAATGCCACAGCCCTCTCAGTCGCAAGGGCGCTGCTGAGGGAAGTGATACCGAGATGGGGTCTCCCATCTAAATTGTCAAGTGACAATGGTTCTCATTTTGTATATAACATTATCCAAAGTTTATCAGAAAGCCTCCAGATAAATTTAAAAACTCATTGTGCTTATAATCCAGCCAGTGGACGTGCTGTAAGGAGCAAACCAGACTCTAAAAACAAAGATCTCTAATGGCTGAAACGCAGCTGTAATGGGTTGAGGTCCTACCCCTGGCACTGATGTTTATGACATAAGACCACTGGACTCTCTCTTTATGAGATATTAACCAAGTGCCCCATGAGAATGACTAACACCCCTTTTCCTCAAAACAGATTAACCCTTACTGGGGTGGATGACGATATGTTGCAGTATTGCTGTGCTCTGAACAATGTTCTACAGTTTATCTTCCCTAAGGTAAAAGCTGCCCCACCCGAGACAGCCTGAGCACAACTGCACAACACCCAACCTGGGGATTGGATGGTGGCAAAGGACCTAAGAAGGAAGCACTGGCACAAACCACGCTGGGCCGTAGTTGTGCACACCAAGAAGATGACGGCTGGACTTAACTAGACAAGACTTTATCCATCGCTGCCAGATGGAGCACTAGTAACCTCTCCATGGCAAGCCTATGCTGCTGGTTTACAACTCGCAAAGAGTTACACCAGCCAGAGGACAAGAAGACCCTCATCACCATCATTCATCATGAAGCACATTACAATGGTTGTGGTTTGATTGTCTTTAGTATTGACAGATCATTCTTCTGCTTAACTTGCTTGACTACTGCATATTGTTCCATTGTTTTTTGCTACATGAGTGTCAAAAGGGGGGAATGTAGAAAAAATATCAGCTTGCTTTATAGCTGCAACTCTTACAAATGAAAAGTGCCTCATAACTGCTGTCATGATGAAGTATTAATATGGCAGGCATCTACTTAATTACTATGTGCTGCAAGAATGTATCTCTGTGTTACAACAATTACTTTATGCTGCAAGAATGTGTGTGTGATGAAGTAGAAGACAAAGCCTGAGTGAACTGTTTAGTCTGTGCCACTCGGGGAGCGCACATCAAATATCCTGTGCTCTCTGAAATGTCACTTAAAACCCTCACACGTGCCCTAGGACGCCTGTCTTAACATATCAAAACCTCTGCATTCCTTAACCTCAGTAAAAACTGCATTTCATCCCTGAGGTGTGCTTCTCCCATGATCATGTAATAAAGGAAAATGATTCATCATGGCTAAAGTTGTCTCTGAGAATTAGCAACTCTTATTACAGAGGACTCCAAATTTCCCTTATGCTACACGGCACTGAGTGAATAAAATAGGGAACTAGCATCTTGACAGTGGAATCCAACCTATGACCCTTTCAATGTATTTGGGCCTTTTCAGTGGCTAAATTTGGGTAAAAGAATTTTGAAGCAAAGGAAGACATCCTTAATCTCATCTGCTCTGTGCCAGCCTTATCTGAACTTAGATGGATATGAGCATGAATGTATATAACCCTGCCAAAGAAAACGTTAATTCACACTCAGCCCCACATGACAACACCCTGTTCTGCTGAGCCAGCAAACATGGGACCAATTATACCAAGACAAGCTTTCTGCCCACTCACTATTGTGAGAAATCAAGAGTCCCTAAATGATTCAGTGGACTTTTAAATTGCATTATCATGACAGAAATTTGGCCAGTAGCTTATGATTTAATTGATCAGCTTCTAAGGATATTCCATTGCCAATATCATCTGTTGTGCCCATGCATAGCTGACAGCAAAATCTACATGTAGGGCTACACAATTGACTGGTGGCACTTCAGGGGCTTCCAGTCCCTGTTCCTGTTCCAGTTGCCTTGGAAACTCTCGCTTCAGTTCTTGCTCTGGATGTCTGAAGCTCTGACCCTAGTCCCTGTCCTCAGCGTCTCAGAGGTCTCAGTCTCTGTGCCTGCTGCCACCGCTGCAGCGCCAGTCATGGCCTCAGGCATCAATGGGGCCCCAGTTGCTGTTTCAGGCACTAGGCCAGTGACATGAGCTGCAGAAGCTGTAGATCCAGAGATTGTTCCAGGCTCTGCTCCCTGCGAACAGGCTTGGGTGTTAGTGGTGATTCCTGCTCTGGCCATACCTCCTCCACTCCTGTTGCCTGCTCTGCCTCCAGACCTTCCAGTCCTTTCTGCTCTACCTCTAGATCTGCCAGCTGTGCTGCTCAAGTCTCCTGGTCCTCCAGGTCTCACTGAATTCTCTCAGGCTCCCATTTCCCCCGTGTCCTGTCCCATGGCTGGAGGATTCCTATTATTACAATATGCGTCTAAGCCAATAATGAAAAAAATCTCTCAAAGAGTGAGACTGCTGTGTGAGTGGTCTTAATTCTCTTAGTGTGCTACATCTGATCTACTGTTAAACAAGTCTCTTCAAAGATTCCGGATCATTTTTGAGTACTGACTTAAACTATTGTACAGTTCATGTTGTTCAGTTAGAGAGAACAGAAAAACTCAATAAAGTAACTCCCTTTTTCATTTGCAGCACTCAGACAAACATGAAGCACATCAATGGACAATCCCAGACCATGTGATCGTCAGTATATATATGCATTATATCCTTATCGACACACCCAGTCTACAAAATGCCACAAGAAGCTAAAACTCCCAGACACACTCATACCGAGGAAACCCAATTTATTTCAGCGTGAAGTCATCTTTTCATCATTGTGATTCTTTGAAAAGAACACAGTATATGGAATACTTGCAAAGAAGCTCTTCCAGTGGTGACATATATTCAAAACTTATATTTGGCATGAGCCACATTTTTACAAACATTCAAGTGTAAAACTAAAAGCTATATAAAAGTCCTCTTCAGTGCATGAGTGGTGGAACTACTCTTTAAATTTGTTCTAAACACCTAAGACTGACCCAGGCAACAATGCTAACATTTATATCGTTATTCTTTAGTGGTAACATCCAGTTCCAAAAAAGAACATTTAAAAAGCTTTCCAGAGGTCAAAATGAACAGAAAGGTGTAACTGAAATACATCAGCCCAAAAGACAAAGCAAATGTGGCAATATAACATGATTAACCTATACAGTATGAGGTTACAATTAATTTCCAGCAATGCAGTTGCCACACCTAAGTTAAGACCTGAATTGATTGCATCTGGAAATATTAGATGATTCTGCTGATTGTTTGGGGCCACACTTATGATGTCATTATATATATATATATATATATATATATATATATATATATATATATATATATATATATATATATTAAAAGAAAAAGAAAAAAAAATAGGAAAAAAAGAAACTGACTGAACAGTAGATGGTGCTCTGTGAAGCATTACCATGAAGAACACTTCAAAAACGTCTCTACACCACCCTTCCTGTTACATTTTTGATTGTGGAGGAAGTAATAGTTTGTGTTTCCATGGGCATAAAAAAGCATGATGTACATCTGAATAATAATAATAATAATAATAATAATAATACAGATGCACCACCAGCACTGGAATCATGGCCATGTAAAGGTATTGCATACCCAATACCCTTCACTATTACCTATCTCCCTCCATTTATGTCATTTACAGGAGGACAACATTCAGACATAAATAATATCAGTCACATTCCTTTCTACTGAGTTTACAAAAAAACACCGCCACCATACTACACTCAGGACTCAACCAAACTTTAACACTGCTGACTTACAGAAAAAAGCATTTGGTGATACATTTCTATACAGCTAAACGATTCACTATGTGTAAAGCCGAAACACAGCGTCTACACACACACACACACACACACAGACACACCCTTATTATACAATCCAAAAGTCTTTTAGGTGGAGTTCATGGCTTGTTGCGAAGCATTGAGTCATTCCACAAATATCCATAGACAAGAATGTTGGTAGAAATCCTGCGATTCAGCAAATGACAGATCAGTTCAGAAAACATTCTCCAGTTCAGAAAGGATGCAGTCAGCAGTAATTTCTCAAAATCCAGAATGAGGAATCTGCCATTACTGAGCTGCGCTCACAGCTGTGCTCAGAATCAAATACAATGATGACAGTTACACAAGTGATCCGTCAGTTAGAGATGAAGCACAACTTGCCAATTTAAGTCTGTAACACTGTAGCAGGATTGAAGGTCTAAAGTGTTCCAGCTGATTATTTCCTTTTCCTGTTCAATTCAATATCATTGTTAATGTATCTATGAAAGTGCTGTGGGAAAACGAGGCTTTACATCGCTAAATTCTAGAAGAGAGAACTTAGTCAATAGGCTATATACTAAATGCGCATTAAGATACTTAGTCATTGGCTTGGATCCACAGATCAAAGGCATTACACATAAATATGATAGGTTTGGTCCCATCTCTCAGTTAGGTGTCCTTAATAATGTTTTTTTGTTAATGTTTTTAAAAAGCTTTATGCACAATATTGTCACAAATAAAATTCACTGCTGATTAAAATATAAAAGATGAACCTAACATATAGCAATCTGTACAGGCAGGGTAAGGCTGAAATTTCATCTTTTGGAAACAGGATATTAATCTACATGTACAGCTATTAAGGGACCTAATGAAAAGTGGTACCATACCTTACCACTAAAATTTGGGTTAGTATTTACTTTGTGTGTTGTACAGAAAAAAAGAGTCATCCTGCAGCACAGCAACTGTTCTGTAGCAGACAAAAGAATATTGCTTCTTGCATTTCTTTTTCCTTCAGGATGAGATGACTTTGGGTAAGACGTGATCAGTAAACTTCTTCTACAGGTGGGAACCTAGGATGCCCAGAATAAGGGAGAAAAATGGAAGAGAGAAAGACAAAATTATATTAATGAAGTTATATAAATAAAGTAATAATTATAATTATATTGTATTAATATACTTATAGTCTTTACCTTATTAATAATAATTACATTATATTAATAAAGTTATAATTATGTTGATAAATTTATGAACACACTGAGGGGTAAGATAGTAACACACAGTCATGTTTGGACATGTTATGACTGGACTATGCCATGCTATGCCACATTATACCAGAGATGCCAGAATTGACTAATATTTTCATAATCATGCTCCACTGCCTCATCACCACTGGAACAGACAGTGTCCACTATATCTTCAGTAGGCTTTTCATTTAATGCAGTGCAATACACAATAGTCTCAACCAGGGAAATTATTTAAAGAATATTTGGAAAAAGAAAAAAAAATATATATATATACATATATGTATATATATATATTGAAAATGTGTTGTTTGCCTGTGTCATCTCCTGGCTGGCCCACATAGATATTTTTATTCCCATGTGGTCTAGCACCTTTATAAACAACCAGGCCATATCAATAAGAACTTGCTTTTATCAGATCTCTTAATATCAAAAATAAGACTTAGATAAAAAACTGATTGCATTTTTTTGCCTCATTTGGAAGTTGCTTTGGATAAAAGTATCTGCTGAATTAATAATGTAAAACTGCTGGGGTCGCTCACATCTGGACTAGCACCTTCAAAATCAACCAGAATCATATAAACTTCATTTTTACCTGACCTTTTAATATCAGTGATAAAACTAAAAGTGTATTGATGAATAACTGGGCTCCTACATGCATAGTCTACAGAAGTGCAGGCTGGTAACATATCCTGTCTAAAATGACAGTCTTATAAGTTGAATGAACTCTTTGCCATAAATGCCACATTCAGTGACTGCTGGACCACTTACCTTCATTTCCTGACGTATCTTCATTATTTTCTGGCCTATTTTCCTCTATTGAAAAAGGCAGATGAAAGTAAGACAGAATTTAAAATTGAATGATTTTTTTTTAAAGAGAATGCTACAGAATGGATTTGTGAGATTTGTACAAGAATTGTAACAAGTCTTTTCTTTGTACATTGTTTATCTCACCTGGTTTGGCCTCTCCATTTGTCGATTCCACCTGATTCAGGAGTCTACCTGATTCAGCATCAGGTTCAAGATCAGGATTCACTTGATCATCATCCTTGCGGTGAGTACTTGTTGCCTCTTCATCATCAATAGTGTTAACACAAATACAGAGTGACATTTCCAACGCTTGCATTTCACATTTTATCATATCCTTGCAGTGTTGATATTGCGAGCAGTGCAGTATTTTTAAACATTTTACAGATGATAGATTCAATTTCTTACTATGAACAACATTTATTGTTCTATTGTAACTATATATCAGGCCTGGGGCATCACAGAGCAGACAGATATTAGTCATCAACATCTAGTGAGCTGTGTAAGCAGCACAAAATAGGCCCCATTTCCCAAACACAACAGAGTTTTAACTGTCTTATATGACCTTACGTAAAATAATAATGACTGAATTTTAACAATCTAAAATGACCTTATACTAAATGATAATGGCTAAGCCTGAGCAGTATTGGCACTCACGAAGTTTTAAAAGCTTTTTGAAGCACTGAACACTGATTATATTTTTGCCTCACTTAGAAGTTGCTGTGGACAAAATTGTCTGCTAAATGAAAAAATGTAAACGAATAAATGCAAAATTGCCTCCTGCAAGAACATTCTTAACGAGTGTTGGTTAGAAATATCTTATAAGTTGAATGAACTCATTGTCATATATGCCACATTCAGTAACTGCTGAACCACTTACCTTCATTTCCTCCCAAACCTGCATCATTTCCAGGCCCATTTTCCGCTATTAGAAAAAGGCAGATGAGATCAAGACAGAATTTAAAAATTTCAGCTTTGCATTTTAAATCTCATCACAACTCTGCTAATGAATGTATTTAAGAGAATGCTTTTGGATTGTTGACATTTGTAGCAGAATTTTAACAACGCTTTTCTTTGTACACTGTTTATCTCACCTTTTTTGTTCTCTGCATTTTCAGATGTCTGCGGATCTGATTTCCCAGGATGCCCTTAAACATCAACCAAAGGTGGAGATAAATACTTGCTGCCTTTCAATCATCAATAGTGTTAACACAAATACAGAGTGACACATCTTCAATGCTTGCATTTCACATTTTATCATATCCTTGCAGTGCTGATATTGCTAGTGAAGCAGTATTTTTAAACATTTTACGGACGATAGATTTATATAGAACATTGGATTTCTTACTATGAACAACTACCCTTCACCCTAAAATGTTCACACAGTCCTTTGCTTTCTATTAATCTTGCTTCATTTCGTCCTTTGGCACCTTAATAATCAACAAACCACAGGAAAAAATCCCTCTCACACATAGTGTTGCAGTGCAAATACTGACTGCTTGTGAAATACTTGTCTGTGGTGGGAAAGCCAGCTGTTTATATTGAGAATTTCAAACAGTGGTTTTGAAAACATTAAACAGCACTTAACTGAGACTTTCAGCCTTGTTTTGTGATAAAGATTTAATCTGATATGTTGTATAGTTGATGCGGCTGAAACATCATTTCTTGTTTGTGAGACTGTATACCAGGCCTGGGGCTTCACAGAACAGACAGACATTAGCCAGTCATCAACATCTAGGCCCTGTTTACACCTTGCATTAAGATCCGATTTTGGTGATCACAAGTGGACGTCTCTAAGTACGTCCGTTTACACCTGGCTTTAGAATCCGTGTCTTGAATGACCACTTGAGATCAGATCTCACTTCCTCACAATATATGCAAATAAAAACGTAAATAATTTCCAACATGTTACCCCTTTTACTTTATTTCACGTTTGCTTTTTTAAATTAGAAATAGTGCTTATGACATGTGAGATGTCAGACAAATTTAGTGATCATTGATCACTGTTTTGGGACATTAAGGCACGTTAAGCTGTTTCCGTATACTGGGCGTCAGTGGAGAGGAAAACGCTTAACATGAGATAACGACCATACTCATAGGATTTAGGTTTAGATTTTTTGACAGGAGGAGGCGTTTCTAACAAGAGATGTCCAAGAGAAATTTGGTGATCCTCAATCGCAGTTTTGGAACATTAAGCCGCGTTAAGCTTTTTCACGTTAAACGTTGTTTTGTTTTTAATCAATGGAAGGCATCAATGCACTTACCGTGCCTAGTCTGTCAGAAATTAAAATAAGAAGAAGAAGAAGAAGAAGAAGAAGAAGAAATCAAAACTATATCCATTTTGCCTGTTGTTGCCTGTTGTCACAATTTGGCAATTTAAAATGACGCCAAACGGGTGAGCGAATATGTAGGTTACATATGCGAATGAGTTCGTCGCCTACTTCAGCGTAAGCAGAGGACGTCAGTTGAGTATGCGGTCGTTCAATGTGGTCGAGTTCACATTTGCGTTTACTCAGCTATAAGAATGTGGTCATATGCGATCCAAACCACCTCTGAATATGGTCTGACTGATCGAATCTCGATGCAACCTCAATGCGCATTGGATGCGTTTACACCTGTACTTTTGAGCTGTCCACTTGTGATCAGATCACCAAAATCGTATCTTAATACAAGGAGTAAACAGGGCCCTAGTGAGCTGTGTAAGCAGCACATAATAGGCCCCATTTCCTAAACATAACTGAGTTTTAACTGTGTGATATGACCTTATGTAAAATGATATTGCCTAAGCTTGAGCAGTATTGGCACTCATGTAATTTTAAAAGCTTGTTAACATTGATTAACTAATTAAATAAATGCAGATCCTGGCTGTAAATGAAACAGAGACTAATCATGTCAGGAATTAGATACCCCAAAACACAAAGAAGGGTGAACATACACATAGGACTAATAGTCTCAGCCAGGGCAATTATTTAAAGAATATTTGTAAATAAAAGAAAAAAAAATGTTTACTTGTGTCATCTCCTGACTGGCCTACATTGTTGCTTTCATTCCCATGTGGACCAGCACCTTTATAAACAATCAGAGGCCATATCAATAAGAACGTGCTTTTATCAGATCTCTTAATATCAAAAATAAGACTTATAAAAAAAAAACTGATTGCATTTTTTGCCTCATTTGGAAGTTGCTTTGGATAAAAGTATCTGCTGAATTAATAAATTGAAAACTGCTGGGGTTGCTCACATCTGGACTAGCACCTTCAAAATCAACCAGAATCATATAAACTTCATTTTACCTGACCTTTTAATATCAGTGATAAAACTAAAAGTGTATTGATGAAAAACTGGGCTCCTACATGCATAGTCTACAGAAGTGCAGGCTGGTAACATATCCTGTCTAAAATGACAGTCTTATAAGTTGAATGAACTCTTTGCCATAAATGCCACATTCAGTGACTGCTGAACCACTTACCTTCCCTTCTTGATGTATATTCATTATTTTCTGTCCTATTTTCCTCTGTTGAAAAAAGGCAGATGAAAGTAAGACAGAATTTAAAATTGAATGTTTTTTTTTTAAAGAGAATGCTACAGAATGGATTTGTGAGATTTGTACCAGAATTGTAACAAGTCTTTTCTTTGTACATTGTTTATCTCACCTGGTTTGGCCTCTCCATTTGTCGATTCCACCTGATTCAGGAGTCTACCTGATTCAGCATCAGGATTCACTTGATCATCATCCTTGCGGTGAGTACTTGTTGCCTCTTCATCATCAATAGTGTTAACACAAATACAGAGTGACATTTCCAACGCTTGCATTTCACATTTTATCATATCCTTGCAGTGTTGATATTGCTAGCAGTGCAGTATTTTTAAACATTTTACAGATGATAGATTCAATTTCTTACTATGAACAACATTTATTGTTCTATTGTAACTATATATCAGGCCTGGGGCATCACAGAGCAGACAGATATTAAAGTCATCAACATCTAGTGAGCTGTGTAAGCAGCACAAAATAGGCCCCATTTCCCAAACACAACAGAGTTTTAACTGTCTTATATGACCTTACGTAAAATAATAATGACTGAATTTTAACAATCTCAAATGACCTTATACTAAATGATAATGGCTAAGCCTGAGCAGTATTGGCACTCATGCAATTTTAAAAGCTTTTTGAAGCACTGAACACTAACTGATTATATTTTTGCCTCACTTAGAAGTTGCTGTGGACAAAATTGTCTGCTAAATGAAAAAATGTAAACGAATAAATGCAAAATTGCCTCCTGCAAGAACATTCTTAACAAGTGTTGGTTAGAAATATGTGCTTACAAAATTACGTTTACCTTTGACTTTATACAGACAAAAACTGAAACTGTACTATATTCTACATTCAACAACTGATGAAACACTTGACTTTTTTCTTGACAGCTTTTCAACATTTTTAGGATCAGTTTGTTGAAGTAAAAATGGCAGACAAAATCAAATACAGAACTAAATTTTTAGGTCACATTTCATAATAGGCCTATTATCACAGATTTACAAAAGTGAGAACAGAATTTATCATTTGCCTTAAACTCTTTTGTCATCTCCCTTTTCAGCATCTTTCCTCTCAGGTAATTCTATAGGGGGCCCTTTAACAACCACCACAGTTAAATATTGCTTCCTTTTTACCCATAATAGGCTTAACACAAATTCTGGCTCACGAATTTTCCATGATTTACATGTCACCATTTGGTTAATCTGCGCAGTATTGTTATTCTTGGCATTATGGTATTTTTTAAAGCTGTTAAAAGGTCCTTTTAGGTTTTAACAGAAGAGTTGATCTATCTTACCATTGTTCTTCTCTGGCGGATATTTGACAGCACAATTTGGAAAGAAACCTTGATAATTAAGAAAGCATATGAATTATTAGCCTTAGACCCAGAAAGATCACAAAATCACACAAAACATGAACAATTACCCACTCTCACATATAACCCTAACACAAATAGCCTATAGAGTGGTTGTGAAATACACATGTGATTAAGAACATATAAAACAACAGAAAATTGGAAGCGGCAGAAACCAGGCCTAGTTTCAGCTAGTTGTGCGAGGAAAGCAAAATGTAATGTATCGTGTATTAAACCGAACAAATCTGAGTTCATTAAACAGCATACAGACATGACAAAGCGTGTAGTAACTTATTAAGTTAGTGAATTATTCCTTGAAATGAGGCACTGACTCAGGTCTGATACTTCACAGAGCTGAGAGACACGTGTCAATCATCAGCATCTAGAGTCATAAAGCAGCACAATCGAGGCCCTGAAAACATAGCTTAAACTAGCAAAAATGACCTTGTGCAAAATGATAATATCTTAACACAGCAGGGGATGGCAACAAGGGTTTGGGAAACTACTGTTGCTCTTTACGAGTGAGTTTGAACATCACTGATACCTATGACGTTACAGGCACAAAGCTTTTAAAACTGCAAAGTGTAGCTCTTAATGAAATACATGCTTATCTTGTCTGGGATTAGACACCCAAAAGCCAAGGACGGGCAGCACAATGTACACATTAGACTCATTCTGGTATCTCAACCTAGAATAAGAATATGCTGAGAGATGCAGGCAAATTGCCGCTGCTGTTCGCCATTGTGCTGCTTGCTGCCTGCGCAAAGCTGGTCTATTCATTACCTGACTCATTAACAGTATTGTTGTTGTGACTTATATTTTCATAAACATGCTCCACTGTCTCATCTCCAGTGGAATAGATAGGGTTCACTGTATCTCCAATAGGCTTTTGATTTAATGGAGTGCCATACACAGAGACCACTGTATTGCCAGAATCATTGTTTCCTGAATTCCCTGTGAATAAATGCCATTCAACAACCTCATTGTGGTATGCTGCCAGAAATTTCTTGAAATACTCCACCAAAGTTTACACATAACAAAGAAGACAATGATTCAGGAAGAGAGTGTAGCCCAGACAAAACGTACCTATGATGCAATCCAAAGGCTGTCCACATGCTATAGTGAAAGGGTAAGAAATCAATGTATGAAACACAACTGCAGAAGAAACATGAAAGCCTAACGTTCTTTGTTGGCTTCGGTCTCTTCACTTATCTTAAGTATTTCCATTCCTCAAAGAACTACTATCTTAAAGACAAAACTTAGATAAAAGAACACATTTTACAAACAGGCCAAAATAAATGCTAAAAAACATGAATAATGACATAACATCGGCCTATAGCATTCAGTGACTTTTAGCAATTTTTAATTTCATTGTGAAATTTCTACCAATTAATTTATTTTAATTTTAAGGGACAAGTTGTCTAATCTTGGATACAATGTAGAGAGATTTTTTTTTTGACTAATCAAGGACCCCATGTCATCAGTATGGTTACTTTAACATTAGATCACTCATATGTTAACCAAAACAGTAACTGGAATGACTACACTTGGATGAATGCTGTGCTTATCTGACATGAGTGGTAACAACTTACCTTTGATACAAGGGTTCTGACTATTGGCCACACAATCTGGAGCAGTTATGAAATACAAGAAAAATTGGGGATGTTAAACATAGTCATATTTCTTAACGAAACTATACTAATTTGCAAAAGGAAATGAACAAAATCACATAACTGATAGAAGTAGTTTTTATATATATTTACCATGTACTAGTTGATTATTTGCATAAAGACAGGATATAATGAGAGGGATGATAAGGATGATGATGATGATGATGATGATGACAATGAGGGTGACTTCTGACGAAATAGGATCTGAAATGAGAAAAGTTCAGAGTAAAAACATGAGCAGGACAGATTTACTGTGACTTCCCATGTGCAGTGTTTTCTAATCTTACTCCTATAGACTACCATCGTTACACATTTTATATTTCTCTCTCTGTTCGACTACACCCAATAGAACTAATCCACATGCACTTGATAAGCTAAAATAGTAGTTTTAGAGCATAGAAAGGGGAGAGTTATGGGTCCCTTGACAATTGTGAAATATAGATCTGATGGACAGGTTTTACTGACCTCTCAGAAAATTTCAGCCCATACTAAACCAGTTCAACATGCATGCAAACATTACATGCATGCAAACATACACAAAAATTACACACAAGATAAAGCACTGAACTTTTCCAAAGACCTCCAACAAAAAGTAACACACACAGAATCCTCAGGATTGGTCACTCACTCCCACTAAACAGTTTATATCACAATTACAGTCATTTATGAAACCCCCTCTGCTCATCTTTGTATTTTACAAGGAACACCCTATAGAAGCTAAACAACAGTACTGTTTATGAATGCCAAAAATGCAGTAACCCAAAAGAGACAAGTGTGAATATTTTACATTGACTGACCTGGAGGGAAAATGTCTTCTTCTTTGATTGGATCACTTCTCTCCTCACTCGCCAGATTTTTCAGTACGCAGATGTATGTTTTATTTGGGTTGTTGGTTCTTTCAACTGTCAGTTCAGGTCCAGTGCTCAAGTGAGTTCCAGCTCCATTCTCCCAGGTGAATGTCTGGTCAGTGCTGGTCTTGCCCTCACAGGTCAAGTAACCGATATTTTTATCATTCTGGGATAACTCATGTCTGGTGCTTGGTTTAGGGACTCCCGCTGTGGAGGATAGGAACATAATGACAGGAAGTGATCAACTGCAGGCATTCTGTAAAGTCTACAGATTAATACACACTCAAACAAAGACATAGACTTTGATAATGAAGAACATAAATGCTGTGTTACAGCATATTACTATCAGCAATACGGCAAAAATGCATTGCAACAGAGTCCCCTCAGAGGGATTTTTCAAATATTACCCAACATGATCATTTGTTCATAAAATGTAGTATCATGTCACTGTAATTTACATCTTGATGTTTAGTAGTTTCATAGGTACTTACTGTCACCACAAACACAGACTATAACAACAACAATACTTGTACTGAAGATGCCGATTGAGAAATATCCTTCACTTAGTCACCCAGTAAGGTCAGGTCCTAAGATATTTTGGCTATTCTTTTTGGTAATATATTACTACTAACTCAGTTTGTGTAGGACCACTGAAGATGTCGGTGACAAATTATCCTTCATTTACTCACCCATCACTTTGAGGTCATAAGATGTCTCAAGCTCTTTACTGTTGATGTCAACTACAAAATGTCCACTGTCATTTGCTATTAAATTCCTGACAGTGAGATGTCCAGTTGTTTTACTGAGATCAACACGTGATTTGAACTGTCCAAACACCTCCATGCCATACTCTGGTTCCCAGTCAACAACTTTCATGGTTTCGGTAGCAATGGTAAATTTCCACACAATGCTTGAGATATCTCCAGAATAAACTGGTTTGAACGTAACATTTTTACCAAATACTTCATAAACCTTCACTCCTAAAATAAAAGGAAGAGACTCATGAATCAGCCAAACACAGATTTATAAACCAATACATATCAATATTCAATATATTTAACGTACATCAGCATCTAAAAATCTCAACAGGGTCCAAATTGTAAAAGACACAAAATAAGAATGAAATAAAATACATTCATCACATTTAAATCACATAACCATCTGAAAATCTGAAAAAAAAAAATGATAAAAGAAAATACACTGTCAACACTTGCAAATACACTGTCAACTTGATGTAGTTGTAATGTATTGATATATGAATGCTATGGGCTAGGTAATACTGCGCACTTAAGCATAAATAAGTAATGTGACCAGTTGCATAGACAACTGATAAAGTTTGTATGCATTGATTCTTCAGAAGTAGATCAGTTCTGTCAGAGTTTGTATATCCCTTGTGTTATTCATCCTAAAGTTCTTTTTACTAAACAATGAAATCACATCACCCCACTCTATTAATTCATTAAACATTACCCTAAAGTTTACCAGTTTTTTGATAATTTTATGATAATTTATGATAATGTTGTATCAATGTGTGACCTGTCATGGATATGTCATTTTCTGCTGTTTCTTGCACACTGGAAATAAACATTAGCTACCAAACTAAAAATAGCTCAAAGTTGTTCTTTTGTTTCTGAAAACGTCTAGCATTTTTAAAATCCACAAATGTGAGACAGTTTTTGAGGAGAGTTTTCATTTTAGTACTGGAATTTCCTATGAGTAAGGGTTTATGTTTTGCCTACATGTCAAACTTCCTCTTCAAGGACTGTATTTAATCTACATCTGGAAGTAAATCAACATGTGGGCTGCATGAAGTCTATCTCAGTAACATAGACACATGTCACTAAGAGATTCATCGAACATATTTGCCGACAAATCTTAGTTAACAATCTTAATATTAGTGAAGACCTTCACTTGGTGTTTATTACTAGGACTGTTAATGTAAGACACATTCAAATTATTCCCTCGAGAAAATCAAATAAAGTACAAGCACTCACTCAATCAAACAAGTATGAATCGTTTCGCTGTCCAATTCGACTGCTCCATGGCAGGCTATGATCATACAGAATAATGATCATACAAATCAAGAATCGCTTAACCTCTAATAGCCAAAGAAGGCTAAGATTTTATCTCTTTCAGTTTCAATATCTGAAACACTTAACATATAAAACTGATCATAGAGAGCTTTTCTCATTGTGCTACAGGATTTTCATCAAAAATATAGCTACCACCTCTTGTCTCCTTAATTTTCAGCACTCCTTAAGCACTCTGGCCACTGTTCCATACAACATCTATCGAGGCCCTATATCAAACTGTTGGCCCGGTCCAGTCCTGCACAGTCTGATTCACCCATGTGTTGCATTCACTAGAAAATTTTCACTTTGCGTTTCTTGGGAACATTTAGAGTAACGTCGTTTTAAAAGCTGCTATATTTGACCTAAATCCAACTAACTATGCGTGAAAGTGGCTCGTGTTAGCATTACTGAGCTTTGCACTATTAATTTGGCGTTGCGAACGAGAGAGAAAGCCTACCTTTCGCACGTTTGAGGCAATACCATTTTATTTAAAAACAATTATCCTTATCGTTCGTGTTTGACCTCAGGAAGCGCAGTGCCTAACTTATTAGGCCTCGTTGTCTTCCGGTCACTGCTATGTGCATACTTACGTAGGCTACATATTTTGAAAAATGATTTAATTAGCCTATGTACGTGATATATTTCCTTAATATAACATTTCGATTATAATATCTTTTCGTGTCATGTATCAGCTAACGTGGCTGTGGACAAAAGTTGATAAGAATTTTAAGAAAACCACACCCCGCCGGAAGAAAAAAACCAGAAGAACATTCACTTACTTGACGAGGAAACTGCACGAATGAAACACAAAAGCACGATGCAGGTTAAGGTTAGTGCCCTAATCATCTTTGAAACTTGTTTTTTATATCATTCCTGAGAAACAAACAATACAAAATGTGTTTTCGTTTCCTTCACACAGGACTAACAAGACTAACGTAGGCCTCCGTCAACGCTTTGTCCTCTACAAAGTGGAATCGAAACTGAAACTGTTTCTGTCTGGATGCTCACGCCGACCTGTGGGCAAACTGTGCATGACACTCGAATAATTGGAAATCTAGGTTATTTTGAAGAGCAGGTGTAACCGAGTTGGAACACAAATTTATAATTACGGAACGCTTGATAATCAGTTATTCTCTTTCGTCAAAAAAAAAAAAAAAGACCAGATGGATTAAAGAAAAACAGCACAGTCGATTTAAGACTGTAAAGAAGATTATATCTTTCATATGCTTTTTAGTGGTCATCATTATAAAATAAGAGCTTTCTTTTGCTTTCATGACTGATGAACGTTTTGTCATCACAGAATGTACAATCTATGAATATTGCACAGAAGCCAAAGGTATGTAGTGGCACAGTAGCGCAGTGGGTAGCGTTGTCACAGCAAGAAGGTCCTGGGTCCGATTCCCGGCCGAGTGGCCAGGGTCCTGTCCGTGTGGAGTTTGCGTATTCATCCCGTGTCTGCGTGGGTTTCCTCCAGGAGCTCCGGTTTCCTCCCACAGTCCAAAGACATGCAAGTAAGACAAATTGGAGATACTAAATTGCTCATAGATGTGAATGTGTGTGTGCCCTGCGATGGACTGAAGACCTGTCCAAGGTGTTTCCCCACCTTTCGCACAGTGAATGCTGGGATAGGCTCCAGAGCTTGACACAATTCAAATTAGGATAAGAGGTTTAAAAAATGAATGAAAAAAAGCAAAACGTATGTGCATATTATTTGGCTATACAAGTGACTTATTTTTCACTTGACATATACATCACATTTCTCACTGGTATGGTGTCGAGGGCAAGAGAACTCACCGGAGAAGCACATTAAATTTAACTAAGTACAATAAATGACTTATTTTAGGCAACTAAGCTTTCAAAAGTTTAATTGAAAAACAGACCTAGACACAGTGAAAATTCAATAGTGATAAAATTCAGCAGTTTACCAACCTCTGCCAAATATATAGAGTGCACAGTTGCTGATGGATGTAATTGTGAATATGTACAAGGATACAGACCTGAGAATATTGTTTAGTCAGCTGCACAAATTTAGTCAAAAGTCAAGTTGTTTTAAATTTTGGTTTACTGTGGTTTGAAATTGTTTTAAATTTTGGTTTACTGTCGCTCAGTTCATTATAGGAAATAACTTTAGGAAAAGCTACAAATGAAGAAGGAAAGGAGAGGAGAAGAAAGGAGAGGAGAGGAGGGAAGATGCTCCTGCACAAGATGTTACTGTTTCTAAAGAAAGCAACTTCTCAGACAACAGGCTACACGAACACCCATGTCCTTGTCTGCCATAGATAACAAACATCTCAGACTCACACCTAAGACTTCTATATTGAGGAGCAAGTGTCCTCTGCTTAACCCTCCAGTCCGTGCCATGCTTGAATGACTATTTTAGTTCTGTGAATTTGCAAATGTGAAGATATACGGATATGCAGGTATAGGGATGCATATGCGAATAGGTGCATGTGAGGATATATGGGTCCACAGTTATGTGTGTGTGCGTGTGTGTGTTTGATGATAAAGCTACAGAAAATATTCTACTGTGTCACAGCCAGTGTCATTATTAACAGCTTCTGTGCTCCATGTGAAAATGCTCTAATCTGATTTAAAGATTGCATTACACTGTACCTAGAAATGAATGCACCTAATGTAACGGTAGCCAGCGAGTAGGGTGCTGCGCAGTGAGTATACCTCACTCCCCCGACACATTAAGAGGCGTACTAGCGACTGACGCTAGCGCCCGTGAGTTTTAGCCTCCTTGCTAGCATGCCCGCCTCCCATCCTGAGGGTCACCAGTTCAAGTCCAGTGGTATACACATTGCAGAGCAGGTAACACTAACACTCTGGTCCACCATGTATGTTCACAAGTAAAATGTTCCAGACAACGAAATCAATTTCCTGTATTGCAATGCTGTTGAGATTTGGCTAATGTTCATTGCATCATAACTGATGACTTTAAATCAGGACCAACACTGCCTGCAATACTGCAGCATTGTGTTGACAAGTGAGATTACCATGTAATCGTGATAATCATCCATAAATGCCATATGTTATGTGGTTACTATTATTTGGACGCCACGATGGGTACCATTAGCGAATAAACATAAAATTCTTTGTATCCTCACCAGGTGTGGTCACTAAACCCCAGGCTGAATGTTGAGCTAGTAAAGTTTGAGTTCTGTGAAGAAGATTGAAAGAGTGTTTGGCATAATTTCCCACTCGAAGGATAAGCAAATGACCATGCTGACCTTCAGTCAATATGTCAGTCAATGCGTCAGGTGATATATGTGTCTGATTCAGGAATGAAGACCTAATAGTGGGTAACAGGTAAACCAATGTACGCCTACCACTAAAGTGGGCTGATAATTCATTGTCACTTGTGTGTCCGCAGAGCCACTGAGTTCCTACAGGTGCTTCCAGTTGACTAAAGGTGATTGATGAATTGCAAGACCATAGCTACACCATGCTACGGGATTAGTTACACAACTTGTGACAGAATCATAGCTGTTAGTTTGGATATTTGTGTGAGAGGGCATAAGCACTTAAGTTGACAGATTTCAGACACAGTTGGGTGTTCTCCATATTGCTCAATACACCACAAGAAAGTTAAAGGTGTCAAAACATCAGACATACTAACAAATGGAATGTAAGAGGTTTGGTAGGGTTTTACACCTGGAATACAGCTATTACCCACTCCTAGATCAGTCACGTTATGACAAGAGGAGACATTGAAAGAGCCTTGGTTGGTGTGCAATGGGAGCAAATATCATAATCTGATATTTGATGAGCTTCCCATGGTATTCCTGCACCAACACTCTGAGCATAGCTTCTAAACGACTCAGTTCCTCCGATTGGCTCCTACACTCTGACTGCATTTAATATGCTTACAGTTTGAGGCATGAATCCACCATTTCTTGCCCCGAACTTTAACTGCTGACGGTGTAACTAGCAGTACTGAGTATGGTTCTTCCGATCTTGATTCAAGACCTGAGCGTGGAAATTTCTCTGGTGGCTCTCCCCATGTCTCCCTAACGGGCGTCTGCTGGAGAAATGGCTTTGGTGAGGTCGCAACAGTACTGAAGCAAGGAGTCAGAGAGGAGGTGGACGACAGCTTCACGCAAGTCTGGTGTACCGGGAAGCTTCATAGGTCGCCCCGTGATGATCTCTTAAAGGTTGAGTCCTGTGATTTGATTGGCTGTCGCTCTCATGCTTCAGAGAGCCACAAGGACAGCATCAATCCATGAAGGTCCTTCATTTTAGCTAGACATAGTTTCATGTCGTGCATGTGAGGATATGCGGATCAACATGTGTGTATGTGTGTGTGAGCCTAACTCTAATGCTACAGAAAATATTTCGTTTGGTCCCACAGTGGTTACAGTGAACATCTTTGTGTGCTGTGTGTCACTCTAAAAAAACCTAGTGTGGCTCCACTGAATTTTTGGTGTGCTGTGTAACACTCAACTTTGTGTGGTTGCAGTGATAAGTATTGTTTGCTGTGTATCACTATCTTACTCGCTTGCTGTCATCGTGCTTGTGAGGACATTCACACTGAGGTGGAGGTGGAACTGCTCAACCCAATACTGTCAATAAATGTTGTAATATTACCCATTGTTCTCATCATTTATTTAGTAACCTGCAGAGTTCTCCCTTCACTCCATTCCCAAGTAAGGGGTGGTGTAGTCTCTGGTCCTTCGGGGGCATGAGCGAGTAGGGCTCCTATGATTAGCCAGCTGAAATGAGAAATGTTCAGAATAAAAACATGAGCAAAATTAAGCATGACAGATCTACTGTGTGGGCACAGAAGAATATCAGACATTTCTAATCTTACTCCTATAGGCCACCATCACCGCACATTTTAGATTTCTCTCTCTTTTCAACCACACCCAGTAGAGCTAATCCACATGCCCTTAATTAGCTCAAACAGTAGTTTTACAACACAGAGAGGGCAGAGTTATGGGTCCCTGGGAACACAGTTGTGAAACACAGATCTGATGGACAGGTTTTGCTGACCTCTCAGAAAATTTCAGTTGTCGGGCAGACACTGTGCAGCTTTCAGAAAGAAAAGGACATTTGTTAACCTTCAGTGTTCCTTAGTAATTAAAGTTGCAGTTATGTAAACTCTCTCCCTCTTTTTCACCCTTCTCCATCTATTTCTATCACCCCCACTCTACCTCTCTATCCCTATCCCCTTTGATCCCAGTTCTCTCTGTCTGGCTCAGGCCCCCTGCGAGCAGGACCAATGCATACCAAAGCAGAACAACTCACTGTAACACCTAACAGACGCCAGGTTCAATGTTTTAGCGCAGCAACCCCCAGACCATTTGGTCAAATGCTGATAACGTTTAGGTGCGAGGGGGACTAGATCACCTCGGGACGTTAGTTTCCCTGTGAAAATGGAATTCAGACCATGTCACAGGCCTCATCTGCATTGCTCCACTCGGGCACAAACTATGTAGAACAAAAGAAAAATGAAACTAACCATACGATATTATCAGTTAAATACGTACTGTTCGTATAGTCATAAATGCGCGGTAAAACTTAAAAATAGCCAGGAGCCAAGTCATGAGCAACTAATTGTATGACCATCGGTGTAACTGTGCTGTTTTTAATGGTAAAGAAACCATATTTGGTCTTGTTCGGGAGCATAAAATGCGGTAGATTCAAGTACGCGGACGTAATTTTACAATTCTTTAATGGGAAAAAGTTATGTAAAATTATTTCATCCGAGCTCAAATTAATACTTCCCAAATTCCAAGGAGTGTCTCCTCCTTCAGGCAGAGACACCCCCCCAAAAGGATAGCGGCACCCCCCATCTGCAAATCAGATAAAATGCCAGACTCTCCGCTATCCTACAGTTCAGTTCGGATCAGCTGCGCCAAAGTTCAGTTCAGCTGCGCTCAGTTCAGCTCCAGTTGAGCTCCGGTTGTATCAGCCGTAATGTAAGTCCGTCCGTTCTGTCCTGCTCGTCTCCACGAAGAATCGGCTTAGGCTCACCGCTACGGAAGATCTGCGACGCTAAAAGACTTTCCCGGCACCGACACGAAGTCTCGCTCACGGTCTCCCTCTGCCAACCTCGGTAACTCCGATCTCTCATACCTGAACGTGGCTGGGCCTGCTCTTCTTCTTCCTCATCCCTTTTCTCTCCCTTCCTCACAACCCCTTTTTGTGTGTAAGTAACTCCACTAGAACATCACTCAGGTAGTTCTTTTGGTTAAGCGTGCCTTCTCGTGAGTAATGCCTCATGCTCGCGTAGTTATTTATTCATACATACCTTAGGTAACGAGGATATTGTCTACCGTTAATTGTTTGTCTTCTTGTTAGTAGTTTAGATGCTGTTGTATGTGTGTGTATAGCGGATGTGTCTAATTCCACCTGATTTCCAATTCATTCAACATTAGATGGACACCGTTTGAATTTGATCGTTGTATTAAACGTGTACGTCTGTATTCCTGCTCTTTGAGTATGTGATAAGTTATTTCCAAGTTACTGAATATGGTGATCCAGGAACTTAGTTAGCTAGAAATATTGAATTCGAAGAGTATTATTGTACCTGCTACTTTAATGCCGTTATTTATTATATGTGCGGCTAATGAAGAGGTATTCAGAATAATCTCTAGGTTCAGTGTTCAGAGCGCTGAGCTATAAATAGAGTTTTTCAGAATATCTGTAATTTCACTGGGTTCAGGTTCCAAAATAAGGTTATGGTTACAGCAAAGTGATATTAGTATTAAGTCTAATATTCACAGTGAACCATCAACCAGATTTTCCTCATACCATTGGCACGACACAGTCCATACAAAATCAGTTTAACTAGTGGGCACAATCAACACACACAAACAAATCTGCATGCAAACATAAAATTACACACAAGATGAAGCACTAGACTTTATCAACAAAAGACCTCCAACAAAAAGTAACACACACAGATTCCTCAGGACTGGTCGCTTACTCCCACTAAACAGTTTATATCACAATTACAGTCATTTATGAAACCCCTTCCTCTCAATTTTGTATTTTACAAGGAACACCCTATAGAAGCTAAACAACACTAACGTTAATGAATGTTCAAATTGTAGTAACCCAAAAAGAGACAAGAGTGAATTTTTACGATGACTGACCTGGAGGTAAAATATTTTTGGATCATTTTTCTCCACACTTGCTGGATTTCTCAGTACGCAGATGTACGTTTCATCTGGGTTGTAGGCTCTTATAACTGTCAGTTCAGGTCCAGTATCCCTCTGAGTTCTGCCTCCATCCTCCCAGGTGAACGTGGACTCAGTTAGGGTCTCACCCACACAGGTAAAGTGACAAATATTTTTATCATGAGAGAGCTCATGTTTGATTGTTGGTTTGCGGACCCTCTCTGTGGAACATGGACACAATAAGCAACCACATACGTTCTTTCAAATCTAAAGATAAATACACATTAATTAATTAATACTCAGATATACACTTGTACAGGATATACAAGCAGATTCTTGCCAAACACATATTACTACTAAGATTTTAGGGAACATTTTAAATGAAGTTGTACTTGATACAGAACCATTTACTGTGACTTCTTGGTAATATATTACTACTAATTCAATTTTAGTATGGGCACTGAAGATGTCTGTGGTCAATTATCCTTCTCTTACTCACCCATTACATCCAGGTCATGAGATGTTGAAAACTCTTTGGGGTTGATTTAAACTATAAAATGCCCAATGTCTTCTACTTTTAAATCCCCAACAATGAGATGTCCAGTTGTATTACTGAGATCAAAATGTGATTTGACCTGTCTAAACTTCCTATAATTTCCTTCTTGTCAACAACTTTCACAGTTTCACCTGTCTTGGTAAATTTCCTTACAGTACTTGCCATCTCTCCAGTATAATCTGGTTTACATTGAACTTGTCCACCCAATGCTCCATAAACTTTCTCTCCTAAAATCAAAGGAAGAGATTCATGAATCAGCTTACACAGACTTATAAAACAATACATGTTGATTCTCATAATGTTTGAATTACATCACCATTTAAAAATCTTTACAACATCCAAATTAGAAAAGACCCAAACAATAACGAAATAAAAAACGTTCATTACGCTCCATCTAAAAATCTAAAAGAACAGCAGAATCTCGAAAGAAAACTCAGTTGGAACAACAGGACAATGTGTGGAAGTGAAAAATTAAATAGGCATAATCCATTCTCTCATGTTTAGATAAAATTAGGTATTGGCAGTATATTTGGTGGCAAAAAGCAGACACAAATCTTTACAGGCTTTACAGACCAATACTGGCTTTATGATAATAATCTAGTTTTCATTACCTAAACAAATATATATTGGCGCATACATAGAGCTCTAGCAGAAACAGCACAAGCAGTTGACTGTTTTTAGACATGCAGGTCAAGTGCAAAGCCAGTCACATGAAAAAGTGACATGACAAGCCCTGACATGTATGCATTACTAAAAGTATTACAGTAGCATAGGAAAAAATACATAAATAAGCTGAGAAAGCATGTAAGACTCACAAGCAAATCTTGCTATTTCAAGAGTGTAGTCTAATAATAGTCTGTCCTATGTAATTACAGGAACAATACAAGTATTGATGAAAGTGAAAATGTGTACAAATGTGTCACCACATGACCAGATTTTGATGAACAGAATCTCATTGCTATCGAGGACTCAGAGACTTGTGGATCTCTGTCACATGTATGGTGGGACTAAATTTGAGAAGCAAAAATTTGAAGGTGGTTTAAAGGCTCTCAAATGGTTTATCCATGACATACATGACAAGACCTAATAGAACAAAATAAAAAGTTACCCATCTCAGAGACATGGGCTCAGCTGATCAATTATACCCTTGTAATGTCTCTGTCCACCTGATGTATTCTATGTCAATTAATATTCACCAGTTCTTTAATTTATAACTTATTTATGATAATGTTGTATGAATATGTGACCTGCTATGAACATAGTATATGCTAGTGCTACTTGCAAGTTGCAAACAAACAATAACTAGCAAAGTAATAAGAACACCAAAATGTTCTCTTTTTCTGAAACTAGTCAACATTTTTAATATTGAGGATGAGACAGTTTCTGAAGAGAATTTTCATTTCAGCCAATGGAATGTCCTCTGAGCAAGGAGTTATAATTTGCTCACACGTCAAACTTCCTCCTCTAAGCTCCTCTTCAAACTTACTCTTCAAGGACTGTCTTTAAGTTATAGCCGGCTGAAAATCAGTATTTAGGCTACACGGATTCTGTCTGAGTAACACAGACACCTAGAGAATGCTGTTAGAATACTCTTACAAATCATACACTCAAACAAGTTACAAATAAAATCACATTTCCTAAGCAGGTTTTTCCTCATTTTAACCCCAGTATTTCTATCAAAAACATGATCACTAAAACTTTAGACTTAGACTGCTTTTATTGTCATTTCTGTATATGCATGACTCATACATACAGGGGAACGAGACTGTGTTACACAAGGACCACAGTGCCACATAAAACAAATAAATAACACACAATAAATACAGAGGGCAAAAAAAAGAGCCCCAAAAAGTATTGAGTAATAAATATTAAGAACAGAAAGTACTGAGTAAAGAACAGAAAGCACTGAGTAAAGAGTAAAAGTTCTACAATATACTATTTAAAAACCTACTTATTACTAACGCAGATATAACAAGCACACCTGACATGGACAGTGAATTACTTGCAGCAACATTGTGCAGGTAGGTGAGTTGTTTGAGGTGTCAGTGCAGTTGATTGTGCAAAAGTGCAATATCATTGTGCAAAGGAGAGGTCAGAGAGTTGCTGTTTGGAAGTTCTCCAGTACCCTCTAATTTTTTCATGACCAGAGAATCTGCTACCTGCTTTCTATTGTGCACAGTGATGCCTTTTGTGAAACAGATGACTAGCTGAGGGTCCTGGGCACCCTCATTTAGTCCTGGCACTTATATTGGTTATGGAGTATACATAGATAATGATTGAGATATGCCAGCTGTACATTTCGATAACCAAGTGCAAGAAACCAAGCCACATCAGAAAAAAGTTAAGAGAGGGGTGACTTTGCAGGAACATTGCAGGAAAGATGCACAAAAACATGATGCAGGTTGCCTTCACTGACAGAAACATCTTTGAAACTCTTTTTTATAAGCATTATTTAAGAAAAAAATAATGAAAATGTTTTTTGGTTCCCTCTGACAGAGCAGAAACTGAGTGTATTCGCCTTGGTATATGCAGCACAAACTCAAAAGCAAAACAATTAACTAGTCATTAGTGGAAGTCTACCTTCTCACCCCACTTCTCCACTCATATTCATCATGGAAAAGAGGTGGATTACAGTCAAATTAAAAATCAAAGGAAAATTGTAGCAAAGGAAGACATCCCTAATCTCACCTGCTATGTGGCAGCCTTATCTTATTTCAGATAGGTATGAGCAGGAATGTATGTAACCCTGCCAAAGAAAACATTAATTTACACTCAGCCATACATGGCAACACCCTGTTCTGTTGAGCCAGCAAACATGGGACCAATTAGACCAAGACAAGCTTTCTACCCACTCACTGTTATGAGAAATCAAGAGTCCCTAAATGATTCAGTGGGCTTTTAATTTGCATTATCATGACAGAAATTTGGCCAGTAGCTTGTGATTTAATTGATCAGTTTATAAGGATATTCCATTGCCAATATCATCTGTTGTGCTCATGCATTGCTGACAGCAAAACCTACATGTAGGGCTACACAATTGGCTAGTGGCACTTCAGGGGCTTCCAGTCCCTGTTCCTATTCCAGTTGCCTCGGAGACTCTTGCTTCAGTTCTTGCCCCGGATGTCTCTGAGGCTCTGACCCTAGTCCCTGTACTCAGCGTCTCAGAGGTCTCAGTCTCTGTGCCTGTTGCTACCTCTGCAGCTCCAGTCATGGCCTCAGGCATCAACTGGGCCCCAGTTACTGTTTCAGGCATTAGGCCCATGACCTGTTTTTTCTGTTGTGCCCCTGCTGGTCATTTCTGGTGTTAGCTGTCATTTGTTTTTGGTTTTGTCATGTGCTTTTGTTTATTTTGGTTTTCCATGTGCTCTGGCCCCGCCCCTCACTTATTGTGTCATTGTGCTCACCTGTCTCTCGTTGAAGTTGTATTAGTCTGTCTATTTAAACCCTGCCTGTTCTACCCTTTGTTTGTCAGCTTGTACTGCTTTCCCCCACAGTGTGTTGGTCTAGCCTTCTGTTATTCTGATTGCCTTCTGGGTTTGACCTCTGCCTGTTTTTTGACTATTTTTTGCCTGTTGGATTTTGCCTCCTCTGCCTGCCTTGCCCTGCATCTGTTTTTGAACCTTTTGCCTGTCCCTGGAATTTGCCTTTGTTTTCTGTTTTGGATCGCTTGCCTGCCTCTGACTGCTCTTTGGTATGACCTCTGCTTGTTTTTTGGATTCTGCTTTCTGTCAAGTGTGTTGAAAGACTGTTGCCTGACACAAACATCTTTTTATTCATTCATTGGTGAGTCTGCAATTGAGTCCTAAGTTTTCCCTGACAGGCAATTGTTTTAACAGGGCTGGTATGCTTAGTTATTCTCCTTAGGGAGGGGTACACGTCAGGGCGGCCCTTTCTCCCCTTTATTATTTGCTCCGTCACTAGAATCCCTAGCTCAGGCTTTCTGGGATTTAGAACTCATCTGTCCTATCACCATTACAAATACCTTTCAGCTTATCTCATTGTATACTGATGGTATTTTATATATGTGGTGCTTCCTTTTTTTTATGTACTTGTGTATCAAATAAGCTGTTCGTGCATAGCTGTTCGTCCCCTATAGATACACAGCTACCATTACACCCACTCTGCAAGTTAATATATCCCAACTATAGCTCTAGCTCTGCCTCCCATATTTATTCTTTTCCTCTTAAATCCTCACACAGCTCTCTTGTAGTTGCAGTCTGGTCAAAAGATCTGGAATGTGATGTACAAGACATGTTTTCTAATCAAACATGGGATCTATCTTCTAAGAACCAAAAGCATCAGATGATGCATTGGAAGCTGGCACATGGAATTTATCTGACCCCACTGAAATGATTTCACATGCATCTCTCCTTGTCTCCAAACTGTAATTTATATTCTCAAGGGGTGCCAGCGACTGCCCAGCCCTCTGCCCATTCTGGCAACAATTAGCTACTGAAAGCTTAATAGACAGATTTTATTTTAACTCCTAACTTGTTCTTTCTGAATGATTTTTTCAAACCTTTCATTGATACTTTTTCAGAGGAACCTACTTCTTGCTGCTTTCACTGCAGCTAATAAGCTGTTGGTTTGTTGCTGGAACCCTCCACATTCAATGTGTAGACGTCTGTGGGCTCTCAGTTTCCTTGATATTATTTCCATGGAGCTTTCAACAGCTTGCATACATGGGGCTAGTACAAGGACTTTGGAGAGGTGGAGTGCTGCTTTTGATAAAGTTGAAGCATTTATTAGCCACTTTTGACACCTTTATTGTATCAGTATTTATTTATTTTTGGAGAAGTATGCATGCATTTGTATAAGTATGTCAGTGTGTGTAGCGTATGTCCTTAGGTATACGGATATGTCACTGTTATTATAAATGTGTCATTGTTGTGTATACAATTGTTTATGTATAGTCTTTTGTATATATTTGTACATATTCTGTATGTATATAATATTGTATAGGCTTATATGCTGTTAAGATGTTTACCACAGGGTGTGTAAGTGGGTGGAGATGTGAGTGTTCTGTGTTTTTTGTATTTTGTTTCATTGCCTTTTGTATCCACAAAATAAAAATTGTTCACAAAAAAGACTTATAGTTATTACACACATTTAAGAGCATTTTGCGTGAGTTGTTGGGCATTATAATTAAACATGGATACTGACAGGGGTTATCATACATTGAATGTTTTCCTCCATAACATTATTAGTTGACATTTGCAGCTGCTCACTAATTTTCAGCACCAGGCTCACAAACCACTTCTCCCTAGTGTTCAGTGCAGACATGCAGGTGTTTTAGAATCACTTTGTCATTCTTGTGTGGAAAGAAAAAAATTAAAAAATCCATGCACGACATGATCCTTTTCAGATCTGATAGGGGGAAAAAAGCGAGTTTTTGAAAATATCCAGATGCGTATAGATAAGGCCACTGACCAAGCTAAAATCTACATGAGAATGGCACTCTCAGAAAAGGGGGAAATACCCTGTTATGACAGTAATGGTGATGACAGGCTCAAGACCACAGTACACATCCTTATACTGTGGTATGGTGGTGATGCATTTATTGTTGCAGCCTAACTCCCATGATTAGCCACCTGAAACGAGAGAAGTTCAGAGTGAAAACATGGGCAGGATCAAGCATGACAGATCTACTGTGTGAGCAAGGAAAACAATCAGACTTCCCATGTAACACTGCGTGAAAAGAGGTGTATCCGGACTGGAATACTCCTGTATATTCCCAGATACTCCACAGATAATCGGCTGTATCCGGCAGTTTGCAGCTCTGTTACGCGGCATGGAATCCTCCTCAATATGTACCAGGTTTTGGGGTCTACCTGGAGCCCTTAGTTGCCATGGTGATTTCAAGTGTTTTCTAATCTTACTACTATAGCCCAACAACACTACATTTTAGATTTCTCTCTCTGTTGGAGCACACCCAGTAGAGCTAATCCACATGCCCTTGATAAGCTCAAACAGTAGTTTTACAACACAGAGAGGGCAGAGTTATGGATCCCTAGGAGCACGATTGTGAAACACAGATCTGATGGACAGGTTTTGCTGACCTCTCAGAAAATTTCAGCCCATTCAAATGCAGTTCAGCTAGTGGGAACAATCAACACACTCAAAAGATGAAGCACTGCACTTTTTCAAAGACCGTCAACAAAAATGAAGACACACAGAATCCTCAAGATTGGTCACTCACTCCCACTAAACAGTTTATATCATAATTACAGTCATTTATGAAACCCCCTCTGCTCATTTTTGTATTTTACAAGGAACACCCTATAGAGGCTGAACAACACCAATGTTAAAAAATACCAAAAGTGTCGCAACCCAAAAGAGAAGAGTGTGAATATTTTTACATTGACTGGCCTGTAGGGAAAATGTCTTTTTCTTTGATTGGATCACTTCTCTCCTCACTCGCCAGATTTCTCAGTATGCAGATGTATGTTACATCTGGGTTGTAGGTTCTTTGAACTGTCAGTTCAAGTCCAGTGCTCAGCTGAGTTCCATTTCCATCCTCCCAGGTGAAGGTCTGGTCAGGGCTGGTCTTGCCCTCACAGGTCAAGTAACCGATACTTTCAACATTCTTGGAGATCTTACGTTTGATTGTTGGTTTACGGACTCTTGCTGTGGAATATGGGAACATAATGACAGGAGGTGATCAACTGCAGGCATTCTGTAAAGTCTACAGATTAATATACACTCAAATAAAAACAGAAAGGCTGTGGTACAACATATCGCTATCAACAATATGCCAATTTTCCCTCAGAGGGGAATATTACCCAATATGACCATTTATTCATAAAATGTATTATCATGTCATTGTAATTTACATCCTGATGTTCAGCAGTTTCACAGTTATTTACTGTCACCATGCACACAGACCTAAATGATAACAATATTTGTTCTGAAGATGCTGATTGGGAAATATCCCTCACTTACTCGCCCAGTTAAGTAAGGTCCTAAGATTTTTGATAACATTTTAGTCATTCTTTTTTGGTAATACATCACTACTAACTCCATTTTAGAAACAGAGTGCTGAAGATGTCTGTGGCTAATTATCCTTCACTTACTCACCCATTACATGCAGGGCATAAGATGTTGGAAGTTCTTCACTGTTGATGTCAGCGACAAAGCGTCCAGTGTCTTGTGCTGTTAAATCCCTGACAGTGAGATCCCCAGTTGCTTTATTGAGAAAAACACGTGATTTGAATTGTCCAAACTCCTCTGTGTCATACTCTTGTTCCCAGTCAACAACTTTCATAATTTCTCCAGCCCTAATAAATTTCCACACAATACTTTTGATCTCTCCCATCTCATGAATTGCTTTGAACTCAATCTGTCCACTCAATACTCCATAAACCTCTCCTAAAATAAAATGAAGAGACACATGGATCAGCTGAACACAGATTTATGAACCAATACATATCAATATTCAACATGTTTAAATCACATCAGCATCTAAAAATCTTAACAAAGTCCAAATTATAAAAGACACAAAATAAGAATGGAATAAAACACATTCATCTCATGTAAATCACATAACTATCTGAAAATCTGAAGAACAGCCAAAATGATTAAAGGAAACTCTCATATGGAACAATATGGCAATGAATGAAATTTTAAAAATTCAGTTATTATAACTGATAAATAAAATGAGACATTGACAGTATCTCTGGTGATTGTGAGCAGACAGAAATCTGTACCAAATACAGACTACATCATCATAACCTAAAAAAAAATATAAAAGGGATGGATCGTGTGGGTAACAAAATCAACTGCAGTGTGCCATTGATTAGTGGACCAGAGTGGACTGAGAGTCTTAAGCCTATATATTTTCTTGTTTGACATCATTTTCTATTTGGTATCAAGAGTTGAAAAAAAAATTAAACTGTACTTTGAAATTAGTATATCCTTCAAACAATGACTGAGTTTGAAGCAAGAGGTCAAATCACTATTTGTTCCCTATACATATAGCTAGGTTTATTATATCCATACAAAGATCCTGGCTGAAACATAATCAAAGAGTTATGTGTGCATAAAGGTACAGTGTGCACTGAAATCTGAAACAGGTAGTATGAAACACAGATCTCTGACCCTAAAATTCAGGTGTGATGTTTTTTTTCTTCCTTTCTTTCTTTTTTCCTTTTTTTTTGGGGGGGGGGGGGGTGCGCAAATAACCCGGTTGGTCAATGACAAGTATAGTGGAATGACATCAGGTAGCAACAGTGGCAACATTATGACATTCACTCCCACTAAATAATTCATACCACAGTAGCAGTCACTTATGAAACCTCTTCTGCTCATTTTTGTATTTTTCAAAGAACACCCTGTAGAGGCAAAAGAACTCTAATGTTAATGAATGCCCAAAATGCAGTAGCCCAAAAGAGAAGAGTGTGAATATTTTTTATACTGACTGACCTGAGGGGGATATATCTTTTTCTTTGATTGGAACATTTCTCTCCTCATTCGCCAGATTTTTCAGCATGCAGGTGTATGTTTTATCTGGGTTGTTGGTTCTGTGAAATGTCAGTTGAGGTCCAGTATTCAGCTGAGTTCCAGCTCCATCCTCGCAGGTGAGTGTCTGGTCAGTGCTGGTCTTGCCCTCACAGATCAAGTAACGGATATTTTCAGCAGTCTTAAGGTGCTCCACTTCAGTGGTTGGTTTAGGGACTTTTACTGTGGCCAATAGGAACATAATGACAGGAAGTGATCAACCACAGGTAATCTGTACAGTTTATAGATTAATATTCATTCATACAAAGACATACACTTTGACAATGAAGAACAGGAATGCTGTGGTACAACATATCACTATCAGCAATATGGTACTTTTCCCTCAGAGGGGAATATTACCCAATATGATAATTTATTCATAAAATGTAGTATCATGTCATTGTAATTTACATCTTGATGTTCAGCAGTTTCATAGTTATCTACTGTCACCATGCACACAGACCTAAATGATAACAATATTTGTTCTGAAGATGCTGATTGGGAAATATCCCTCACTTACTCGCCCAGTTAAGTAAGGTCCTAAGATTTTTGATAACATTTTAGTCATTCTTTTTTGGTAATACATTACTACTAACTCCATTTTAGAAACAGAGTGCTGAAGATGTCTGTGGCTAATTATCCTTCACTTACTCACCCATTACATCCACCAGGTCATAAGATGTTGGAAGTTCTTCATTGTTGATGTCAGCGACAAAGCGTCCAGTGTCTTGTGCTGTTAAATCCCTGACAGTGAGATCCCCAGTTGCTTTATTGAGAAAAACACGTGATTTGAATTGTCCAAACTCCTCTGTGTCATACTCTTGTTCCCAGTCAACAACTTTCATAATTTCTCCAGCCCTAATAAATTACCACACAATACTTTTGATCTCTCCCATCTCATGAATTGCTTTGAACTCAATCTGTCCACCCAATACTCCATAAACCTTCTCTCCTAAAATAAAATGAAGAGACACATGGATCAGCTGAACACAGATTTATGAACCAGTATATATCAATATTCAACATGTTTAAATCACATCAGCATCTAAAAATCAAAAATGTCCAAATTATAAAAGATACAAAATAAGAATGGAATAAAACACATTCATCACATGAAAATCTGAAGAAAAACAAAAATGATTAAAGTTAGACATCGACAGTATCTCTGGTGGTTGTAAGTGGATCGAAATCTGTACCAAATACATGCTACATCATCATAACAGGCAGATATATGTTTGCACCTAAATATACTCTAGCAGGAATAGCATATGAATTGATGTTCCTTTATGTGTGCAGGGCTGTGGTCAAGTGCAAAGCCAGCCACATGAAAAAGTGACATGACAAATGATTTATTAGGCATGAAATGAGCAAATATGTAAGACTCGAAGCAGGGGTGTGGAGTCGGTACACAAAACCAGAGCCGGCCCGAGACATAAGCAAACTGAGCGGCTTCTTAGTGCCCCCATGGCCACCAGAGGTCCCCCAAGAGCACATGAAATGTCCCACAAGAAACCTTGATTTTTTTTTTCCTTTGTGATTTATCAATGATAATCACACATGAACGCAATATTATGTTAATGGGCTGGCTAGCTAATACTATTGGTTTAATCAATTCCCACCTCTGTCAGAGCTGGCGTCACGTTCATGTGCATGCGCACTGTAACAGATGTTATTTGCATGTTTTAATGTAAGCGCAGTCAGTCAGACTAAGGTTAGGTTGCAGTCCTCTCCTCTGCGTCATTGGAGAAAGAAGCAAAGAAGTAATGCTGCATAAAGAACATCTCCCGCTGTTTATCTAAGATATTTGATTTTAACTGTAGTTGACTGTAGTTGACTCTCATGACGGAGTATTAGTGCCACATTGATTTTTCAAGGTCCTAACATAAAGTCAAAATTTTACAAGAAAAAATCATAACATTCCGAGAATAAAGTCATAATTTTACAAGAAAAAATCATAATATTACAAGAATAAAGGTGTAGGGTACGTCTTTTTAGGCTACGTGTTATTTTAGAGGGGAAAAGCAGCCTGTCGCCTGCATTAAAATGAGGAACAATGTGGCCCTAATACTCCGTTGTATGTTCTGCACTTTTCCACATTGCTATTTTTTAAACCAAAAGCAAGTAAAGTGGTTAACTTATTTACAGTAAATGCATTGTCTGCTGGTTTATTTTGTTACTTTTCAGTCCAACACATTCAGCATGCCACTTAGTACTGTCTCACTTTGAATATTAAATTACCACCAGACCACTCTTGTGAGTTTGCTTTTAAGATTAAAAACATGCCAGGCTGACATTGATATGATGTAAGCAACACAGCTACAACTAATAAAATTGATAATGGGTGCGTTAGATTTACAGTAGGTGTGCGAATGATCAAGCATTGACAATAGTACAACAGCGCCGAGGTGGTGGGGGGCCCCCCAAATAAATTCTGCTTAGGGCCCCATAAAGGCTTGGGCCGGCCCTGCACAAAACCTTTGACTCCAACTCCTCAATTTATGGTACCACCGACTCTGACTACAGCTACCCAGTTTTGCTCCTGACTCCATGACTCCAACTCCACAGCTCTGCTTTATACAGGGGTGTGGAATCGGTACACAAAACCTTCAACTCCGACTCCTCAAATTATGGTACCAATGACTCCAACTCCGACTCCAACTCAAGTAACCCAATTTTGCATCTGACTCGGACTCCTACTCCACAGCACTGACTCAAAGGCAATCCTTGCCATTTCAAGAGTGTAGTGTAATAATACTCTGTCCTATGCATGATTTTTCCTTACAAGAGAGATGAAAGTATTTAAGTAAGAATATAACCAATGTGTCATGACATCACCATATTTTTATTTAAAGAATCACATATTAGAGAAGCAAAAAACTAAAACTGATCATTGAAAGCTCTTTTCATTGTACTCCAGGATTTTCATCAAAAATGAAATACCTTACCACAAATGGAGACACAGAATACAGGTGGCACAGAACAACCACAATACCCACCACTGGAGAACATGACCCAGGCTGAGTTTCTGACACTGGAAAGGAGTTATGACTACCTGTATCATTTACCAAAGACACTACAGTCACCAGCAGAGTCACCGCAGTGCTCCCTCTCACCCTCCATCCTCTTTCTCAACATCACCCCCACCCCACATATGGATCTCTCAGAGAAAATGGAGGAACTGGTGTGTGCTGGGGCTAAACTCACTCTCCATCTCAGCCAGCCCACAGGTCCTACCCAGAAAGTGCTGGAACCCCTTCCCGCCTGTCCCATTCCCCTTCATTGTTCAAAAAGATCTCTCAGACCACTTCAACACCATCTGCAGCAGCCTTGGCCTTCATCTATTCTGGCAACACAGAGTACGGACTGTTCAGTGAGTACTACTGATAGCAGCAGCAGGACACAAAAGAATGATAGCATTTTGTGATGTGTTTTGGGTCCCTTCTATAATAGAGATGGTACTGACAGCTGCTCTGAGAACAAGCTTGGACCCAGTGTACCTATAACCTTCTCTATTCCCGTGCTGATTAGAAATAGAAGGAATCTAGTGCATGCAGTTTATGAGGTAAACCAGTCTAATCTGTTACCTGTGTCACAACAACCTCAGACTACCCCAGGAGCTACTCTTATCTCTACAAAGCTAACTTAATATCAGATCTCTAGCCAACAAATCATTCTTAGTTAATGACTTTATAATATCCTACAATTTTGATTTTCTGTTTCTTACTAAGACTTATTCTCTGTTTCTTACAGAGAACTGGTTAGCACAAGGCAGCAGTGCTACTGTTCTCAACAAGAAAGCACCAGAAAATTTCAGTTTTATGAATACGTGCAGAACTAGTGAAAAAGGAGGAGGAGTAGCTCACTCGCTGATTCACTCATTATCTAAGCTGCTAATCCTAATTAGGGTCGCAGGGGTGCTGAAGCCTATCCCAGCATTCACAGGTCAAAAGGTAGGGAAACACCCTGGACAGGTCGCCAGTCCATCACAGGGCAGACACACGGACAAACACATTCACACGTAGTGGAAATTTACTATCTCTAGTTCGCCTGACTTGCCTGTCTTTGGACTGTGGGAGGAAACTGGAGCTCCCAGAGGAAACCCATGCAGACATGGGGAGAACATGCAAACTCCACACATAAAGGACCCTGACTGCCTGGCCGGGGAATTGAACCCGGGACCTTCCTGCTGTAAGGCGACTGTGTCACCATGTGCCCCTGTAGGAGTAGCTGGTTTGTTTAAAGATACAATACCTCTGTTTCATATTGAAGGGTGCTCACAAAATTTTATTATTAAGCATGTACGGATCTCCAAGATACTCCGCCAATTTTACTCGTGACTTAGTTGAACTACTGTCAGTTATCTCCATTGATCACAATTTTTTTTTTTATAATAACAGGGGATTTTAACATCCACATAGATGATAAGTTGGACAATTATGCCAAAGAACTTTTTGCGCTACTGGACACTTTTGCTCTCTCGCATAATGTGAAAAAGTCTACACACACTCGAGGCCAAACTTTGGATCTGGTTATTTCCGAAGGACTCGACATTTCTTCTGTTATGGTTAAGGACTTGGCCTTTTCTGATCATTTCTGTGTCTTCTTTGATTTACTGATCACTCCAGAGGTTAAAAAAAGCTTTGTTTCCATTAAGATAAGGTACATAAATTAGAGTACTAGTGGTCAGTTTTGGAGGCCATAGCTATGTCACCAACCATGAGTGCAGAGACAGTTGATGCTCTCCTGGATAATTTTAACTTGAATTTCATGGATGTTGTTGCATCAATAAAAGTCAAGAAATCTCTGAGCAAACAGAAAGCACCGTGTAGTCACACCATGATGGTAAAAGCCCTGAAAAGAGAATTCAGGAAAGCTGAACGTAAGTGGAGAAAAATTAAACTTCAAATCCACTATGATCTCTATAAACAAAGCCTTTGTATTTTGTACATATGAGTTATGCAGGGCTAGGCAGCTACATTTCTCTAAGATAATTAACAGGAACAGCAACAACACCCCCACTCAATTTGTCATGGTTGATAAGTTTACAAACAGAGATGGGCAGTATTTCAATTAGATGTATTTAAAATATGTATTTAATTACTTTCAAGTATTTTGTTATTTGTATTTTGCTAGATGGAAAATAATCAGATGTAATTTGCAGCAAAATACTTTGAGCACTCTGCTGTGAACTGTTTGTTTTCTTCATGACCAGTAAGCCAAGGAAAGAAGCTGCTTTGGTGCTCGGTGCACATTGCCCTGAGGCAGTGGTTCTCAGCTCCAGTCCTGGGGGCCCACTGTCCTACATGTCTTTGTTTAAACTCTCCTGAGCTCAGGGCTGACACCCCTGATTCCACTGATCAATTAATAATCAAGCCCTTGATTAGCAGGACAGTGGGCCCTGAGGTCCAGAGTTGAGAACCACTGCATTAAGGTAAAGTATATAGTAAAATATACTATCAGATATTGCCCCCAAATGTCATTATATGACAGAAGAATAGAGCAATTAGCAAACTGCTGTGCTCTAACACTTGTGAAATTACTTGCTAGCTTGCTAGTGGCATTCTAGCTAATGCCACAGGCATGCTCAGACAGCCTGGGATAGTGGCAACTTATGGAAGCCTTCATTAGCGATAAATCAGGCTAGCAACTTTTGTTCCTATGGACAAACTTAATTTCTAAGAGCTAAATTTAGGCGTTTTTATGCATAGCGGTTAATCTCTTATACTAAATGTGTTGCATTTCTTCAAATGACTACTTGTAAAGTTGGAGATCTAGGAAATTGGCTTAATTTACTGTTGCACTTCTTGCTCCTGAAAAAGGTATCTGCTAAATGCCTAAAATAGTGTTACAGGTAATTCTGTATGTATTTTTGTATTTTCAAATTACAAATTACTTGTATTTTAATTAAATACATTCTCTCACACCAGTATTTTGCATTTTATTTTGATACATTTGATGAGCAAGTATTTGTAATTTGTAACAAGATACTTTTTGATGTATTTGTGGCCATCTCTGCTAAGAAACCCCCCAAAACAGATAGCCCCGGAAGTCCTTTCCACAGAGAAATGTAGTGAATTTGCTTGCTTTTTAGTGAAAAAAAAAACAAAACTATTAGACTGACCATCAGCACCACACAAACAATGACACTATACCATCTCTACAACCACTTAGACATAACTTGATTAATATGTCCTACATTAATACAATTGACCATAAAACTAGAGGAAACAGTTCAGAATCTTAAATTATAGACATGTTGTCATACTGCCATCTGACCTTTTCAAAACTATTTTTAACTCTATAACAGTTGATTTGCAGGAAATATTTAATAGCTCACTGCTATCAGGCATCTCCCAAAGTCACTCAAAACAACTGCCATCAAGCCACTCTTAAAAAAGATAACACTGGATCCCTCTGTGTTAAACAATTATAGACCTCAAATCTTTCTTTTATAGATCATTGGGAAAGTTGTTTTCAATCAGCTCAGCAATTTTTTGAACTCAAGTGGTCATTTTGACAAATTTCAACCGGCTTCAGACCTCACCACAGTATTGAAATGGCCCTTATAAAAGTGTTAAATGATATATGGCTGAATACTGACTCAGGTAAACTAATAGTTCTGGTTTTACTAGATCCCAGTGCTAGTTGACTCACTTCTCACGTTCACCAACCATACCAAAGCAATCACCAGAACAGCTTTCTATGATCTTAAAAATATAGCCAGAATCAAGGGTTTGGTATCCCCAAAAGACCTAGAGAAGCTCATCCATGCTTTTATCTCCAGTAGAGTGGACTACTGTAATGGTCTTTTAATTTGACTTCCCAAAAAGACAAATCAACAACTCCAGCTAATTCAGAATGCTGCTGCTAGAGTATTATCCAGGACCAAGAAAACAGAGCACATTTCTCCAGTTCTAAAATCTTTACACTAGCTTCTAATTAGATAAAGAATAGATTTTGAAGTGCTGCTACTAGTCTATAAATCACTGAATGGTTTAGGCCCCGAATATATATCTCTGATATGTTTAAAGAACATAAACCGAGTAGAGCTCTTAGATCCATGGACTAAGCTAGTAGATCCCAGAGATCAGTCTAAAAATGGTGACGCAGCATTTAGCTGTTGTGCTGCTGGGAACTGCATCAAACTATCAGAAGGTCATTAAATCCTGGTTAAAAAACATTTCTCTTTTCATGTGCCTATGACTGCGCGCTAAAATTTGCGCTCTACTGTTATTGCACTTTAATTGCATTATTTATTTATATTTATGTTTTTATTTGTCTTTTAATTAAAGGTAATGTCGCTTTTGACAAATGACGATGAGAATTTTACGAAAACCACATCCCACCGGGAGAAAAAAAGGGTAGCGCATCCACTTACTTGATGACGTAACTGCATGAAAGAAACAGAAAAGCACGATGCAGGTTGACGTTAGTGAGCTAATCATCTTTGAAACTTGTTTTTCATATCATTCCTAAGAAACAAACAGTAAAAACGTGTTTTCGTCTCCCCCAAACAGGACAACCGCGGACCTCCGTCAACGATTTTGTCCTCTACGAAGTAGAATCGAAAACCAAACTGTTTTTGTCTAAATACTCACACCGACCTGTGGTCAAACTGTGCATGTCTTGGTTACTTTGAGGAGCAGATGTAACTGCGTTGGAATTAAAAGTTATAATTATAATCAGTTATTTATTCTCTTTCTCTTTCAGCAAGATGATTTAATTGGGTTAGGCCTATGTAAGTGATATATTTCCTTAATATAACATTTCGGTTGTAATATCTTTTAGTTTCATGTATCAAGCTTACGTGGCTGTGGACAAAAAAAAAAAAGAAAAAAAAGAGGGAAAAAAAGAGTAGAACATTCACTTACTTGACGATGAAATTGCACGAAAGAAACACAAAAGCACAATGCACCTCAACCTGCATTGTTGAGAATGCAGGTTGAAAATTGTTCTTTTTTCTCATTCCTGAGAAATAAACAATAAAAACATGTTTTCGCTTCCCTCATACAGGACAAATGTTTTATTTTACCGTCCACTAATTGCCAGGTATTAACCAGGAAATGAGATGGTAATAAAAAACAGTTATTAGGATAGAAAGTACTAAATAATTTCCTCGTAAGTACAGAGAAACCTGCTAGGAAACTAGATGGCAACAACCCTAACCCTAACTCTAACCATTTAGTTTCCTTTTAGATTTCTGTGTACTTCCTTGATAATAACTTAGTTCTTACTATACATTTCTAATTGGCACTTTCCTAATAATATAATGATATTTTATTACCATTTCATTTCCTAGTTAATACCTGGTAATTAGCAGACTGTAAAATAAAGTGTTACTCTAAGGCTGAACTCCAATCAAATCGAAACTGAGCCGTGCGCAAACTGTTCATGACGCTCCAATAATTGGAAATCTTGGTTATTTTGAGGAGCAGATGTAACTGAGTTGGAACTCAAAGTAATAATCTCGGAACACTGGGAATCAGTTATTAATTCTCTTTCATCAAGAAAAAAAACAAAACAAATGGATTAAAGATTTAATGATTTAAGACAGTAAAGAGGACTTTATATCCTTCATATGCTATTTCATGGTCATCATTTTAAAATAAGAGCTTTTGTTTTCATGACTGATGAACTTTTCGGCATCACGGAATCTATAGTATAGAGGAATATTGCACAGAAGCAAAACGTATGTGCATATTATTGGGCTATACAAGTGACATTTTCACTTGAGCTATACATCATATTTCTCACACTGGAATGGTGTCGAGGGCAAGAGAACTCAAAAGTAACACATCAAATTTAACTCAGTATATGACTTATTGTAGGCAACCAGGCTTTCAAAAGTTTAGCTGAAAAACAGACCTTGACCTAAAATTCAGCAATATACCAACAGCTGCCGAATATACAGAGTGCACAGACAGTTGCTGATGGATGTAACTGTGAATATGTACAAGGATACAGAACCCAGGGGTATTGTTTAGTCAGCTGCACAAATGTAGGCAAAAGTCAAGATGTCCAAATGGAATTTTCACCTTTTGAAGTTGTTTTAAATTTTGATTTACTGTTGCTCAGTTAATTGTGATATCATGCTTTGTGGATACTAGAGACAAGCTTTTTACATAATCAAAGTCAGCAGCATAGGCCTGGTGCTCTCTCAAATCACATTAAACCACAGTCGTGGGCCATGCTCTAAAATGTTTAGGTCAGACAATCAAGCGTAGCGTGCCACTGTTTAGTGGAATAGAGTGGACTGAGAATCTCAAGCCAACATGTATTTCTGTTTGATATCATTTCCTGTTTGGAAAAAAAGAACCTGATCTTTGAAATGATGTCTTCCACACAGTGACTTAGTTTGAAGCAAGAGGTCAAATCATTATTTGATCCCTGTACACATAACTGGCTGTATTATTTCCATACGAAGATCCTGGCTAAAACGTAATCAGAGAGTATGGAAAACAGAGCTCTGACCCTAAAATTCAGGTATAATTTTTTTTTTCATATTTATATTTGCTAATGACCTGGTAAGTCAGTGTCCAGTATCATGGAACGACAGCATCAGGTACATTACAACATTAAGACAACACGAAAATGAACACAAAAGAGAGCGACATTCTTAAGATAGGTGAGGAGACTGCGGTTTAAATAATATTAAAAGTGCAAATAGCAGCGTACATAAAAATCTTGTTCATTTACATCTGGCAGTAATAGCAGTAATTTTTTACATATACAATATTACATGTTTAAGAATCAAACAAACAACTCCACACACCCCAACAAAATACATGTTCAGTGTTTTTGGATACATAACCAATATTCTAGATATTTGACAAAAAATAAGCACACAATTTAGTTTCAAATCAAGTCATCATTGAAAAAAAGACAAATATGAAAATGAGCAGGGTATTAAGTAGAGCACTTCAGTCATTTTACAACTACAGCAGTTGAACTGGAGATGTGGCGCTTATTTTCTCCTGCATAAAAAAAACCCCAAAAAAACAAAAACAAACAAACAAAGAAAAAAAAAATTAAATCTAAGTAACTCAATATGTCAGCATAGTCAGCAAAATTAACACAAACAGTTCAGGCCTGCACACTACCCATGTAACTTGTGGGGCCTCAGATTTGACCTGAAAAGAGACAGTTTTCCCCTAAATGTTAAATTATTCTCAATAATTACTATCTATACATTTCTCTCATACTTTAAAATGATGAGGAGTGAAAAGCAGATGTAAAGAGTTGGTAAACATACATGTGAATTAAAAACAGAGTGGACAAAAAAGCACGGATATTGAAAATTTCAGTGATTAGTCATTTGATTTGATGAATTCAAACAATACTTGATCAAAACAGTGTGGATTTGATCAAATGTAATAAAACATGAGCCATATTTTACAATTGTGCTTTTTCTGCCTCAAGTATCGTTTAACCTGAGTCATTTTTGTTATTTCTGCCACATTTGTTGAAAAGTAACCAGAAAATGGTGATGGATTATAAACCGTGGCACACACTTAATTAAATTTACAGTATCTTAATCAAATAATCGTTGAATTGGTCATATTAAATGAATGTTTATCATTCAGATTTTCAATTTACTTACATCTTAATCAATTTCATTTTAATTTACATGTATTTTCACCAACTCTATTTTCATTAGTTAATTTTTGTTACTTTATACCCTCATATAAAACAACTCATTTCAACTGTGAAATATCCCATGATGCTAGAAAGACTGAATGTGTCTAAAATTAATTTTCAGCTCTCAGAACCACACAAAACTACTCTATTTAATGGTGCTTAGGTATTATACATTTTAAAAAAAAGCACAGATAATGCTAGCTCTGTATTTTAATCAGACATTGCCAACAGTGAGTTAATGCTTTCCTATGTCTCCTCCCATTCTCTCTCTCAGGAGAAATTCTCACGTTCTTGGGCACAGATTTTTGTCCTCAGGGATAAAACCAAATGAGCAAGAAAATCATTCATTCCAAAAGTTAGAAACCATGATAACAAAAGCACATATAAAAACTGCAGTACATAGATTTGAGTATCTGAGTGATACAGAGTGATTCATATTTTCACTAAGCAAATCCACTCAGTGTTATGTTATGCTCCCACTGTCCTTACATACACAGCTTTTGCTGGTTATGACTTTACATGTCCTTCAAATATAAATATGACTTTCAAAATAAATATAGTGCTATAGTTACATTGCTAAAATAATAATAATAATAATAATAATAATAATAATAATAATAATAATAATAAAACTATGGATGAAGCTCCAGTGACTAACATGGTGTATCTGTCATAATAATGATCACTGACTGAATCAGCGAACATCCAATAGAATTTTCATTGCCCGTACAAACTATTCCAGAAACTTCAAGTACTTCAAGGCAAACTTCAAGACTCCGTCTACTTCAGGGATATTTCCTTCAAAAACCTTTTCAGACAAATAAGCATTGAAGAAAAAAAAGAAAACAAAACAACAACAACCAACTTCTTGTAAAAAGCACCAGTGTTAATTTAGATTAACTTTGATGTGGCACATATTAAGCTTAGTACCGTATTAGGTACCTGCACGGTGTGGTCGTTTGGTTCACAGGACTGCTTGTGCTTGTTTTAGTATAAACTCCGCTGGACTCTAATCTGATGGAACAGTTTCTGGTGCAGCTTCAGCATGGAAAATTAGACTATAAAACTGATGGCATATCTGTGCCCTTCAGAAGCTAAATATTATACGGCACATTAGAAACCCTCTTCTCTAAATGTAATATATGGTCAATTTAGTTCCACACTACATATCAGAATGAAACATTTAACATAAACTAAACTGATATATACTCAAAACAAATAACAAATTACAAACAAATATGTCACAGGGGGTTGTGTGTCAGTGAGAGTCAATACTGAGTTGTAAAGTCATTGAAAGCTATGATTATACTCTAAAAAAAAAAAAAAACATATTAAAAGATGTGGATCAAAGCCTCAGTGTCACTGCATATAAAGTTGTAGTATTTTCTGAAGGTTTTAGCTATAGTTAGACTTCACATTCAAGCAGTGCTACTCTCATCTTGATCTTCATTTCTGTTTGTGTCTAGTTTTGTACTGGACAAATGCAATCTTGGAGGCTTTTTTGGAATGAGGGATGAATTATCTGTTAGTTCTGAAGTAGTCATGTCCTGGTGTGTGTGTCCACTCTCTCCATTGCATGATGTTTCATTTTCAGCGTTAACTCTACATTGGAGATTCACTTTTTCTTCTTGTGGTCCCTCATCATTCTCATTTTCCCCTTTCAGTGGTACCATTTCACTGTCCTCTCCCCTTGGATGTGTATTACCACCATCCTCAGAGATCAAAGAGCTATTAGGTTGATTTGTTCCCGGAAGTTCACCTTGTTCAAGATTTCGTCCTGTAAAATAAATTGAACCAGATTGCTGATCAGGTGTGTGTGACAGCGTAGCAAGAGTAAGTGTATGTTTTATATCAAATTGTATTGCATCACTCATGAGAACTATGTGTGGTTACAGTAAACTTAAGTGTGTGCTGTACCTCACTCTTAAACTTAGCGTGGTTACACTGAACATTATTGTGTGCTGTGTATCACTCTTAAACCTTGTGTGGTAGCAGTGAACTGTACTGTGTGCTGTGTATCACTCTTAAACCTTGTGTGGTAGCAGTGAACTGTATTGTGTGCTGTGTATCACTCTTAAACCTTGTGTGGTAGCAGTGAACTGTATTGTGTGCTGTGTATCCCTCTTAAACCTTGTGTGGTAGCAGTGAACTGTATTGTGTGCTGTGTATCACTCTTAAACCTTGTGTGGTAGCAGTGAACTTTACTGTGTGCTGTGTATCACTCTTAAACCTTGTGTGGTAGCAGTGAACTGCATTGTGTGCTGTGTATCACTTGTTTACTCTCTTGCTGTCATCATGTTAGTGAAGACATTTACACTGAGGTAGAGGTGGAAACACAAACAATGCCATGCACTGTTTTAACTATTTCTACTCAACCCAATGCTGTCAATAAATATTGTAATATCATCCATGGTCGTCATCATTTATTTGTAACCTGTTGAGTGCCCCCTTCACTCCCAGTTCACAAGTGAGGGATGGCATAGTCCCTGGCCCTTAGGGGGCACTATAATGTAGCATACTCAATTTAAGAGTCTTTGAATCTTGCACACTTACTGTATGAAACTTCACAAATACAGTGACTCTTATGTTGTATTTCAACTTCGTCTGTGTGTTTTATGCGACTGCAAAATATCTTGATGAATTATAAAACCCATATGGATTGATCAGTAATCCCTGATTTTTTATGTCTATATGTAATCATGTTTATCTAGTTTACCTTTACACTTTTTACAGTAGACAATAAGACCAACAACAGCAGCAATGACTATGACAGCAGGAATGACTACAGCCAAGATTACAGTCAAAATGTCTGCGAAGAGAGAAGAATGATTATGTTTAGAATACCATCCAAACAGTAACTGCGCTAGCATTCACAAGTACAAGAAAACCATGTTACACGCAAAGGACTGAACTGACTATATTTTTCAATGAAATATAACAAATGCAAAAATAAATTCTCTAAATTACACTGATAATTTTAACCACACAACAAATTGTACACCCACACACAAAAGATAATGCACTTGCAACGTCTCTAACAACAACAGCAACAACAAAGACAATATGTGTTGGCCTACCTGGTTCAGAAAGTGGAGATGCAGTGCTGGATTTAAGTTCATTTGAATCTCTGTTTGCTCTGGGTATTGTAGAAATAGGGCCTTCAAACACATTTGTAAGATGAGGAACTGTTTTAGGTCAAGCATATACATTCATATTTACTTCTATAGGCACTACATGTTACTTAGCACTATATCTAAACTGAAACATAGTACAGTGCAGTGTACTCCCGAAATACGAAATGAACTTCTCAAAAGATTCTTAACTCCTGAATTCCATGCTGAAGCTATAAACTACTGATAATTAACCAGTAAATCACCAGACAATCAATACCTATACCTAACTGCGATATGTAAAAGTTGGATTATCTGACAGAGCTGGGTACAGCAGTTGGTAGGTAGAGCAGTTGGTTAGCATTAGCTACGCTTGATATGATCATTGATCCAGTGGACATTTGTTACTGTTTAATTCATCTGAGTTACAGATGTTTGTAATAGACACCATTCAGCTGACAGACTAGTCGGTCTGGTCTTGTCATTCATCAGCTGGTGATGAACATAGACAGGTCAGCAGATTTTCTGAGATATTGGCTATGGACGAAGTGCTTCCACACAGATGGCTTGTTAGAGCTCAGATAGAGGGGCAAGGATTTTTTTTCTTCCTAATTCATTAAAACCTGCAATATTTTTATTCATATCAAAGTAGATCTGAATGGATTGGAGTAAAGCACATCTGGTAGACTTTTTTTTTTTTTAACTGAACCTTTTAAAGTGTGAAAAAAAAAATACAGAGTATATTATGAAACAGCCTGTGTTAGCTTGCCAGTCTGCCAGTCACAAACAGTTGCACTATATAGACACAAGATGTTGCCAAAAAGTGGTGGTTTGTGCACTTCACAGCTGTCTATCATTTTCCTTTAGCAACTGATTCAACTGTGTCAGCCCTTCACAAAGCCTTCTTCCTGTCATAAAGTGGACACTTTACACGGAAAGATTTCTTATATCTAAATGACGCGGTAAGAAAGTTAAATCAGAGACAAGTTCTTTTCCAAATACTTTACAAATTTTAGCCTGCTCTGAATGAGCCAAGCTCATGTAATAGTAGGCAAATTTGTTTACACAGGACTTCTTCCCTAATTTTTACTCAAAGCTCATGATTTGGAACCTTCTAGAATGGTTGGTTTCAATAGCTGCTGTTTGCACTGCTTATATCAGCAACCATCCCACTCCTATCAAATATACTTTTGTTTAGAGTTGTAAAGTAAAAGGATCAATAAATTGTACATAAACATTACTTTATCCAAGAAAACATCAACGAAACTTTGAATGAAACTTCAAAACTCCTTTACCTCATTAGGAGTAATGGTAATATTTTAGTTAGAAAAATGTTGAAGTTACCTGTGGGAAAGCAATTTCTAACACGGTGGATCTTCTCCGTCTCACTCACAGGATTCTTCACTTTGCAGCGGTAGACCGCATCAGAATGCTTATTGACCTGTGGTCCTGTTTGACCTGTCAATGTCCCATCTTGGACACTCGGCCCAGACCAGCTAAACTCAAGAGACTGACCTTGTGCTGAGCAATAAAGCACTGCACTCGTATCATTTCCATTACAGGTCACTGAGACATCTGTCACCGGATCTGTTTAAAAAATACGTTCTCCTTTAAATTGTTACACTTTCAGCGAATATCTCCATATAAAATCTTCCAAACATCTTCTTAAAGTATCTTAAAAAAAAAACATGGTAACTTGACATGATTCCAAGGGATACAATAAGGTATAAGAATAAGGTATATTTAAAGTGCACATCTGATATCTCTGCCAGCAATTGAAGCCGCCAAAAAAATAAGGCAAAAGAGCCAGGTAATTATTTACCTACACAAGTTAGTTAATGGGTAGAAAAATAAATATAAGTTTTGTTAAATGCAGCTAACTATAGACGCTGAAAGAGAACATCTCAACTATGTCATCATCACAGCATAAAGATGTATTGTTTTCTCAAGATTTCAATTTAATAAAATCATTATCGGAATATGAAAATTAGTTGTTTTCACAAGACATCAAACGTTTCTCAGGGCTGTACTGATCTGATATGTGTTAAGACAGTCTGAAGTCAAACTGGCCACAGAATGGAAGATGTGGGTTACTCTGTAGTTACAGTATGTAACATGAGAAAGGATAGTGTGTCAGGTATTTTTAATATCTGGTAGATGCTGATTAAACTGTATGTCACTTCCACAGCAGTGTCAGTCTCACTCATTAATTACCAAAGATGACAGAAAAGACTGATAAATGCATTAAATGCTACTTTAATGAGGATTGAGAACAGAGAAATCCCATTGTGCCCACATATTACAGATGGCATTAAAATGTAACTGTTGGGCAGCTGCAGGATCTGCATAGATATATTTATTTGCCTCCAAAGTCTTCATCCTCTCCTTCCCAACATGGCCGCCGGGTCTAGCTCTGACTGTATGTGATACACTGTATCTCTCATGCCTCTTGTCAGCCAGTCCAGCTGATCTACATCTCTACAATATCATTCATTATCTTTGCAGCTGCCAAATGTATGTGTCTAAAAAGCTCCAAATGTGCATATTATCTGCTAAAATGATGCACAGAAGTTTTAATGTCATCTTCTACATGTAGACACAGCGCAATTTCTGTCTGTGTTATTCCCCGATCAAAGTATTGTTTTATATATTCATCAGTCTCCTCCACTCTGTAACATGTTCAGCTTCAGACTACCTACACTGTATCAGCCTGCTGTGATCCTGAGAAATAACTGTAATCTCATGAAAACAATCAATTGTTATGTTTTGTTAACAAGATAGTTAAGTTACCCATTGTGCTCACAAGAAAACATTTGGTAGTTGGTTGTTATGTCACGCTAATGAGAGTGAAAAAAAGAGAGAAAAAAAAAGAATTGCAGTCATGTAAATAATCTGTGGTCAAGCTGCAACCCCAAAACAAAAGGCTCTTTGGAAATGGAGCTTGGAAATAGCCTTTATCAAGCACCTGATGCTTGCCAGATATAAATGGAATTATGCCTGGAGTATGGTATCATAGTTGAGTAGGACCAAAATTGAACTTTGTGGTCGTGTATACCATTGTTATGTTTGACATTTGGTTAAACATATGCAATGCTGGACTACTGCATCAATGCATTAACAATGTAGAATATATTTAATGCAGTAAAAATATTTTTCTGTTGTCTCTTTGCACATTTTTGTGAAGGGTGTACATGACAACAAATTTGAAATGAAAATGTGTTGGAATATGCTAAAATATCATTTTAAAGAGGGGTTACATCATATACACCCTTCCATTTCAATATTAAATTACATGAAGGTATTTTCAGGTAAATTTACCAACATTTGTATATCATAGTATCTGTGTGACAGAGATTTAGAACCAAAATCTCTAATTTTATTAATAAAACAAACAATGTAAAAGAAATATGTATTTTTATACTTTATAAACTGGAGAGTGTAATACTTTTAAACACTTTTTTTGCTTCATTGTAGCAGAGACCTGCAGACCTGCTTGTAAAGGACTTGGCTGAAACTAGTATCAAACAAACTGGCCATACAGGTTCTAGAAGCCCAAAGCATAAATATGTTCAACCGGTATGACTCATAAATATATTTTGAATGGCATACCATGACTTATAGATTTTTTCTTCACTGTATTCAGTTTTTCACTGTAATGTATGAAGTTAGTTATAGCTTATCCAAAACTGATACAAAAGCTGAAACATTGCAAATAATGAATTTATCATAAACATCTCCTTACCAATGATCTCCAGATTTTGCTGAGTGTCAAAATAACGAATCCTATCTTGAAACAGTTGAACCTCATAGGACCCACTGTCTGTCTTGGCTAAGTTTGATAAAGTTATATGTCCTGTTCTGGTATCGAGGGTAAGTCTTCCTTTAAAACTAGGGTAAACTTCAACTTCAGCTTGTGACTTCTCCCACTCCGCAATTTTGTTGTCATTATGTTTCCATAGTATTTCATCCGGAATCTTTTGCTCTTCAAAGCTCAGTGTTTTGTTGTCACCTGTTTTAGCGTATTGGGTGTTTGAGTCCACACCTGCAATATTAAGATCACTTCAGAGACCAGCCTTTGGTACCTTGTCACAATTGTGCAATTTACATGTATCATCAAACCAACTTTATGTGGTCATGTTGCAATGAAAAGACATGTTGCTTTTTCCATAACACTTTACTTGAGAAATCATATGGCACTGCCATATCATAAACATGACATGATAAATATCATTGACAATCATGTCAGCTGAGCTTAGATTAGATGACAAATTATCTAACAGTGTCATATCATCATTAAAATTGTTGTGACACTCGATGGCATGTCGTGATGTGATTTGTATTGTTAATAGTGCTGTAGCTGTAGTGCCAAGAGATCACACCATGATTATTCATTTTCTGTTATTCAGTAGAGCTTTAAGGTGAATACAGTCAGAAAGCCATTCTCAATCCACGGACACATCCACATGAAGAGAGACTTCATTTTGTGTATGTCTTAGGTCTACTTGGTGATTCAGCCTAATTCTTACCCCAGCAGTCAGCTTTTATTCATAAAAATGTACCCCTGTTTGAAGCAGACTGAAGGGAGTGGCTGCACTTTTCGACCCTCTAGCAGACATTGCATAGTGTAGCCTCTGATAAGCTTCAAACACTTTGTAAACACTTTGCAAATTCCTTCCTCCTCTGTGTAATTTTGTACATAATAAAAACAAATGTGGCACAATCATAATCGACGACAAAGTAATAAGTGTACTGTCATATTATTTCAGTAGTCTTCTCTCCTGTTCGTGTTAAAACAAGGAAATATTTTTCTGTTTCCTGGTTACACCTCAAAGGTAGCTTACCTGTCATGATTCTACACTCTTAAAAAAATCAGTTATTTCATATTTAATCTATTGCTTCTATATAAAGTGAACTTACCTAATAGGAGACATGTGAAAATGAGGTATAATATAATCATTTTCAATGATGAGAGATCTTTCGGTGAGTTCTGATCAAGAAACTCTGCTTGATAGGTGCCTGCCTGTCTCTCAAAGTGAAAGTTACGCATTGCGTTGTTACGTCATTGCAATTCCTCTGCAGTGCCGTCTGACTGGTTTCCTTTTACAAGACAGCAGCACCATTTAACAATTCATTTTTTATTTTATGTAGTTCTATCTCTAAGATAACAAATCACCCTAAAATCTCTAATAGAGGGTCGAGGTTGAAATTAGTTGAAATTAATCCCAAAGTGTATCTGCTTAAGCCTTTATTTTTCACTATAAAGCACTATGTAAAATGACACTCAGGTATGCAAACTATTGAGATTTTTTCAACTGGTATGACCAGTTTTAGGAAACTAGTGGTGCAAGTTGCTCAGACAACAGGAACTTAAGATGAACAGAATATCCAATGAAAGGAACAGAATATCAGGTGAACAACCAAAGCTGTCTGCCTGATTTAGCAATCTGGGAACAGTTTGAGTGTCAATGTTTGCCCTTAGCTACAACATTTAGCTTAGCTTATAGCACAGCTATCAATTGTTGTTATAGTTGTATTTAAATATTGAGAAATGTGCTCAGTAGCAAACTGGTGAAAAATGAATATTTATTCTTTATTTATTAAGCTATTTTCTCTCCTCTTTCTCTCTCTCTCTCTCTCTCTCTCTCTCTCAAAATGTGACTGTGTAGGGCAAGAGTGTCTGTGTTGTTACATATTAACCAGATGTTATCGGGAGAACTTCACACATGGTTAGGCCTGTAGAACACACAGTTTAAAGATCAAGTTCAGTTTAGCTTTAGGTCATTTTTCCAACCCTCTATACAGTAACACGTGTTGCCCTTTTTCATTTTGATAGGTTTCTTTAAAATGCTTCCTGCCATAGGCCTGTCCACATCTTAATTTGCCTGGCCACATCTTAATTTAAATGAGCTGTAGGGCCTAGAAGAATGTTCTCTGTGGTATTAGGCTCAGAAGAGGCACACACATATCCTCACATGACCCATATGCATCCCCATATGCTCATATTCATGTATCTACTCATCCTCCCATTCACAGAACCAAATAGTAACTCACACAAATTGACATGAACTGGAGGGTTAAGCACTCACTCCAGTCGCGGGTGTGAGTCTGAGGTGCTTGTTATCTATGGCAGACAAGGTCAAGGCCTTGTGGAGCATGGGTATACCTTTGCACGAGAAATTGTTTTCTTTGGTCAGTGGCATTATGACACAGTCTTGATAACATCTTGTGTGCAAGGAGCGGCTCCTCTCCTGTGCTCTGCTCCTCTTTCATTGACCCTCAGTAAAGAAGACTACTAACAAAATCTCTGTGCCTTTGTTTTTTTTTAATTATTTTAACCAACAAACGCAAATGCCCAACAAAGCTCACCCAAAAGGTTCAATATTTTTTTCTTTATTTTCTACAAAAATAAAAATATAAAATATACATGTTTATACATGCAAAAGATAATTTGATCACGTTGATAACTGTGTGGCAGCAGTGAACTTACTGTGAATGTTAACGAATACCATTTTTTTCACCATGCACTTTTCACGGTGCACGGTGGTCTTTTCTGCTCTTTAATGACCAATACACAGTGATATAGTTGCAGGAGAAAGTTTCTTGTAAAATAATAAAAAAACAAACAAACATCCCCGCTCCCCCTTTTTTTTCCACTATACAAGATCCCAAAACAATGTGGCACCACAGTCACGCAAACCATTTTCTGAAATGATAATGTCATTACATCGACCACAAGGTGGCAGCAGAGATCTTAACATGACAGAAAAATGACATCACACACAGTTTGAGATGTGTTGTCATAATTTTTTAATTAGCCAATTGAAATTTAGTGAATTTTGAGACACTTATTGCATAATTGGATGTTTTTTCAACCATGAGCACATATACCCCTGTTGTTTCCTAGTAAGGATCGCAACTGTTAGAAACTTCAAAGATTGATATAACATATAGCTGAGCACCACAAACTCTCCACAGTAAACAATTTTATTTCAGAAGAGTGTACCAAACATTTCTTTTTTGTAACCCCAAAAGAGTCAGTTATGAGCAACTAAAGATTTTCAACACAGTGCAGCTTGGCAGTTCAAAATGATACACTTCTACCTGCATATTAATGTGTGCAAAAATATTAAACCTTTCTGTGTGAGAAGAGTCATTTTGCAAAAATAGGTCTTGTCAGTGTCATGAAGTGTCAAATTAACTTTCAAATATTATATGGCACTTTAAATTACTTCTTTACTGTACATCAGCAAGTACATGTTACAGCAAGCATTAGAGAGTAGGGTCTTCACCATCCAATTATTCACTTTTTTCTTTTGAATCTATAATGGTATATATCTGAATAACTTCAGTAGGCCACCTAGAGCAGTTGTGTAAATAATGAAGGCTTTGTTATGTGGAATCTTTAAGTTCGTTAAAACAAGTCCAGATTTTCATAACGTAAATGAAAATCTCTCAGTGCAATTCTGTGATCAACCAAATAGCACCATGACCACTGCGAGTTCCTGACAGAAGATTGTGACGGCTGTGTGTGAGGGCCGCACATACAGGCCACTACATCAGTTTAGTTTCCACCTCATTTATCACATTCACATAAAATCTGCAATATATAATAACACAAACTACCATTTGTCTTCCACAACCTTTTATTTACTTTCAGTTTATGAGTTAAGTGCACAAACTTAGTTGCTAAAGGATTCTGTAATTCACCTTTATCCTTTATTACCTGCCTGAGTCATCTCTCCAGATTGGTCTGTCATGAAAAGGGGTATGTGTGCAAACACAGGCTATTTATTGAGTTCTAAGAGGCAAGGTGGAGGGAAATACCATCTTTAATTACCTGAGGGGACCAGACATCACTCAGTGTTTCCTAATTGTAAAGTGGTTGCTTTGTTTTCTTTGATAAGATTATTGGTTAAATAACCTTATGTAAATTTCAGTGGATACATCTGTTTAACTATAACCTTATATATTTATTTATTAGCCATGCTCTATTGTTTGTCACCCCCTCTGTCTGTTGTTTGGTGCTGGCCACCAAACTATATGTATGTGTGTTTGTTTAGTTGTATAGAATCATTTTGTTTTGACTTTATTTTGTTTCACTTTCGGTTTGCAAAGTTTAATTTCTTTTTTTTTTTTTCCCCCACAATGAACTGATGCTTCCTCCAATAAACCGCAAAATTCTGCACTGCCACTCCTGTCTCTGTGCCCTTCTCTTGGCCCGCCATTTACAAAGATATCAAAGCTTTTCGGAGTTTTTCTGTTCACACTCTTCACAGACTTGCCAAGAAGTCTCATAACTGATTCATTATAAATGACTGGTCAGGCCTTGATAGGCTGCATAAAGGACATGCACTGGATTACATGATGGAATATGTTGAATTAAAGACTAATTCTCTTGCTTCTCTTGCTCGGTTACAAGCTGCAATGCAATTCAATGTCATTCACCTTAGAGCCTCATATGTTTACAGCAAAACTGTACCCTGCCATTGCAATAAATGTTCTGTTTACTAGTGCAAGAACTGTTTGTGTCAGGAAAACAACATAGGTCTTTCTTTAAAGACAGTGACATAGCCAGGAAGTCATCTGGGGTAGGGTGTTGGTTGTTAGAAAAGTGTTAGAAAAAATCTATCAATAGACATTCTGTGCTAAGTCAGAATTCAGTGCTAGGTCAGCTGAATGCTTGTCTTACCTTAAAGAACTGAAATGTTTACAAAGCATGCAACACTAAAAGTACTTAAAAATTGTCTGTCCTCGGCTGGAAAATATATCTTCTGACACTAAACAGTCACTCATAAGCAGTATGTTGAATGATGTGGCAATTCTGAACACAACTGAGAATGCAAGTACTTTTGTGCAGTTTCAATCATTTTAATGTCTTTTATCCCAATTCCAACCAACCGACAGAGAGTACCCGACTTATTTGGCTAAAATATATATAATGTCTAGGAAAATGAACCAGTGTAGCGTGTGTCAACACCCCACCACTGCTTTATTGATAAAACTGCTTGACTACTGAAAATGTACTTGTTTTCAAAAATAGCGATGCTACCATCTCACTACTGAGAAATGTAGTTAAGCTAATAGCTTTGCCATGTTTAAATGTGGGGATTTCAACTGGCGGTCGAGGTCAGTTCTCATGTTCCACTCGCCACCAAGTGACAGGAAGGACCTCTCCCTTGTGCTGCTGCCCTGAGCCTCACCCCCTTGCCTCGTAAACTGGATCAGCTGCTGGGATGTCGCCAGTCTGGCCCTGTTTACTTCCAGTCTTTGTGCCTCCAGGATTTCAGCTTTCAGTCGTTACCGCGTTTTCTGTCCTGGTTGGTCCATCTTCCATCCCGCCTCTCGGGGGACCACCAGGTTGTTTTCTTCTTGTTCTGCTTGTAGTTCATTTAGGGAGTCCATGTAGCAGACACTACTAGGATGTGTGGAATGGGTATGTAGCCCCTGGTGCAGTCTTTCCTGCCGCCAGCCAGTCTTCCATGGCAGTCCTCCAGTCTTTCCATGACAGAGTGCACAACCAAACATGACAAACAGAGGTATATATACACAGAGAAAGGTCAGGGCTGACAACTCTCACACATTGACCATGACACACTCTCATGCCACATGTCCATCTTCTCACACAGTGAAAAACAAATTTATAACTGGTAACCTCACCGCGTGGCCATGACATTGCGTCGTCAGCGGTCCGACAGACAGACAGCCAAACCAAATAGCGCCATGACCACTGCGAGTTCCTGACAGAAGATTGTGACGGCTGTGTGTGAGGGCCGCACATACAGGCCACTACATCAGTTTAGTTTCCACCTCATTTATCACATTCACATAAAATCTGCAATATATAATAACACAAACTACCATTTGTCTTCCACAACCTTTTATTTACTTTCAGTTTATGAGTTAAGTGCACAAACTTAGTTGCTAAAGGATTCTGTAATTCACCTTTATCCTTTATTACCTGCCTGAGTCATCTCTCCAGATTGGTCTGTCATGAAAAGGGGTATGTGTGCAAACACAGGCTATTTATTGAGTTCTAAGAGGCAAGGTGGAGGGAAATACCATCTTTAATTACCTGAGGGGACCAGACATCACTCAGTGTTTCCTAATTGTAAAGTGGTTGCTTTGTTTTCTTTGATAAGATTATTGGTTAAATAACCTTATGTAAATTTCAGTGGATACATCTGTTTAACTATAACCTTATATATTTATTTATTAGCCATGCTCTATTGTTTGTCACCCCCTCTGTCTGTTGTTTGGTGCTGGCCACCAAACTATATGTATGTGTGTTTGTTTAATTGTATAGAATCATTTTGTTTTGACTTTATTTTGTTTCACTTTCGGTTTGCAAAGTTTAATTTCTTTTTTTTTTTTTCCCCCACAATGAACTGATGCTTCCTCCAATAAACCGCAAAATTCTGCACTGCCACTCCTGTCTCTGTGCCCTTCTCTTGGCCCGCCATTTACAAAGATATCAAAGCTTTTCGGAGTTTTTCTGTTCACACTCTTCACAGACTTGCCAAGAAGTCTCATAACTGATTCATTATAAATGACTGGTCAGGCCTTGATAGGCTGCATAAAGGACATGCACTGGATTACATGATGGAATATGTTGAATTAAAGACTAATTCTCTTGCTTCTCTTGCTCGGTTACAAGCTGCAATGCAATTCAATGTCATTCACCTTAGAGCCTCATATGTTTACAGCAAAACTGTACCCTGCCATTGCAATAAATGTTCTGTTTACTAGTGCAAGAACTGTTTGTGTCAGGAAAACAACATAGGTCTTTCTTTAAAGACAGTGACATAGCCAGGAAGTCATCTGGGGTAGGGTGTTGGTTGTTAGAAAAGTGTTAGAAAAAATCTATCAATAGACATTCTGTGCTAAGTCAGAATTCAGTGCTAGGTCAGCTGAATGCTTGTCTTACCTTAAAGAACTGAAATGTTTACAAAGCATGCAACACTAAAAGTACTTAAAAATTGTCTGTCCTCGGCTGGAAAATATATCTTCTGACACTAAACAGTCACTCATAAGCAGTATGTTGAATGATGTGGCAATTCTGAACACAACTGAGAATGCAAGTACTTTTGTGCAGTTTCAATCATTTTAATGTCTTTTATCCCAATTCCAACCAACCGACAGAGAGTACCCGACTTATTTGGCTAAAATATATATAATGTCTAGGAAAATGAACCAGTGTAGCGTGTGTCAACACCCCACCACTGCTTTATTGATAAAACTGCTTGACTACTGAAAATGTACTTGTTTTCAAAAATAGCGATGCTACCATCTCACTACTGAGAAATGTAGTTAAGCTAATAGCTTTGCCATGTTTAAATGTGGGGATTTCAACTGGCGGTCGAGGTCAGTTCTCATGTTCCACTCGCCACCAAGTGACAGGAGGGACCTCTCCCTTGTGCTGCTGCCCTGAGCCTCACCCCCTTGCCTCGTAAACTGGATCAGCTGCTGGGATGTCGCCAGTCTGGCCCTGTTTACTTCCAGTCTTTGTGCCTCCAGGATTTCAGCTTTCAGTCGTTACCGCGTTTTCTGTCCTGGTTGGTCCATCTTCCATCCCGCCTCTCGGGGGACCACCAGGTTGTTTTCTTCTTGTTCTGCTTGTAGTTCATTTAGGGAGTCCATGTAGCAGACACTACTAGGATGTGTGGAATGGGTATGTAGCCCCTGGTGCAGTCTTTCCTGCCGCCAGCCAGTCTTCCATGGCAGTCCTCCAGTCTTTCCATGACAGAGTGCACAACCAAACATGACAAACAGAGGTATATATACACAGAGAAAGGTCAGGGCTGACAACTCTCACACATTGACCATGACACACTCTCATGCCACATGTCCATCTTCTCACACAGTGAAAAACAAATTTATAACTGGTAACCTCACCGCGTGGCCATGACATGGCGTCGTCAGCGGTCCGACAGACAGACAGCAGCGCGCCCATGCTGACAGACAAGTTGTCTGTACGCACGGGCATTGAGTGTCTGCTACAAGTTACAACAAAGTGCACCAGAGTCAAAGCAAAGCCTCTCCCATTTGAGGAGCCTCTATACCCTCATACAAACCCTTTAATGCAAATGGTACTCACATACTGTACAGCTCATATAGTTCAGCACTGTGCATAAACTCAAGAGTTCAGAATGGTCCAGTGTTTGAATTTAACTATTCTGGGCCATTCATCTGTTTCTCATTTTAAATAGAAGAAGTGTTTCATCCAGTTTTACTGATCCTATTGATGAAGATCCATTTTCATTCTGGTTTTGCCTGTGGTACAGTATGTTATTTTCAATTCATTCAACAATCTGATGATTTTATGTTTGTATCTTAATGTAACAGTTTGATTGTCCAGTGTCATAGTTCAGCTAAGAACTCTTTCCCTCTCTTCTATTTCTAGGCTGACTTTCTAGTTTGATAAAATCTGGTTTGTTTGTTTTCTGGACAAAATCATCCTGCAGGATCCACTGTCTTTGAACAATGTATTTTTCTGCCTCATTTACTTTTCATACAGTGTTACTGTCTTTAGATGGAGCTATTTGCCAACCCTCCAGATTCTCCTGAGGGTCCCATTTTTCAATGCCCCCTTCCCCCCTGCACTCCAGATACCACATTTCAGCAACAAAATTACTCCATAAATTCACTAGAATGCATCATTGCATTGCAGGTCACCAGTCCATAACAGGGCAGACTCACGGACTAATACACTCACATTCATACCTAGGGGCAATTTGGTGTCACCTAACCTGCATGTCTTTGGACTGTTGGAGCAAACCAGAGCTCCCGGAGGAAACCCACGTAGACACAGGGAGAATATGCAAACTCCACAAGTTTTATCTCAATCAAATGCTTAATTTTCCATTTATTGTACCCATATGTGTACTTCGCAAACAGGACAGGAGGGGCACCAACTGTCCAATAAAAGCGGAGCTAGTTTGTTACAGAGGGTACACTGAAGAATTAACTGTCACCATGATATTGCTGCATGTGCGGAAAACTACAAAACGTGTGAAAGGCAAGAAAGTATGCAAGCTATACACAACAGAGATGTGAAACGACCAAAAACCCCTCAAGTGCAAATACCCATGACCACAGGAGAGGCAAGATCTAACATATGTGCAGTTGCTTGAACAAGTGCAGAACAATATGCATACCTCTACAGTTTGAAGTATCAAGGCTACATTTCATGGTCACACACATAGGCCATGAATCCTCATTCATCCTCTGTACCCCTCCCACAAAAAAGAAAACAAAACAGCAATGAATGAATAAATTTTTTTTTTTTTTTTTTAATTCCAAAAGTTAAGTTAGATCTTTTTTTTTGTTAGTTTTCAATTCAGTGAAGAAAATGTCTGCATAGCTTTAGTAAACAGCTCTTTGCTGATACACTGGGTATATACATGCTTTATTTAATAATGATTGACCAGTTTTCTTTTTAAATCAATTGTTAAAAGCACATAATGAAAGTCTTTTTGCCATAAAGGTGGTTTAACAACCTGAAAAAAGCCACTGAGTGCTAACACCACAGCACTGCTATAAAATGGTTGGGGTACATTACTCTTCCCAAGCTTCTACTTTTGCCAGTCATTTCTTTGTAGCTTTTGAAAAGCAAAATAACAAGATCTAAACAGCTTTCTACTGAAACATAACACTCTGTAATTGTGTTAAGAGATGTAGTTTATTCTGAAGGACAAATAGTAAGGTGTTCCTAAACTTTTAACAGGCAATGTGTATGAAATTATTACTCAATTTTTGCTGTGTCATGCCCTCTTTCAATTTGCCTTTCAGACTTCACCCGATTATCGGATATGTTCTTCATTGGTTCTTCAACTGGGCAGCACGGTGGCACAGTGGGTGACCTCACTGCAGTGTTGGACAACACTCTATCACAATCCATCCACCTAATTCCAAAAGCATTAGATGTAAGCGAGATTGATAACATATGGGTTGTTGTACCACTCTAAACTGGACTCGGGCAGGAAAAAGGATTTTGCTCTCTTTTTTGTTACTTTCCTGCTAATTTGCCTAAAGTAAGATTTGCAGTATTTTAAATCAACCATAATATTTGCAGGATTCATGTAATATTGACAGATGGCACATGAGCCTGCCCAGAAAGGAGTTCCCATTTTGTGCAGGCTTCTGAGTACCTCTTGCAGCTACTGTAACAAGAGGGACTCCAGGTTGTTTTACTTGTTAAGCCTCATAAGTATTACACACGGAAACACAGTATCAGTATTATTCAAGTTTTGTCAGCTCTAGTCACTCGCTCACTATCTAAGCCGCTTATCCTAATCAGGGTCGCAGGGGGTGCCGGAGCCTTTCCCAGCACTCATACAGCGAAAGGCGGTGAAACACCCTGGACAGGTCGCAGGGCAGACACACAAATAAACACACACATTCATACCCCGGGGGCAATTTAGTGTCTCCAATTAACCTAACCTGCATGTCTTTGGACTGTGGGAGGAAACCAGAGCTCCCATAGGAAACCCACACAGACATGAGGAGAACATGCAAACCCCACACAGAAAGGACCCAGGAATCGAACCCGAGACCTTGCTGTGAGGCGACTGCGCTACCCACTGCACCACCGTGCCGCCCCAGCGCTAAACATATGTAGTTAAATTGGGTGATTACATGTGCATCTACAGAATTTTTATTCTCTGTAAGTATCTAAGTTATTCTCAGACATTGATATATAATTCAGTAGCCTCTGATATGGTCATTTGCTAATAAGAGGTAGATGAAGGGATCTGGTTTAACTCTTTATTTAGCAACATACTCTGTTTTACTTTTACTAAGAATATTACACATCACTACAACTGGGTCTGTGGAATGAAAAGGTAGGAAACAATTTTCCCGAATGAAAAACAAGTGAAAAAGGCTTCACGGTGGTCCTTTTTCAAAACTGTTTTTGGAAATAAACATCATTTCAGCACTGACTCTTTAACATCGGTTAATGGCTACGGGAATTAAGGAGACATACACCGCCCCACCAGAACTGTTTCCTTACACAGGCAATACAGGAAATTACACTTTCCACCAAATATGCAGACCAGCATTTGGCATTATTGCTGAGAGAATCATTCTCATGAGCCACAATAATAAAAAAGGACCTTAAAGTGAACTTAGAGTGAATTGATTATTAATGTGTGCCACTGGAAACTTGTGTCCAGCTGGCGAGTATACCAAACATTGCTGTAGTTTCACTGTATTGGCAAAAGTCACTATAGATTGAACCAGTCCAAATGTGACAGATTAGGCAATTTAGCAACATACAATCCTGCACCACAACACAGAAGACGGATGGATTATTAGATGATTGCATCACAGAAAAAGAAGAGCGAAATGGTGGAGAAGTGAAGACTCAGTACGTGTGTTTCTGTTGATTTATGTTCATTGGATTCAGAATAGCTACTGAAAAGTCAGAACAGGTTAGTAAATAAATGAAAATGGGAGAGAGAGACAGTCCATTTTGAGCAGAGAGAAGGTGGAGACAGCACTGGCAAGTTTTGGGCACTGCTCCATTAGATTTTTCCTGCTACACCCAGCAATTTGTTGTTCAAGTACGATTTTTGAGTATGAATTCTTTTTTCATTTGTGCAGTGACATAGTATTCAGCCGAAGGGATGTTAAAAATGTTAAATAGATACCGACACAGAAATTCTGAGATATATTTACATAGAACACAGGGCGGCAGCAAAGTTTCATTAAGAACATGACAAGTGGTGGATAGTACCCATAGTTTAAGAAGAGAAAAACAACTGAAATTCAGTGGCCACTACACATATATGTGTGTGTGTGTAATAATCTAACTTGTTCAGTTATTAAATAATTAGATCTTTTTCACTTTTAAATATTGTATCAGTTGTCATTACAGTCAGTGACTCAGACAGCTGATTCTAAATCAGACACAGACAGAGTGTAAAATGTACAGCCCCACACGTTATTGACAGTCCTTCCTCAAAGTCAGGAAACTGACTTTCTTGCTCTCAGTTGGCACCTTAGCATGTCACTGCAGCTGTGTGACTGACTAGCTGAAGGAACAATGGAAGGAAAAATCACAATTATTTGTTTTCTTTTGTCTGGCTTTGTCATGCTGTGCTTGACTGGTAAGTGTCCTTATATTCTTCTTTTCTTTTCTTCCCCCAAAGTAAATTACACATATTACACTGAAAAACTGCAAAACTAATGAGAGGCAGTATGAAGCAAGTATTTGAGGCAAGCAATGCAGCAATAAATATTCCTATATTGTTTTATCATTGGTTATTTTATATATAGCTATATGATTACAAGTCCTAGTGAGTTGTGCCCATAACTTCTAATTTACTTTGTAGAGTAAAACAAAGCTTTCTCAACAGAAGTCTTCAAAGAGTATGTAGATCATGTACAAATTTGAAGACACTGTACTTTCATTTTCATGTTCCCAAAAACAGCATGCTGAAATAGAGATTATCTGCTTAATGGCACCTATTTTGTACTTGTATAAAAATAGTGCTTAATTTAAGAGATCGTACTGATTCCAACTTTAGTTAATAGAATTTAAGTACTTAAGGATAAATGCTAAATGGTTTGTTTAATCTAAACAGTTGATGGAAAATAGCTGGTGGTCAGTAGGAAAATCTGAATTGTAACATTTCACATTTCTCACATAGCTTTTGAAAACTTAATGCTGTTGATATATTCCTGACAAGCGAATTTTCCACTTGTATACTGAACTGATAACCATTTCCTTTTGATTTTTAATATTATTATGATTGTGTTGTATGATGGCATGTGGGGCATGTGGTAAACAAAATAATACCATCTGCAGAAATAGTGTCATTATTATCTTTAACTTTATTAGATGACACTGATCCTCGCATCTTAACTGCTTGACTGACTATTTTGGCTGATTGATCTATTTGGACTGTTATCTAAAAGGTGATAAATGCACATGGTATTACATTGTAACCATTTGATACATGGTATGCAATAATATATGTCTGTTTTGTGTGTGTGTTTGTGTGTGTGTTTGTGTGTGTGTGTGTGTGTGTATGTGTATTTGTGTGCGCACGCGTGTGTGCGCGTGCATGCATAAATTTCAACCGACACAAGTACCACTGCTTTGAGTGCTGATATGACAGTAACATAATGAATCTGTGAAAAATGTCCTGTTTGTTACTAAGTTCCTAACAAGTCAAGGTGCAAATTTTTAATAGCCACCAGAAGCCATTCACCATACCATTTCTATCTCTTACAGACACATGCGACAGAAATGCAACAGTGGGAAGTAAGAATCATATCATCCTGATTAATTACAAAGTCCTGGACAACAAAGATCACATAATCTGGAAACACGAATCTGAGACTGTGTTTGAAAGGAAAAAGGGAATGGTTAGACCACAAAACAAAGATTACTCTGTGACTGATAATGGATCCTTGCAGTTGAGTATTGTGGATGCGGAAAATGAGGGCAGATATCATGTTGAGATTTATAAGAGCGATGGAAAACAAACCCTTGATTTTAAAGTGAACTTGTGTGTTGTTGGTAAGTAGAGTGAATTAGAGGCACTGAATGTGGTGACTGTGACACTGAATGTAAATGAGAGCATCAGCATTGTGACAATAACCCACTCATACCAAATCAGTGGTCACATCACAGAGTACTACCAAGAAATGGATATTTTCACATCTGATGTAATGGTATATGTGACACTTTACTGATAAAACAATATGCCTACATGAATATCTTAATATCATAGTATCCTATACCAGTATCCATTATGTACCAAAGCAATATAATCCATTATCTGATAAAAGGTCTATGTCTATTCACATCTTCCAGCTCCTACACCTAAAGTTACCCCCAAGTGCGAAAATGGGACGGCTGTCCTCACCTGTGAAGTTGGAGGCTCCGTGAATTTAATCTTGAATTGGCACAAAAATAACGAAACTGTGCAGAACAACGCAAAAACTCTGTCCATTCCTAAAGAAAAAATAAAGAAGAATGATAAGTATGCATGCAGTGCAAATATAGCAAATAAACCCACCAGCACAGTGTACAGTGCTCCTGTAGCTTTGGACTGTGTGGACGAGACTGATTCTAAAGGTGAATGACAAACTTTATTTGTGAGCATGAAAGCAGTAGTTAAGGTCACTTATTGAACGTTGTATTCATGAACAGTGATTAACTTAAAAACTTACTTTCACTTTCTTTCTTTTAAACTATTCTAGATCAGTGATCAGATTATATGTCATTGTTCTGACATGATGTTTTTTTGTTTCTGATGTAGTACCTGTTATGTGACTGTCCACGATACAATAATTCTTCATTTTATCTGTAATTTAATTTAATCTAACCATACTGAGTATGACCTAATGTGATACAGTATTTTGCCTCTTAATTTGATCATGGCCCTTCGTGTTTTTCAGTCCAGATTCCTAAACCTACAGTTAGCTCAAACTGTAATAACGGGAAGCCTGTCCTTGCCTGTGAGGTTCCTATTAGCAATAATTTGACATTCATTTGGTACAAGAATGACAAGGAAATCAAGGAGAACATGGGCCCAACTCTGTCCATTGCTCCAGAGGAGATGAAACAGAGTGATCGTTATGCATGCAGTGCTAAAAAGGATGCCACCGCTACCAAAAGTGACTCAATAATTTTGGACTGTAAAAGTAAGAGCTGTTACCCTGTATGTTCCTTATGACACTGTGGTGCTAAATGTTTATTAAAAGAGTGGTCATTTAGGGTTGATTGTCCTAGTGAGAACCAATTTGTAATTTGCTCTTTGTGAACAGTGATGTTGAATGTAGGTCAAAAGGAGAACAGTAGCAAAGCTTAATGGCTGTGTGTTTCGTAATAAACAAAATTAGCTATAATAGAGCTAAAATCTGTGGATAATGGTGGATAACAATGAAAGAACCAATATTGCAGAGGAGGAGAAAGAATGGCCATCACCCATTTCAGTTGGTGGCAACTGTATTCTACTGATACAGATTTTACCATGGGCTTCTTGTATTTTCCTTCAGCAGAAAAAGAGGAGTTGCAGTTGGGCTTCAAATTCTGGCACACAGTGGGCTTTGTGGTAGGGGGTGGTCTATTGCTGGTCCTGATCACCGCGCTTGTGGTCTGCATATGCTGGAGGAGACAGAAAAAGCAGCGTGAAAATGTTTGATCTCACTAGAGAAGTGAGACAGTTTCCAATCTTCCATGTTCATGTTTCCTGTTTTTACAAACGTCTCCTATTTAGTCCATTACAGAGTGTCACAGTCAAACGACAACTTCACCGTTGTTGGCAGCATTTGGTGTTTATGTGTATGTGTTTGTGTGTGTGTGTGTTAGGGGTTGAACAGGTACATAACTTTACAACTTGAGTACTCGTTCCCGAAAAACTCCAGTTCTTGAGTACTGCTGCATCAGTTAATAAACTATGCAACTATGATGCGGTTGGTCCCAGTGCATGCCGAAAAGCATAAAATTAAGGATATAATATGAAGATAACACTTGTTCTTACCTTACACAATTGTATAGCGAAGTATGGTGCATAGTGAAGTATGGATGATACTGGCAATATTTTAAAGTTATTGTTACCAACATTCTACAGTAGCCCAAGATAGAAAGCTCTGTCAAGAAAGCGTGTTGTGCACATATGGTGGGTAAACCTGGGTAAATCTGAAAACGCATAATTATTTTTCCATGAAATGTTCTTATTGTGTTGAGATATAGCAGCTGTTTTTTGCCTGGTCATCATTAATAAGCCTAACCAACTTAAAAATGAAATTAGTCATATTTGCTTGCATCTATCTTTTAATAACATTAATTTGTTTAGGCGCGTTAGTAGTCTATGACAGAAAATTTGCACAGTGAAATACAACAATAAAGCAAACAAACAATCGATACACCCTTTTATGCTGTTGCCATCATTCCTCTTGCTTATTTAGGGGTCTAACTGGAAACTGAGTGCGCGCCACCTAGCATCACGCGATTAGCGCCATTATTGATGATAATGTAGAAAGTCAAGAATTGATGTAGCTGCTCGAGTACTGTTCTCTTAGCCTGTGAAAATCACATGCTGATATACCTGCTGGACTATGAAATGTAGTCAGCAAACAGTATTGTGCTAAACATTGGCCTTTTTGAAAAATGTGTGTCATTTCTCGTTGCTTTCAGGAACAAGCACTTTTTTTTCAGTTCCTAGTGAAGAATGGCGATTCACAAAATGAACTGGAAAGATTGTATAAAACTAAGAGCGGTTGAGCACAAACACATTTTTAAGAGTGATCATACCATGTGCACATATTTCTTTTCGCTGTTCAAGAAAATTCTTTTTCTACAGTGTTGAATTATATCTTAAAACATGTAAAATAAAGTGTTATTTGTAGCAACACTAATGCTTTTGGTGGTGTTTGCCCCAGACTCTCTGACTACTGTCCCATGCAAAGAAACTCTGAGCTTGTTTTATTTCACAATAACATAAGGGTTCTATGACAGCTAGCAATAGTATACTGTGTGACTGCTTTGTGCGTATTTGGAAACTGCTGGAGGACGTGAGACCACTAATAGAAGCATGTAAGTAGCACGACCACTTCTTGCATGTTTGGAAACTGCTGGAGGACGTGAGACCGCCAATAGAAGCATGTAAGTAGCACGACTGCTTCTTGCATGTTTGGAAACTGCCGGGGAAGTGCACAAAAATAACATATGCAAAAAAACAGGAAGTCTAGTCCAACCACAAAGTTGCAAGCAAGAGCACACAGTGGTCATATATAGATTTAAATGTACCTTCTCTGACAGGTGTGAGACGCAGCTCATCTAATTTGACAACATGCTTAAATATTTGCAGAACAGATACACAAACTCTAAGAAATCAAGAACAATATGATTGTAGACATTCAACACAAATCCCTAGAAACAGAAATAAATTTCTCACAATTAATCATGGAGTGAATAAAAACAAGCCCAATAAAGAAAACGCACGGATTTAAAACAGAAAAGCAGTTTCCTGAGAGCTAAACAGAGCTCAGTGAACCTGACATTTCATGTATTGTAGGTGATATTAAATATTTGGTGATCTGTGGCGAGCCAAGGTATCAAGCTTGTTTCTGACCCAGTATTAATATAGAATTCTCCCTTCTCTACAAACCAGATGGGGAATGGTCAATACATTGTGATGCCCCCTGGCAGCCATTAGGTAGAATGACACCTCTTTACTAACACAGCATGCAGATTCAGCCTGGTTTATCTGCACTATTCTAATAGGTGTGATAGTTCTACATCATGCTACTGTTAGTGCTTTTCTTAAAACTGGTGCATTCCATATAGTCTCTTACATGAGAAATCATCACATTCCAATTCTACCTATGAAAATCCAAGGACATTGAAAAGCTGGCCACACATTCATGTTCATAATATAACACATAATAAACTATTCATCTTTGGGTCTTCCAACATTTTGTAATATTGCCATGCTGTGAATTTTTGCTTATTGGCTATGCCTTATTTTCACACTCGGTAAAAGACGCTGGATGCATGTGCAGCTCAGTTTTCTTTTTATTCATAACAAAATGACTTCAAGCACTACAGATTGCAGATTAAGGATTTCGCAGCAGGCAGTAAAAACCAACGTAATACAGTTCAAACACCAACAATTCCACACAAAGAAACAGAGAGGAAGCAGGACTAATACAGAGCTAAACAAGGTAAAACTAACTGAAAACAGGTGGAGTCCCTGATTCAATTGACAAGCTGAACAAAGGAATCAGGACATAGACAATTTAACCCAAACTGACCACTAGAGGGGAGACCGAGAGGAGTAAGAGGACCATGGCATGGCACTTACAGTCCCTTATCATCAGGGCTGGTATTCTGAATCAAAGAGAACTGAGAATTGATGATTAATTTAGATTTAATTCTTTAACTAAATTAAATTTGATGCTGAAAATTGAATCAGAATTTTTGGAAACCAAATGCAATTCAGCAAAACTCCACAAAAGGGTAGAAAGCAAAGAGAAATTTTCAGGGATGCTCCGATTGTTCAGCCCCCGATCATTTTCGGCTGATATTCATTTGAAATAGCTTGATTAGAGCTCTCTATAAAGGCTGATTAGAAGAGCCTGATGACGCAAAATATGCAAGACATTTCTCTGTGTGCAGCAAAAGAAGCTCTCTAAAATGGCTTCATCAGTCTGGCAGTTCCGAAAGGTGTCTGCAAAAGAAATGTCTACATCTGTCAAATAAAATTGCTATGTGCAATGCGTGTGAAGCAGAACTCCCTCATGGTAGAACGCAACAACAACATTTTAATACCTCAAACCTCATTAGACATTTATGGATTCGTCAAGTTACAGATTACGGCAAGTATGAAAGGCAAACCATCGCAAAGTCAGTAAAAGCCAGTTAACCCTTTAGCAACTCCATCATTCGTTTATCAGTTGGGGAGATATTTAAAGCAGCGAACCAAAAGCAGCGACAGTAAGAAGTCAAAAGACATATCAGCCAAGATAATGGAATTCACTGGATTCAATGGAATTTATTGCCTTATACAGGCTATAATGGTTTGCTATGCTTTCTTATGCTTTGAAACATAGTGCATGGTGTTGAGCACATTTAGCTTTTATTCCGTAGGAAGACTAAAATATTTGCTAAACTGCTCTTTAGCCGAGCATAGGTAATTATATTGGTTTCAGTTTCTTCATAATCTAGATGACCTAATAAGAGCCCACACCTCAGTTTAAGATTGTTCACCTCAGTGTAAACTATCATATACAATTTAAAACGACTCGATATTAAATGACCTCTCAATGAGCTACTTCTGGTGATTGCTAGACCAACTCCAGGGTGTTGTTCTTTGGTTACTACAGGAACATCTTTTTGTTTCAGATAAGGAAGTCATGCAAGTGATTCCTCTGATCTCTGCAGATGATGATGATTGGCACATGATGATTACATTTCTTATCTTCTGTTACGGTATTATCTCTCCTTTCCTCCAAGCACTCAAATTGAGAGAGCAGGATTTGCATCAGACTCAAGGTCTTTACTGAGATTCTTACCAAGAGATTTCAACCCATGTGCTATGTATTCCAGCAGTCTTATAAAGGGAAACAGACAGCAGTAGACAGGAGGCAGAACATCCATAGACTGACCAGACCATCTAACATTAATGATGCTCTGGGTGCTAGACTTGTCGATTTTGGGGTGCCCACTTTTCAGCATTCTGCTTCCATATTTGTCCCTAAAGAAATGAGCTGAACTCAGAACCCCAACAAGTTTGTAGGTTAAAATGGTTACTTATTGACTACTGATGATGAGACATAGAAGACTGAGTTTGTTGTGAAATCCCCACTTCCTCTTTGTGAAGGGCCAGCTTGTGGGTGGGGCTGGGAGGTTTATCTGGCAGGATTACCTGCCCCTGTGATTGAGTTTAAATAATTCCCCTTCCCTCTAAATGAGGGGCTCATTTTGTTTTGGACTGTTGGTTACCCAGGGCTTGATGGCTTTTGGCTTTTTTGTTGTCACTGTTGATATTGTTTGGTGAGCATTTGGCATACCTTTACGTCTTTAGTTATGGTGTTTTGTATTTTGTTCAAGTATGCGATTAATCATTTTGTCTAAAGTTCATTTGCGTCTGCCTCTTTGTGTAGGGTGGGGCTAGGAGGTTAATCCGGCAGGATTACCTGCTGCTGTGGTTGTTTTTAAATACCTCCTCTTCCCTCTTGTTACCTTTCTCGACTTCTTCCCCCCGGTCAGGAGTTACAGGGAAGCCTCCGTGTGCAGGCTTCAGGGCCAGTGTGCTAGCTGCTCTGGCAGCCAACGTTCCAAAACTTTACTTTTTTCTCCCTGCAGCCAGCAAGCAGACAAGACTCAGTGAATCGCCTTAAGGCTGAGTGGCTTTATTGCTGTGAAAAACAAACACACTTTTAAAACAAAAAGAAAATATCTGCCTCCCAGCACTGTTTTTCCCTACTCGGCCTTCATACATTACATGCCCCATTAACTAACTTTTTGCTGTGTCGCTTTTCCACCTGCCTCCGCTCCAGTTTTACACTACCCATAATGCATTGCCATTAAAGCACCACACTACATTTACAACACTCAAAATGTGGGGCTCATTTTGTCTGTTTGGACTGTTGGTAATTCTGGGCTTGGTGTCTTTTGGCTTTTTTGTTGTCACTGTTAATATTTTTGATGAACATTTGGCATATCTTAATGTCTTTAGGTGTTGTTTTGTATTTTGTTCAAGTACGCGATTAGTCATTTTGTCTAAAGTTCATTTGCATCCTGCCTTATTGTGGGCTCATGAGCCAAGAGACAAATGTGTCCTTCATAAAAATATTAGTGGTACTCAGTGTTGTCATCTAGGCCAGCGTTTCTCAAACTGTGACACGCAGATCTGCGACAGGAAACTGCCGGTCCGCAAAACCCCCCACTGCACCAGTCAAATGATGCTCGGTGCTTCTGTCACTCGCCAGGTGAAAACAGTAACATTTTATTCAAGTTCTTATGGGTGGGGACGCTAACATTCTAGAGTCATGGATAAAATGTTACTATTTTCACCTGGCAAGTGACAGAAGCACCGAGCAGCGGCAGTGCTCTGCGGCAGTTACAATTGTTACTATTTTCAAAGCAAGAAGTTCAGTCAAGGAGGCTGGGACCTGGCAGTTTCCTCACCCTGGCACTTTGCCAGTCCACGGACCAGAGTTTGAGAAACGCTGGTCTAGACCACCTAAACCGAGACCAAGTCATGACCAAGACCAGAGTGTATCAAGACTGAGTCCAGACCAAGACTTTGAGGGGTTGAGACCAAGTCAAGACCAAGACCAAGGTAGGACGAGAACGAATCAAGACCAGGACCAGACCAGTGTGAGTCCCACACTGCATGACACACTTAGATAAAATGTGGAACATGCAAACCATAGGAACTTCTCAAACTGACCTCAGGAGATCTACATTCCCATAAAAACACCCACATACAAAAACTAAGAACTGAAATCATCTTTCATAACTGGATTTATGTGTTTATCATTGCTAGAGTGTTATTGACATATAAGATGAAATGAAATGTCTACATCTGTCATGCCCTGCTTCTTCCTCTTCCTTGATTTCTTGATTTTTTCTTCCTTCTGGTGGTCAGTTTTGGTTCTTTTGTGCACTTGGTTCAGTCCTGTTTGTCGCCTGGTTTAGTCCTCTTTTGGTTTAGCCCTATTAAGTTCAGTTTTCACCTGTCTTTAGTTCTAGCCTCCTTTGTGCATAAAATGCATAATATCCTGCACATGCATCCAGACTTTGTCTAGAAGCCTGACAGAATGCAAGCCCTAAAAATGGATGTAGCAGGTCAATGCCAGGGACCAGAGCTCTTTGATGGATCCCCAAAGATGTGCAGCTCTAGTTGCCATGGAAGCCCCTCCTCTGGCTCTAGTTCCAGCTCCAGTTGCCTCGGAGGCCCCTCCTTCTGCTCCTGATCCTGCTTCTGTCACCTCAGAGACTCCTCCCTCAGTTACTGCTCCCTCTCCAGTCGCCTTGGAGGCCCCTTCTTCTGCTCCCACCCGACAGCTTGGAGCCCCCTCCTTCAGCACCTCCCTTGGCTCCTGCTCCAGTCACCTCGGAGGCCCTTCCCTCGGCCCCCGTTCCTGCTCCAGTCACCTTGGAGGTCCCTCCTTCACCTCCTGTTCCTGCTCCATTCGCCTTGGAAGCTCTGCCATTGGATCCAGTCGCCTCGGAGGTCTTGCCTTCAGCTCCAGCTTCTGCTTCTGTTGCTTGGGAGACTTCTCCTTTGGCTCCAGTTGCTTCGGTGGTCCCTCCCTTGGCTTTGGCCACCTTGGAGGCCCTGCCTTTAGCTCCTGTTCCAGTCGCCTTGGAGATCCCTCCTTCGGCTCCTGATTCCATTCCAGTCGCCGCTGGGGTCTCTCATACAGCTCCAGCTCCAGTCCAGTTCCTGACCCTCTGGACCCACCATTGCCTACTCCACCTCCAGAGCCTCCAGACCACCCAACCCTGATCCAACCCTGGTGTCTGGTTTCCGCCCCCAAGTCTCCTGCCCTCCTGGTTTCCTGTTTCCCCGCTTTTTGTTTTTCCCCGGTGTTGGTGCCTTGCGTGGTACTGTCATGTCCTGCTCCTTCCTCTTCCTTGGTTTCTTGTTTTTTTTCTTCCTTCTGGTGGTCAGTTTTGGTTCTTTTGTGCAATCGGTTCAGTCCTGTTTGCCCCCTGGTTTAATCCTCTTTTGGTTTAGCCCTGTTAAGTTTAACTCAGTTCAGTTCAGTTTTCACCTGTCTTTAATTCTAGCATCCTTTGTCCTTGTACAAGTATTCCTTGGTTTTCCCTGTTTCTTTGGCTTGCATTGTTTGGCATAATCCCTGTGTTGCATTTGTGGCTCCCTTTTGTTTGGATCTCTGGTTGCCGTTCCTGTGTATTTTCATAAGTTCTATAACTTTTGCTCATGTTTCATTTGAATAAGATGCATAATTACCTGCATATGCATCCAGACTCTGCCTGTAAGCCTGACAACATCCTTTCATTGGTCACTAGAACTTGGCCTGGCCTTTGAGACTGACCCCCCAAAAAACACTTTTTGGACTATTTTCACAAATTTCTGAGAAGTTTCACAACTGTTTTATGTTTATTTTATCAATACTAGGGTGTTATTGACATATAAGACGAAATGAATTGTCTACATACTTTGGCTGGTTACTAGGACTTACTGTAGCCTGACCATTACAGCTGACCCCAGAAAACACTTTTTTCACTTGTTACGTGATTTCACAAATTTCTGAGAAGTTTCAAAACTGTATTTATGTGTTTATTTCATCAATAGCAGGGTATTTTTGATATTTAAGATGAAATGACATGTCTACATCCGTTAGTCACTAGGACCAGGCCTTTGAAGTTGATTCAGACTAATTTTAGACATATAAAGTATATATATTCCAATTTCATTTTTGTCTTTTGAGAAATTTCACAATCATACTTTTATGGTCATTTCATTAATACTAGTAAGTTACTGAAATCTAAGTTCAAATAAAATGTCTAGATGCCTGGTTGGTCACTAGAACTAGGTCAAACCTTTGAACAGAAAGGTCCCAAAACATGTTTTCAGGAGTTTTTCAGAAGAGCAATGGCAAGTAACCCTTCACTGTTGTTTAAAGAAAAACTGAACAGAAAATATAAATATTCAAAATTTGTTGACCATACCTGGCCTTAAACTTCACCGATATTCTACTTACAACAAACAAATTACTCTTCAGTATGCCTGAACTTTCGAGGGACTTTTATTTTGAAATGCCATCTCCTTTGCCAGAGGAACGGTGGAATAAACAGTAGGATGCAACGACGTGCCTTAAATTGTTATTCGTTTGCATGTGATGTCATGTTCGAAAAATGATTTATAATTTCACAAGTGAATACAAGACAGGATAACATAATGTGTAAATAATTTACATAACTTTTAATGAGATTGAGATCTAGCTATGTGGTGAAAATCAGGTGAATGTCTAATTTCAACTTCACCGCAGTTATCCTAGCAGTTGTGGTCTTGACCGGTTTTGAAATAAAATCTCGAGTCCTCTATGTCTGAGACCAATACAAGACGGAGTGAAAATGCGGTCGATTCCGAGACAAGACCGAGACCTTCAAAAAGTGGTCTCGAGGCCGGACTCGAGACCAAGAACGATCTCGAGTACTACAACAGTGGTACTACTAGAAATGTCCTCCGTCGTTTCTAACATTGGCAGAAAGGCAGGAACTTGTTAACTTTTTGGTAATAACTCTGTGTTTAAGCTATACTATTATAAGGATAGAAATCACATCCACTTCTACCCAAGACTTCAAGGTTTCAGCTTAGGCTAAGAAATACACACAAGAGTAAAATGAGTTAAGCTGAAGCCTTGAAAATTACAGTGCTGTTCATGAAATGTTTTTAACTTTAGTTTATTCTTCATGAAATTAAATTTGTGTGCTGCAGAGATTAGTTTGTTTGTTTTTGTGTCTCTTTTTTTGGGGGGTGAGGGGGGGCATTATTTAATTCCAAATGTTTCTTGGTAAGCATTTGTAGGCAAATTGAGTGTAATTGAGATTTTTTGAAAACTGTCTGCAACAGCTGGTTCTAGCTGGTGTCTCTAACAGCCCCCTCTAGATTAATATATATTTATTGCATTGAATTTTTTTTTTTGACCAGAGACATGGTATTTTGCTAAAACACAGGCCAGAAATGTTTAAAAATACAGTATACTGACACTGTTTAATCCAAAAGTATACTTATATTGAACACAAGGTTGCAGCAGAGTTTTAAATAAACCATGACAGGTGACAGGCAATATCCACAGTTGAAGAGAAAGTCTTTTTTTTCTTTAAATATGATCTTCAGTGGCCGCAGTAACTAATATTTGTTGAATAATTAGCTGTTTTTCAATTTAAAATATTTCAGCATCCCCCTCAACCCTAATTAGGATAAGCAACTTAGATAATGAGTGAGTGAGTGAGACTCTTCGGTGACAGCTGATTCTAAATCTACTAACATAGATAGAGCGTAAAATGTACAATCCCACACATTATTGACGCTCCTTCCTCAAAGACAGGAAACTGATTTTTTTTTGCTTCCAGTTGTCAGTTTAGCATGTCACTGTGGCTGTGTGATTAGCTGAAGGAACAATGGAAGGCAAAATTACAGTAATTTCTTTCCTAATATCTGGCTTTGTCACGCTGTGCTTGACTGGTAAGTGTCCTCCCAAACATGTACTCTACTTTTTTCTTTTTTTTCCCCTCAAAGTAAATATATACTGATGCTGAAAAACTATTGAGAGTCAGTATGAGACACTTGTGCGGTGTTTGTATGTGAACACCCCTGTATTTTTATATCACTTATATAATAATAAATCTAATATAAATGTAGCTATGTGATTTATGATTATTCAACGTATATGTGAGTTAGGCCCATAACTTCTAATTTAACTGTATATTTCAAAACAAAGTGTTGTTTAAAAGATCGTACTGAGGCCAACTGCAGTTAGAAAAATTTGTTACCTGAGTCGCCTACTTTACCCCAGATATTACATTATGGAGTTGTTATGTAACTGTGAAAAATACAGACCTAAGTTTGTTGAAGAGTTGAACAGCTGATGGAAAATAGTTTAGGGTCAGGTGGATTAACTGAATTGTAACCTTTCTCCATCTAACAGTGCAGTGCTTTTGTAAGCTTGAAGCGCTAATATATTTTTGATAAACTAATATTCATCTATGCTTTTTTTTTTTATCAAGAACCTTCTGCTTCTGCATGAGGATGTTTGGTATTAGAAAACTTGCAGTTTAAATTCAACTTATCTCAAACTTTGCCCTTTCTTTCAGTTACACACCAAACCGTTAACCATTTCCTTTTGATTTTTTAATATTGTTATGATTATATTGTATGATGGCATGTGGCATACAAAACAGTACCATCTGCAGAAATAGAGTCATTATTATCAACATTATTAGACGACACTGATTCATACATCTGAACTGCTTAACTATTTTGGCTAATTCATGTACTTGGACTGTTGTCCAAAACGTCACAGATGCACATGTTCATATATAATATCCTTTCAATACATGGTATGCATTCGTATATGACAACTTTATGTGTGTGTGTGTGTGTGTGTGTGTGTCTGGGGGGGGGGGGGGGGGGGGGGGGGCGCCCATGCACGCAGACATGCACGCAGACATGCACCTCAAGGCCAATTTATACTTCTATGTCGAATCTACACCATAGGTACGCCATAGGCTCTGCATGGCTGCGTACCGTATGCCGTAGCCTACGCCGTAGCCTGATGCGCACCTCCCTAGAAATGTAACTACGCGTCGCTGCGACCACAACAACTGTGATTGGTCCGCTTGATAGGATCACCCTCCTTCTGCTCAGTCGGTTCAATGGTCGTACACATCATCTCTGCCAATGTCTTCTCTCTTTTCTGTGTCACAGTAATTTCAGTAAAAGTAACTGTTGTTCAACATTTATTAGCTCCTACTCCAACATGATCCACTCAGTTTCAGTCACGATTGAAAATCTTCAGCAAAATGGCATACTGAAAGCTTGTTATTTTGTGAGCTCTGTTTGTTTGTCCCCAAAAGTTTAGAAAATCCTTCTTTTGAATGCAAAACTTGTTTTACAGATATTGCTGTGCGAGGACTGAATTGCGACTTTTTATTCAGCATTACGGCATCGTTTGTAATGCACGAGGAAATCAACACAGTGGCATAGAAATCCCACTGCAAACTAGCATTTTGAAGGTTTCATTACAGAGCGACACAGACACACCAGTGCAGAAGTATAAAGCAGTTATACTTCTGCGTGGGCTCTATTCGGAGCATACGCCGTAGCCTATGCGAGTGGCCTACACCGTTGTGAGCATTTATATTACTGCATTGGTGTGTCTGCGTCGCTCTGTAGTGAAACCTTCAAAATGCTAGTTTGCGAGGGGATTTCTATGCCACTGTGTTGATTTCCTCGTGCTTTATAGACGATGGAGTAATGTTAAATAAAAAGTCGGAATTCAGTGCAATGTGGATCATGTGGTCTGCAGCGATGCATAGTTATATTTCTGGGGAGGTGCGTGTCAGGCTGCAGCGTAGGCTATGGCGTAGTGTTTGCAGCTACGCAGAGCCTACGCTGTACCTACGGCGTACATTCGACGCAGAAGTATAAATCGGGCTTAGATGCTCACAACGGCGTAGGCCACTCTCGTAGTTTATGGCGTACGCTACGCGTAGAGCCTACGCAGAAGTATAAACCAGCCTTTATGGCGTAGGCTCTGCGTAGCCGCGTACCCTACACCGTACCCTAACTGTACGTTCACACTGAGAGCGGCGAGAGCGTCAAGAGTCGCCCAAACCTCCCTGCCAACGACGCTGTTGAACACTGTGGACGCTCTGCCGTTGATGAAATAGGCGGGTACAAGTTCCTTCGGAAAGCTTGGTTATGCAAATGTTTTTAAAGGGGCTATAAAGCAAACAAACAGGTCGAGCGGTATCTTTGTGCTGACTGACCACCAGTAGGCTATAAGTTAACCTTATGAGATATTTTAAATGTGAAGGTGCGAAATCGACCGATTACAGAAATAAATAAACAATGCTAATTACATATTTCGTAACAAAATTAACTAATGAAAAACACTACTTAAAAGCTTTTTGTTGTTGTGTGTCTTTTGTGTCAATGATAGGCTAGGTCAAATTCCAGCATGGAGTTTATAGGACACGTTTACTAGCCTTGGTCTTTAATTAACACTAACGTTTGTGCATAACCTACATTACAGTACAACATGGGGAAACCCACCACCGATATAATCAGTTTCTCCTCCATTTTGCTTAGGACCAAAAGTTTTGTGGGAACAATAGTTTATACTGTCGTGTTCTCTACAATTCTCTAGAGCGGAGCACTTCCAAGTTTCTATTGGTTGCCGCCCAACCGCGTCATATCTCATTACCATAAAGTTAACCGAACTTCAACTGTATTTTGACGCCCAAACCATCCTCGCCGCGACGCCCTTTGCCGCGACGCTCTTCGCCGCTTAAAGACGCTGGCTCTCATTGAAAATGAATGACTTCCGGTCACTTTGACGCTCTCGCCGCGCTCAGTGTGAACGTACAGTAGCACGTACCTTCCCAGAAATCATCGAAGCAGACTGCAACGACTGTGGTTGGTCCGTTTGGTAGCGTCACCCTCCTTCTACCTCAGTCGGTTCAATCGTCGTACACAGCATCTCCGCCAATGTCTTCTCTTTTTTGTGTTGCAGTAATTTCAGTAAAAGTAACCATCGTTCAATCTGTATTAGCTCCAACTCCTATATGATCTGCTCAGTTTCAGTCTCCACTGAAAGTATTCGGCAAAATGGCGATCTGAGCACTCGTTATTTTGATAGTTCCGTTTGTTAGTCCCAAAAGTTTAAAAACTAGTCCTTCTTTGGAATGCAAAGCTTGTTTTACAGATACTGATGTGCAAGGACTGAATTCTGAGTTTTTATTTAGCATTATTCTCGCTATCATTTATTTGTGATGCATGAAGAAAATCAAAACAGTGGCATAGAAATCCCACCGCAAACTAGCATTTTGGCCATGTAATTACAAAGCAATGCAGACACACCAACGCAGAAGTATAAATGCTCACAACTGCGTAGGCCACTCGCGTAAGTACAGTGTAGGCTCTATGTAGAGAAGTATAAATTAGCCTTTAGTGTTTGTGTGTGTGTGTGTGTGTGTGTGTGTGTGTGCGCGCATAAATTTGAACCTACACAAGTACCACTGTTCTGAGTGCTCATATGACGGTGACAGTATAAATCTGTGTAAAATTTCCTGTTTGTTACTGAGTTCCTAACAAGGTATGATTTTTAATGGCCACCAGAAGCCATTCACCATACCATTTGTATCTCTTATAGACACATGTGACACAACTGCAACATTAGGAAAAAAGAATCATATCATCCTGATTAATTACAAAGACCTGGACAACAAAGATCACATAATCTGGAAACACGAATCTCAGACTGTGTTTGAAAGGAAAAAGGGAACTGTTAGATCACCAAACAAAGATTACTCTGTGACTGATAATGGATCCCTGCAATTGAGTATTGTGGATGTGAAAAATGGAGGCACATATCACGTTGAGATTTTTAAGAGCGATGGAAAACAAACCCTTGATTTTAAAGTGAACTTGTGTGTTGCTGGTAAGTAGCGTGAATTAGAGGTACTGAATGTGGTGACTGTAGCACTGAATGTAAATGAGAGCATCAACATTGTGACAATAACCCACTCATACCAAATCAGTGGTCACATCACAGAGTATTACCAAGAAATTGATATTTTCACATCTGATGTAATACCATTTGTGGCACTTTATTGATAAACAATATGCCTACATTAATGTCTTAATATCATAGTATCCTATACCAGTATCCATTATGTACCAAAGCAATATAATCCATTAACTGATAAATGGTCTATGTCTATTCACATCTTCCAGTTCCTACACCTAATGTTACCCACAAGTGCGAAAATGGGAAGGCTGTCCTCACCTGTGAAGTTGGAGGCTCCATGAATTTAATCTTGAATTGGCACAAAAATAAAGAAACAGTGGAGAACAATAAGAAAACTCTGTCCATTCCTAAAGGAAAAATAAAGAAGAATGATAAGTATGCATGCAGTGCAAATATAGCAAATAAACCCACCAGCATAGTGTACAGTGCTCCTGTAACTTTGGATTGTGAGGTCAAGACCAGTTCTAAAGGTGAATGACAAACTTTATTTGTGAGCATGAAAGCATGTTTTCGTATCCTTTCTTTATGAACAATCAGAAGAGAAACTACACAAAAGTTGATGGATGTCTTTGGTTGTTTTTTAAATCAAGAGGGGACCAGACCTCTACTAAAACTGAAACACCATTTTTGATTTAAAGCTCAGACAAGACTGTTTTGCGGTAGTGTAAATTTCAACTTGTATTCACTGCTATTCCCATTTAGAAGCAAAAGATTTACGCTTTGGCTTTGACCATGTGATCATGATAGTCATTCTGACTGGAGGAGTCCTGATTACTGTACTTGTGACTTGTGCTGTTCGGAGTCTCTGGCAATGGAGGAAACGACAGCATGGTAAGCCCGACACTCTGGTTCTATCAGACCAGTGAAGTTTAACAAGCATGTTTTAGGAGGATTCTCCACAATCTCCACAAGAGACCACTTCTTTCCTACTAATGTATTGATATCATTTTTCCAAGCTAAGAAGGTTTTTTTTTATTAATATTGAGAGGATAGTCCACTGACTCCTGTAAATTGTGGATCATGTTAGCGGTGGCCTCACTGTGGTTGTGACTGATCTGAAATCAGCCAATTACAGAGTATTATTTAGCCTCTGGTTTTATCTATGGATTATGGTTTCAACCTAAATGCAAACCAATACAATACTTTGGTGTGTTCAAGGTCAAAATAATTCCTAAATACTTGTTTCAGAAATTGCATCACTTGTAATACCTACAAACATGGTAGGAGAAGAGATTCTTTGAGTTTTTTTATTCATAAAGGTGTCAAATCTCCCCTTTTAAAATTATGCATTCCTGACTTTGTTTATCCAGGCTGAGAATGTTCTTCTGATTATAACAGCTACTAAACAATAATTTGTCGTGTTAGTCTGGAACTGTACTATACGTGAACTGTACTATACTGTAAACCCAGGTGAGTTACCAGAACTTAAAAAAATTAAGGCAACTGATTGCCTTTAAATTTTCAGAGCCAGTTTTTAGAAATTAAAATACTTGTACTATTTAACTTAAGTTAAATCAAATGACTGATTATATCAATTCAGATATTTTAGTAATGTGCAATAATAAAATAATATTTAAATGAAAAATGAAATTGAGCTACCTCAACAGACTCTTCCAAACTGGCAAAACATCTATATTTCACATTTTTCTTAGGAGAGCTCAATCCAAAATCAGGTCGTTGTCTCTGGGAGTGGGCAGCATTTTTCAAGCCTGTATGTACCTAGCTCACCCTGACAGAATACTTGCTATCCAATAGCAATCAATAATCTCCACAACACCAAACAGTCACGTGCAGCCGAGAATCTGAGTTAGAGACGTTCAGTCTTTATGTCACAGATGGTAGCGTCACACCATTGGCTTGTCAGCTAACCACCGAAAGTAGTTGTAATGCCAACTGTAGAAACGATTCTCTTTTTTAAAAACTCTTTTCAGTCACTGTAGAAAGTTCACTAAGTCAAATGTAAATGGAGGTGCCCCATAATGCAACGTGGCACTGACGCCAGACATTAGAACTCCAGAATTTTATGGATAGTGATGTAATGATCTGGAGTTCATATTACTTCATCCAGAAGTGATTTGAAATTAATCAAAAGTTTTAGTTTGCATGACTCAGCATTGGATTACATGTTATAACAACTCAAAACTTTTAAGTCAGTACAGCTTATAAGGACATTAAGTTTGCACAGCTTAATAGAATTAAGTTATTTGAATGTTTGGGTTTACAGTGTAGTATACACATGGCCATGTACACACAGGTTTAAATTTATACTCTATCATGCATTATGTAGACACCAGGGGCAAGGCCACATAAGGGCCAGGGTGGGCCAATGCTGCCCAGATTGACAGCTGACCTACCCAATCAAAAGTGCTGTAGCCTATGGTTTGAAAATGAGAGAAGGAAAAAAAAAACATAGCTTGCCACATGCAAAAATAAGTTAAAATAAAATGTATTTAATAAATTATAATTCTGCTCCACATACTTTTAAAAATGCAATTCTCTTTAATTCTCTTCCATTTTATATGGTTTGGTAGGCTACATAGACGTAGCTAGATACACCAACGCTCAAGACTACGAGGAAATCATAACTGTACACAGTACAAAGCCAAGGGGTTTACGTCTTATGGTGTAACATGCTGAACAAGGCAACGCAAAACAGGTAGGAGAGATTCCTTTTATACCTTACAAGATTACTTAATGTTAATAAAACACACAGCCTTGTAATGAGCTTGATAGCCCATAAAAAAGGTTCGCTTTAATGAATCAAGGGTACCTCAGACCAGACTAAATTGCCCAACCTTCTACAGTTTGCATGCAGCTAATTTGGGCTTATTAGCTAGCTTGTGAAATGTGTTTGAGGCAGTTTATCACTTGGGTTGCCAACTTCCTGAAATGGAAATAAGGAGTGCTGGGGGGAGGTGGGGTGTGGGGGTTGGGACTGTGGAGCTCTGACTACTGTGGACAAATCTAATGGGTCTTACACCTGCATTACCCTTCAGTAGTAGACTTACTGTATCTAAAGATATGGACTTTGTTCGGAGGTTGCAGAGATTTTTTAAATCTCGCGCAGCTGCCATTCGTATCGTAGCAATGCTGACTCATGACCAACGAGAAGTGCATTCTCTGTTTGGGTCGTGGAACTTAACATGACCGATATGCTGAGGGAGAGCAGCAGGGTTTCCTTCTATCTCATAAAAATCAGCCTGTCTTAACAGTCTATCCTGTACTATTTCTCTCCCATAGATTTGCACTGAGTTGATTCGCGTCCTGTATCAGTTCAATACGGAACACGTCTTTTAGTTTCCTATTGCAGGATGATTCCATATTTTATGGGATGGTTGGCAACCCTATAAAATCATCACCATTAAAGACTGTCACAGTTAAAGGATAACTTAACTGTTTTTGGTAGCTTTTGGGTGTTTTGTTTGTTTGTTTTTCAGAGAGATCATTTATTCTCCAATATAAAAACCTCAACTGCACCCAAAACCAGGATGATTTATCATGCAGCTATCAGTGGTGTCTGTGTCAACAGTGAAAAAGCTTTTTTTGTCTTCCTTACTTGTAATGGGGCACAAAGCTGAAGCATAAACTTCTACTAATGGCTCCACATTATGTAAAGCTGTCATATTATTCTCTTAGCCAGTGAAAGTCACATGCTGATATACCTGCTGGACTATGAAATGAAATTAGTAAACAGAATTATGCTAAACATTGGCCTTTTTGAAAAATGTGTGTCATTTCATGTGTTGCTTTCAGAATCAAACACTTTTTTCAGTTCCTAGTGAAGAAGGGCATCTCACAAAATGAACTGGAAAGCCTGTATAAAAGGAGGAGCGGTTGAACACAGACACATTTTTAAGAGTTGTCATGTAATGTACACGTATTCCCTCTCGCTGTTCAAGAAAGTCCTTTTTCTAAAGTGTTGAATTATGTCTTGAAAATGTGTAAAATAAAGTGTTATTTATAGGAATACTAATGCTTTTGGTGGTGTTTGCCTCAGACTCTCTGACTACTGTCCTATGCAAAGAAACTCTGAGCTTGTTTTATTTCATAATAACATTCGGGTTCTATGACAGCCAGCAATAGCATGTATGCCATGTGACTGCTTTGTGCATGTTTGGAAACTGCTGGAGGACGCGAGACCGCTAATAGAAGCATGTATGTAGCACAACTGCTTCTTGCATGTTTGGAAACTGCGGGGGGAAGTGCACAAAAATGACATATGCAAAAAACAGGAAGTCTAGTCCAACCTCAAAGCTGCAAGCAGGAGCACACAAAGGTCATGTATAGTTTTAAATCTACCTCCTCTGACAGGTATGAGACGCAGCACATCTAATTTGACAACATGCTTAAAAATTTGCAGAACAGATACACAAATTCTAGGAAATAAAGAACAGTATGACTGTAGACACTCAACACATATCCCTAGAAACAGAAATAAACTTCTCACAATTAATCATGGAGTGAATTAAAACAAGCCCAACAAAGAAAGCCAACTGATATAAGACAGAAAAGCAGTTTCCTGAGAGCTAAACAGAGCTCAGTAAATCTGACAGTTCATGTATTGTGGGTGACAGTAAATATTTGGTTATCTGAAATAAGCCAAAGTGTCAAGCCTGTTTCTGATGCAGTATTAATATAGAATTCTCCCTTCTCTACAAACCGGGGGGGGGGGGGGGGGTCCAAAATGTTGTGATGCCCCCTGGCAGCCATTAGGAAGAATGACACCTTTTTACTAACAGGATATGTGGATTCAGCCTGGTGTATCTGCACTATTCTAACAGGTGTGATAGTTCTACATAATGCTACTGTTAGTGCTTTTCTTAAAACTGGTGCTTTACACATATTCTCTTACATGAGAAATCATCACATTCCAATTCTACCTATGAAAATCCAAGGACACTGTAAAAGCTGGCCACTTACATGCTTATAATATAACACATTATAAACTATCTTTGGGTCTTCCAACATTTTGTGAAACTGCCATGCTGTAAATTTATGTCTATTGGCTATGCCTTATTTACATACTCAGTAAAAGATGCTGGATGCATGTGCAGGTCAGTTTTCTTTTTATTCATAACAAAATGACTTCAAGAACTTACAGATTGCAGATTAAGGATTTTGGGCAGGTAAAGAAACCAATGTAATATAGTTCAAACACAAACAACTCCACACAAAGAAAAAGAGAGAAAGCAGGACTGATACAGAGCTCCCACTCACTCATTATCTAAGCCACTGATTAGGGTCGCGGGGGGTGCTGGAGCCTGTCCCAGCGCTCATAGGGCAAAAGGTGGAGAAACACCCTGGACAGGTCACCAGTTCATTGCAGGGTAGACACACACAGGGGCAATTTAGTGTCTCCAATTCACCTAACCTGAATGTCTTTGGACTGCGGGAGGAAACCCACACAGACACAGGGAGAAAGCAAACTCCACACAGAAAGGACCCAGCCGGGAATTGAACCCAAGACCTTCTTACTGTGAGGTGACAGCACTACCCACTGCGCCACTGTACCACCCTAATACAGACCTAAACAAACTGAAAACAGGTGGAGTCCATGATTCAGTCAACAAGCTGAACAAAGGAATCAGGATCATTATCGGCTGATATTCATTATAGATAGTTTGAGTTCTCTATAAAGGCCAATCAGAAGAGCTGATCAGCTGAAGCAAAATACGCAAGACATTTCTCTGTGTGCAGCCAAAGAAGCGCTCTAAAATGGCTTCACCAGTCTGGCAGTTCTACAAGGAGTCTGAAAAAGACAATAAAATTGCTATATGCAGTATGTGTGAAGCAGCAGTCCCTCGTGGTGGAACGCAACAATGATGTTTTAATACCCCAAACCTCATTAGAGTTTGAGAATTCGTTTTTTTTCACTGCACCGAAACTGTACCTAACCGTGACTTCAAAACTAAGGTACATATTGAACCGTGACTGTTGCGTACCGTCTCCCCCCCCCCCCCCCCTTTAATGAGGCTGAAATTTCAACCCATGTGCTACGTATTCCAGCAGTCTTATAAAGGGAAACAGACACAGCAGTAGACAGGAGGCAGAACATCCATAGACTGACCAGACCACGGGTGTCAAACTCAAATACACAGTGGGCCAATATTTATAACTTGGACAAAGTCGCGGGCCAACATTGGTATTTATTGAAAAAATCTTCCTCCAGATATAACAATGAACCTTTTCATATGGACCCAAACAAGTTTTGCTTAAACATTGAATATGGAACAAGCAAAACTTAATACTATACAAAAAATAACTTAATATTGCACACATGCAAAATCGAATTTCAAATAAAAAAAACATCAATGGCATTCGTTTCTTAAATAAAATTTAAATACAAATCGTATGCCTCTTTTTTATTTGCAGCTTTCTGATGTAGATTTCAACAGTAACCTTTTTTCACAGACTAATAATATCTAAAAATAAAATAACAACAATAAACCAGTTAACTCCTGTTTTCTGCCTTTCTTTTTGCCATTTTTGGGAAGGGTAGCACGGTGCCAGTAGTAGCATGAGGTTGCTATGACTATTGTCAACAGAGGAGAGGATGTTGATGGGCCCTGTCCTGATTGATGCGCCAAAACACCAGCAGAGCATTCTGGGATTTGTAGTTATCGTGTTGTACCGCCCTCCGCTCGCAAGGCATCTGCCCCAGAGCATGGCAGTAGTATTAGCGATACATGCGCTGTATAATACTGGCTGGCCAGCTCTAGTAGTCATTTGGTATTGTCTCGTAGGCCAAATATAATTACACTGCAGGCCAAATTTGGCCCGCGGGCCAGAGTTTGACACCTATGGACTAGACCATCTAACCTTAATGATGCTCTAGGTGCTAGACTTGTAGATTTTGGGGTGCCCACTTTTCAGTATTCCATACATGCTTCCATATGTGTCCCTAAATAAGTGAGCTGAAACTCAGAACCCCAACAAGTTTGTAGGTTACAATGGTGACTTATTGATTATTGTCGATGAGACCTAGAAGACTGAGTTTGTTGTGAAATCCCCACTTCCTCCTTGTAAAGGGCCAGCTCGTGGGTGGGGCTGGGAGGTTAATCTGGCAGGAATACCTGCCCCTGTGATTGAGTTTAAATAATTCCTGTTCCCTCTAAATGTGTGGCTCATTTTATCCTGGACTGTTGGTTACCCTGGGCTTGATGGCTTTTGGCTTTTTTGTTGTCACTGTTGATATTGTTTGGTGAACATTTGGCCTACCTTCATGTCTTTAATTATGGTGTTGTTTTGTATTTTGTTCAAGTATCCTATTAATTATTTTTCTCTAAAGTTCATTTGCGTCCTGCCTTATTGTTGGTTCATGAGCCAAGAGACAAATGTGTCTTTCATAAAAATAGTGTCACTAGACATTTCCTCCGTTGTTTCTAACACTGGCAGAAAGGCAGGAACCTGTTCACTTTTTGTTAATAACTCTGGGTTTAAGCTATGCTATTATAAGGAAGAAATCACATCCACTTTTACCCAAGAGTTCAAGGTTTCAACTTATGCTGTAAGATACACTGAAATACACACAAGAGTAAAATGAGTGAAGCTGAAGCTTTGAAAATTACAGTGCTATTCACAAAATGTTTTTAACTTTAGTTTATTCTTCATGAAATTAAATTTGTGTAAATTTTGTTGTTGTTGTTGTTGTTTTTTAATCAGGGGAAAAGTTACTTAATTCTAAATGTTTCTTTGTAAACGTTTGTAAGCAAGTTGAGTGTAATTGAGATTTTTTTGATAATGTGTCTCCAATAGCTGGTTCTAGCTGGTGTCTCTAACAGTCCTTCTAGATTACTATTTATTTCTAAATCTGCTGACAGAGACAGAGAGTAAAATGTACAACCCCACACATTATTGACGCTCCTTCCTCAAATACAGGAAATAGATTTTTTTGCTCCCAGTTGCCAGTTTAGCATGTCACTGTGGCTGTTCGACTGACTAGCTGGAGGAACAATGGAAGGCAAAATTACAGTTATTTCTTTCCTAATATCTGGCTTTGTCACACTGTGCTTGACTGGTAAGTGTCCTCCCAAACATGTACTCTACTTCTTTCTTTTTTTTCCCTCAAAGTAAATATATACTGATGCGGAAAAACTGAAAAACTATTGAGAGTCAGTATGAGAAACTTGTGTTGTGTTTGTATATAAATACCCCTGTATTTTTAGATCACTTATATAATAATAAATGTAATATAAATGTAGCTATATAATTTATGACGATTCATGGTATGGGTGAGTTGTGCCCAGAACTTCTAATTTAACTGTATTTTTCAAAGCAAAATGTTGTTTAAAAGATCGTACTGATGCCAACTGCGGTTCAGTGAAATTTGTTACCCAAGTACTTTAGCCCAAATATTACATTATGGAGTTGTTATATGTACCTGTGAAAAATACAGACCTTAAAAAAAATAAATAAATAAAAATGGTTTGTTGAAGAGTTGAACAGTTGATGGAAAATAGTTGAGGATTGGGAGGAATTGTAAGCGTTCTCCATCAGGGCTTTTTCAAGCTTGAATCGTTAATATATTTTTGATAAGCTAAGATTCCGTCTATGTTTTTTTTTTTTTTTTTATCAAGGACTTTCTGCTTCTGCACATAAGGAAAGATGTTTGTAATTAGAAAACTTGTAGTTTAAATTCAGTTTATCTTGAACTTTGCCTTTTCTGTCAGTTACACACCAAGCTGCTAACCATCTCTTTTTGATTTTTTAATATTGTTTGGATTGTATTGTGTGATGGCATGTGGTAAACAAATCAAAACCATCTGCAGAAATAGAGTCATTATTATCAGCATTATTAGATGACACTGATTCATGCATCTGAACTGCTTGACTGACTATTTTGGCTGATTCATGTATTTGGACTGTTGTCCAAAAGGTGACAGATGCACATGCTCATATATAGTATCCTTTCAATACATGGTATGCATTCATATATGACCATTTTGTGTGTGTGTGTGTGTGTGTGTGTGTTTACATACATAGATTTGAACCTACACAAGTACCACTGCTTTGAGTGCTCATAAAACAACACCAATATGAATCTATGTAAAATTTCCTGTTTGTTACTAACAAGGTGCGAATTTTAATGGCCACCAGAAGCCATTTACCATACCATTTCTGTCTCTTACAGACACATGTGACAGAAATGCAACAGTGGGAAATAAGAATCATACCATCCTGATTAATAATAAAATTCTGGACAGTCTAGATCACATAATCTGGAAACACAATTCTGAGACTGTGTTTCTGAAGAAAAAGGGAGTGATTAAATCACAAAACAAAGATTACTCTGTGACTGATGATGGATCCTTGAAAATACATATTGTGGATGCAAAACATCATGGCAAATATGAAGTTGAGGTTTATGACAAGATCGGTAAAAAAGTCATTGGTACTTCAGTGAACTTGTGTGTTGTTGGTAAGTAGAGTGAATTAGAGGTACTGAATGTGATGACAGTGCCACTGAATGTAAATGAGAGCTTCAACATTGTGACAATAACCTACTCATACCAAATCAGTGGTCACATCACAGAGTATTACCATGAAATTGATATTTCCACACCTGATGTAATACCATCTGTGGCACTTGACTGATAAACAAAATGCCTGTATTAATATCCTAATATCATAGTATCCTATACCAGTATCCTATATGTACCAAAGCAATATAATCCATGATCTGATAAAAGGTCTATGTCTATTCTCATCTTCCAGCTCCTAAACCTAATGTTACCCAAAAATGTGAAAAGGGTATGGCTGTCCTCACCTGTGAAGTTGGAAATTCTATGGATTTAACCTTCATTTGGCAGAAGAATAAAAAAAAACTAGAGGACAAAATGAAAACTTTGAAAATTTTTCAAAAAGACATGAAAAGGGGTGATACATATACATGCAGTGCAAGTATACTCAAGAGCACAGAGAAAAGTGCTCCTGTAACTTTGAACTGTGAGGGTGGGACTGGCCCTAAAGGTGAATGGCAAACCTTATTTGTGAGCATGAAAGCAGTAGTTAAGGTCACTTATTTAACATCACATTCATGAACAGTGATTAACTTATGAACCTGCCTTCACTTTCTCTTCTTTTTCTTTTAAATGATTCTAGATCAGTGATCAGATTATACCTCATTGTGTTGACATGATGTTTTTGTTTCTGATGTAATACCTGTTATGTGATTTGGCCCATCCACAATACAATCATTCTTGATTTTAGCTCATGATTTAATATAATCTAATCATAGTTTGTGTGATCTAATGTGATTTAATGCTTGTCTCTTAATTTGATTATGGCCCTTCATGTTTTTTTGTTTTCTCTTACCATGCATTTCTTGTATTCTCCTTTAGCAGAACCAGAAATGTACTGTTTGGCTTCGAATTCTGGCACATAGCAGGCTTTCTGGCAGGGGATGGAGCCCTAGTGGTGGTCCTGATCACGGTGCCTGTGGTCTGCATATGTCTCTATGGAGACGTAAAAAGCAGCATGGAAATCTCTGATCTCACTAGACAAGTGAGAAAGTTTAAAACCTTCGTAAAATCTTCAGTGTATACATACATATGTATATATATATATATATATGGGTCACATCCGCTAACAATTAGCAAACGCTCAGCATGCAAATATTCATTAAAATGACAAACACAGAAGACAGCAACAGTTAAAAGACAACTTCACTGTTGTTGGTAGCTTGTTTGTTTGTGCGTTTTTCAGAAGGACCACCTAATTTCCAAACTAACAATCTCAACTGCATTTGAAGCCAAGATGATTTATCATGAAACTATCAGTGGTGTCTGTATCAACAGTGAAAAAAGCTTTTTTGTCGTCCTTACTCATACTGGGGCTTGAAGCATGAACTTATAATAACGGCTGTATATAATTTAAAACTATTGTATTGTTCTCTTAGCCACATGCTGATATACCTGATAGACTATGAAATGTCATTAGTAAACAGAATTATGCAAAACGATGATCTTTTTGAAAAATGTGTGTCATTTCTAGTTGCGTTTAGGAACAAACACTTTTTTCAGTTCCTACTGAAGAAAGATGACTCATAAACTGAATTGGGAAGACCATGTAAAACTAAGAGCGGTTGGGCACAGACACATCTTTAAGAGTTGTCATGCCCTGTATGCATATTCCCTCTTGCTGTTCAAGAAAGTCCTTTTTCTAAAGTGTTGAATTATATCTTGAAAATGTGTAAAATAAGGTGTTATTTGTAGGAATACTAATGCTTTTGGTGGTGTTTGCTTCAGACTCTCTGACTACTGTCCTATGCAAAGAAACTCTGAGCTTGTTTTATTTCATAATAACATTACGGTTCTATGACAGCTAGCAATAGTATACTGTGTGACTGCTTTGTGCATGTTTGGGAACTGCTGGAGGACGTGAGACCGCTAATAGAATAGAATGGAAAATGCTGGGGGAAGGGCACAAAAATGACATATGCAAAAAACAGGAAGTCTTGTCCAACCACAAAGCTGCAAGCATGAGTGCACAGTGGTCATGTATAGATTTAAATCTACCCTCTCTTACAGGTATGAGGCATGGCACATCTAATTTGACAACATGCTTAAATATTTGCAGAACAGATACACAAACTCTAGGAAGTAAAGGACAGTATGACTCTAGACGCTCAACACAAATCCCTAGAAACAGAAATAAACTTCTCACAATTAATCATGGAGTGGATGAAAAGAAGACTAATATAGAAAGTGAACTGCTATAAAACAGAAAAGCAGTTTCCCGAGAGCTGAACAGAACTCATTAGTCAAGTCAAGTCAGATTTACTTATAGAACACATTTAAAAACAACAACAGTTGACCAAAGTGCTGTACAATCAAAAATACAAAATCACTCTAAAACAGAGACCAGTTAAAAAGAAACAAACAAACAAGAACAAAAGGAAATAAAAAGACAGTAGAAAGAAGCAATGAGACCAGCAAAAGGAGAATTCGATACTCAGGCTGAGTTTAAAGCCAGGGAATAAAATACAATACAATAAAAACACAGAAGCCAGTTGAAAAAAACAAAACAAAAAAGATAGTAAAAAGAAATGAGACCAACAGAGGCAGAAAGCAACTGTCATACTGAGTTAAAAGCCAGGGAATAAAAATATGTTTTAAGACGGGATTTAAAAACAGGCAGAGTAGGGGCCAGCCTTACAGAACCCTGTGTGCGTGCACGAGTATCATCACCTACTACTTGCATAATGAATAGAAAACCCTCGCTGTTCACAGAGAAGCGAGACTAGAAATACTATTGAAAGGACTTATATTTGTCTTTGTACACAAAGTTATGTGCGTGATTGACAAACTACCACACTTACAGAAACTTATTGATGTGTACAGACCAATAGAAGTTCAAGTTGAAAGGGTGAACAGGTCCGTGCAATACTGCGCCGCTGCAATACTACTTCTACCCTCTAAGTAAAGAGGGTGTTAAGCGCACTTTGGACTCAGACTCGTGTTCTTACCGACACACCAGGGCGAGCACCACATAACCATGAACCATCCCTACAGTCCACCTAGCTCAGATAAGATTTAACAATAACTGCAAGGGCCTGATCTCCCCGGTGCTTCAGCCTAGATTTTGGGACATCCAGAAGGAACTGGTCAGCTAACCCGAGTGACCTTGAAGTGACAGGTGGACATAATAGATTGGAGAGATGGGTTTGAGCTAATCCATTTGATGATTTTGTCGTGCCAAAGGTATGAGGAAAATCTGATTAGTGGTTCACTGTGAATATTAGACTTAATACTAATATCACTTAGCTGTAACTATAACCTTAATTCGGAACCTGAACCCAGTGAAATTACAGATATTCTGAACAACTCTATTTATAGCTCAGCGCTCTGAACACTGAACCTAGAAATTATTCAAAATAACTCTTCATTAGCCGTACATATAATAAATACATAAATAACAGCATTAAAGTAGCAGGTACAATAATATTCTTCGAATTCAATACTTCTAGCTTACAAAGTTTCTGGATCACCACATTCAGTAACTGGGAAATAATTTATCACATACTCAAAGAGTAGGAATACGAACATGAACGTTTATTACAACGATCAAATCCAAACTGTACAGAATGAATCTAATGTTGAATAAACTGCAAATTAGGTGGAATTAAGGCACATCCGCTATACACACACACATACAACAGCATCTAAACTACTCACAAGAAGACAAACAACTAACGGTAGACAATAACAATATCCTCGGTACCTAAAGTATGTATGAAACTACGCGAATACGATGCATAACTCACGAAGAGGCACGCTTACCAAGAATTATCTGAGTGATGTTCTAGTGGAGTTACTAGGGTAGTGAGGGAAGGAGAGAAAAGGGATAAGGAAAATCTGCGCTCTGCACCAAAAAAAATCTAACCTGAATTGAAAATAAAATGAATGCATAACAATTCATTCTGTTCTATTTGCAATGTGAGTCAGTGAGTGACCGGTGACTGGCTGCTCCAGCCAATGATGCGATTCACATACGTATTTACGCAGCTAATCAATGTCATTGACATGCTGTGACAGCGTCCTTATGTGCCGCCACAGGTGTTTTAGCTGGTAAAGCGGTGTGGCCGATGTGGAGAGAAGACACGCTAATGATGCGAAGTGCTGCTTATGTTAACCCTTTATAATGATGGCAAAACGAACGGGCAGTGGCACATCCCCTCATCAAGCCAAAGTAAAAAAGAAATGCGATTCTTTTAAGATGGAATGGCTGTCAGAGTATGTGCAAACAGAAGAAAAAACGGTGAAACTGGGTGAGATTTTTTTCTTTTTTGAGCGAGAAAGGTCTGCTCTGCAAAACATGATGCGAAGCCAAAATAGCAAGCGAGTTTTCGGAGGGAAAAGTGTGGACAGAATGGAAGCTGGACTACCTCAAGCATCACATTCAGCACAAAAGTCATTTGAACGAGGTTGGAATTGTAAGAAGATGTAAGATGGGAATGGGGATCGGTACATTGTTGGGGGAGAGCGCCAAAGACCGAGAGAAGAGGAACGAGCTGTCACTCGTAAAGAAATCCAACCCCGAGCAAATTAAAGTTCTCATCGACAATATTCTACTAGCCATCAACATGAATGCTTCTATGCTGTCGGTTCAACAAATTCACGATCACATGGCAAAGTGTCAGGGTTCCTGCATGAACTATTTCCCCTGTTGTGCCCCTGCTGGCCATGTTGGAGTTAGCTGTCATTTGTTTTTGGTTTTGTCATGTGCTTTTGTTTATTTTGGTTTTCCATGTGCCCTGGCCCCGCCCCTCACTTGTCATTGTGCTCACCTGTGTCTCGTTGAAGTTGTAATTAGTCTGTCTATTTAAACCCTGCCTGTTCTACCCTTTGTTTGTCAGTTCGTACCGCTTTCCACAGTGTGTCGTGCCAGCCTTTTGTTTTCCTGATTGTCTTCTGTTCTTGACCTCTGCCTGTTTTTTGACTTTGTTTGCCTGTTGGATTTTGCCTCTTCTGCCTGCCTGCCTTGCCCTGCACCTGGTTTTGAATCTTTTGCCTGTCTCTGGAATTTGCCTTTGCCTTCCGTTTTTGGATTGTTCACTTGCCTCTGACTGCTCTATGGTATGACCCCTGCTTGTTTTTTGGATTCCGATTTCGGTCAAGTGTATTGAAAGACTTGCCTGGCAAAATAAACATCTCATTAATTTCAGTGAGTCTGCAACTGAGTCCCCTGTTTTCCCTGACAACACGAACTGACCATAATGGATTCAGCAGACCCAAGCCAGCTTCGAGAGGTTCTCGCTCGACAGGGTGAAATGTTGGGAAGACATGAGGGCCATTTTGCCAGCATAAACCAATCAATGGAGGCCTTCTCTGCCACTCTGACCAGCATGACTTCCCAGTTGCAACAGATCCAGCTGGCACTGAAACCTAGCCATGCACCCCCAGTAACGTCATCCGCACCCCAGCAAACCACCCAGCAAACCCCTCCAGCTCAGCCGGCCCGAGAGCCCCGCCTGCCACCACCTGAATCATACAACGGCGAACCAGGAACCTGCAGGTCCTTCCTCTCGCAGTGCTCTCTGGTTTTCGAACTCCAGCCCACTACCTTTCCCACTGATCGAGCCCGGATTGCATATATCATCACTTTACTGTCTGGCCGAGCAAGAGAGTGGGGAACGGCAGTGTGGGAGACTCAGGCTCCATTCTGTAACAGCTACCAGGCATTTTGTGATGAGATGAGGCGGGTCTTTGACCGTTCCCAGCATGGGAGAGAGGCCGCCAGAGAGTTGCTGAGAGTCCGGCAGGGAGTCCGCTCAGTTTCAGATTATGCTATCCAGTTCCGCACTCTTGCCACCACGACCAACTGGAATACAGAGGCCCAATACGATGCCTTCCTGAACGGTCTGTCCGAGGCCATTAAGGATGAGCTAGCCACCCGGGAGCTACCGACTGGCTTTCAGGATCTAATAGATTTGGCCATACGAATCGACAACCGCATGAGGCAACGCCGTCAGGAATGGAGTACTGAAGGAGCACGGGGTACCTCCAGGAGTCATGTGTTCACTCGCCAGCCTGAGTCGGGGTCGTCTTCACCAAGTCATCTGTCACCATCAACTGTCCCTCCAGAGCCCATGCAGGTCGACCGCACCCGTCTGTCCGTCTCAGAGGCGAAGGAGGATCAGCAGCAACTCCTGCCTATACTGTGGTCAGCCTGGCCACTTTGTGTCCACCTGTCCGGTAAAAGCCAACGCTCACCCGTGAACAGGGGATTACAGGTGAGCAATACTCCTCTTTCCCGATCCCCTACCACACGTACTCTGTTCCCAGCTTACCTTGTCACTGACAGCCATAGACACATTATTTCAGTGCTCATCGACTCTGGGGCGGAGGGGAACTTTATGAACGCAGGCCTGGCCGCCCGACTCGGAATCCCTGCCACTCCACTGCAGTCCCCAGTGGAGGCCAATGCACTAACGGGAGTAAGGCTTGCTCGGATCACTCACACAACAGCTCCGGTGAGACTTCTCATTTCTGGAAATCACTGGGAGAATATTGTATTTCATTTGATTGATTCACCTCAGGCATCTGTTGTTCTAGGCCATCCCTGGCTAGCTCAGCACAATCCCCACATTGACTGGTCCCGTAATAAGGTTCTAGAATGGAGCTCCTTCTGTTCAAATCACTGCCTCCGTGCTGCTCAGGCTCCTTCAACCCCCGTTCCCTCATCTCCAGAGGAGCCTCCTGACCTGTCCTCAGTTCCTCCTGAATATCGGGATCTCAGCATGGTGTTTAGTAAAGCACGCGCCACTTCTCTGCCACCTCACCGTCCATATGATTGTGTCATAGAGCTGCTTTCAGGGACTTCACCACCCAGAGGTCGTTTGTACTCCCTGTCACCACCAGAGACTGAAGCCATGAACAGGTACATACAGGACTCTCTAGCAGCTGGCATAATTCGCCCTTCCTCTTCCCCAGCGGGAGCGGGCTTCTTCTTTGTGGCCAAGAAGGATGGGACTCTTCGTCCCTGTATTGATTACAGGGGCCTCAATGAGATCACTGTAAAGAACCGCTACCCGCTTCCCCTAATGTCGTCTGCTCTTGAACTGCTGCAAGGTGCCACAGTTTTCTCCAAACTTGATCTCCGCAACGCCTACCATTTGGTCCGCATAAAGGAGGGAGATGAGTGGAAGACTGCCTTCAATACCCCATCAGGCCACTATGAGTATTTGGTTATGCCATTTGGTCTCACTAATGCCCCTGCCGTCTTCCAATCCTTTGTTAATGACATCCTTAGAGATATGCTAAATCTGTTTGTCTTTGTCTACCTGGATGACATCTTAATATTTTCCAGATCACTCCCTGAACACATCCAACATGTCCGACGGGTGCTCCAGCGTCTCTTGGAGAATCAGTTATTTGTGAAGGCAGAGAAGTGCGAATTCCACAAGAGCACCATCTCGTTCCTGGGCTATGTGATCACGGCAGGAGGGATTCAAATGGATCAGCAAAAGATAAAGGCGGTGGAGAATTGGCCCCAGCCCACTTCCCGTCGCGACTTGCAACGGTTCTTAGGGTTTGCCAATTTTTATCGCCGCTTCATTCGCAATTTCAGTACCCTGGCAGCCCCCCTCACCTCCCTGACTTCATCCAAACTGAGATTTTGTTGGAACCCAGCTGCCGAGAGGGCATTCTCTGAGTTGAAGAGGCGGTTCACCTCGGCTCCCATCCTCATCCAGCCTGATCCTGCCCGCCAATTCATTGTTGAGACTGACGCATCTGACGTGGGAGTGGGTGCCGTTTTGTCTCAGTTTTCTGCTGTTGACGGAAAACTACACCCTTGTGCCTTCTACTCCCACAGATTAACCCCCACGGAGAGTAATTATGACATCGGGAGTTACTGGCTGTCAAACTTGCTCTGGAGGAATGGAGGCACTGGCTCGAGGGGACGAGTTCTCCTTTCTTGGTTTGGACAGATCATAAGAACCTTGAATATATCAGGTCTGCAAGACGTCTCAATTCCCGTCAGGCCCGCTGGTCTCTCTTTTTTGCTCGCTTTAACTTTACCCTGTCTTATCGCCCTGGTTCCAAGAACTGCAAACCAGATGCCCTCTCCCGTCAGTTTCAGGCATCTGAGGAGACCCCGGAGGTCACTACAATTCTCCCCGAGCGATGTCTGGTCGCAGCTGCTCGATGGGATATCGAGTCGGTGGTCCGATCTGCACAGCAGGGTGAGTCTGGACCCAGCTCTTGTCCTCCTAACCTCCTGTATGTTCCTCAATCTGTCCGCTCCCAGGTTCTCCAGTGGGGACACTCCTCAAGGCTCTCCTGTCATCCTGGGATCCGACGTACGGCTGCCTTCATCACTCGGATGTTCTGGTAGCCTTCCATTAGGGACGATGTTCATAGTTTTGTCTCAGCCTGCCCAGTCTGCGCCCAAAACAAGTCCTCCAACCGACCCCCTTCAGGCCTACTACAGCCTCTGACAGTTCCCAAGAGACCCTGGTCCCACATAGCACTGGACTTTGTGACTGGATTGCCTCAATCTAATGGTAACACCACCATATTAACTATCGTGGACCGTTTTTCAAAATCTGTGCATCTGGTCCCTCTTCCCAAGCTACCCTCTGCTAAGGAGACTGCCCTCCTCCTCATTCATCATGTTTTCAGGCTTCATGGTTTACCCACGGAAGTAGTGTCAGACAGAGGACCACAGTTCACCTCTCACTTCTGGAAGGCTTTTTGTAAGTCGCTTGGAGCAAAGGTTAATCTCTCCTCTGGTTTTCACCCACAGACTAATGGCCAGACTGAACGGGCCAACCAACAACTGGAAGTGATGCTCCGCTGCCTGTCCTCCCAAGAACCCTCCTCCTGGAGCCAACAACTTCCCTGGGTTGAATATGCTATTAACTCCCTACCCTCTTCCTCCTCTGGTCTGTCCCCTTTTCAGTGTTGCCTGGGCTATCAGCCCCCCCTGTTCCCTGCCCAGGAGGAGGAGGTCGGAGTCCCTTCAGCACAAGCATTCATCCGGAGATGTCTACGGACCTGGAAGCGTGCTCGGAGGGCCCTGCTTCGTTCCAACGCCAGGATAAAACTACATGCTGATCGTCATCGCCGCACGGCTCCTCGCTATCGTCAAGGTCAGCGCGTGTGGCTTTCCGCCCGCGACATTCCCCTGAGGGTGGATTCCCGCAAGTTGGCCCCTCGTTTCATTGGTCCCTTCCCCATCGCCAAGGTGATCAGTCCTGTCGCTGTGAGGCTGAGACTCCCCTCCACTCTCCGTCGTATCCACCCTACATTTCATGTCTCACAAGTTAAGCCCTTCATCCGCAGCCCCCTCTGCCCTGCTCCCAAGCCCCCTCCTCCCCCCCGCCTCATTGATGGCTCAGAGGCCTTCACGGTGCGCCGTTTATTGGATGTGCGGCGCCGGGGTCGCGGACTTCAATACCTCGTTGACTGGGAGGGCTATGGTCCTGAAGAGAGGTGTTGGGTCCCAGGTCGGGACATCCTTGACCCCACACTCATCCAGGAATTCCACCGTCTCCATCCCACACCACCCGTTGGGACGCCAGGAGGCGCCCGTAGGAGGGGGGGTACTGTCAGGGTTCCTGCATGAACTATTTCCCCTGTTGTGCCCCTGCTGGCCATGTTGGAGTTAGCTGTCATTTGTTTTTGGTTTTGTCATGTGCTTTTGTTTATTTTGGTTTTCCATGTGCCCTGGCCCCGCCCCTCACTTGTCATTGTGCTCACCTGTGTCTCGTTGAAGTTGTAATTAGTCTGTCTATTTAAACCCTGCCTGTTCTACCCTTTGTTTGTCAGTTCGTACCGCTTTCCACAGTGTGTCGTGCCAGCCTTTTGTTTTCCTGATTGTCTTCTGTTCTTGACCTCTGCCTGTTTTTTGACTTTGTTTGCCTGTTGGATTTTGCCTCTTCTGCCTGCCTGCCTTGCCCTGCACCTGGTTTTGAATCTTTTGCCTGTCTCTGGAATTTGCCTTTGCCTTCCGTTTTTGGATTGTTCACTTGCCTCTGACTGCTCTATGGTATGACCCCTGCTTGTTTTTTGGATTCCGATTTCGGTCAAGTGTATTGAAAGACTTTTGCCTGGCAAAATAAACATCTCATTAATTTCAGTGAGTCTGCAACTGAGTCCCCTGTTTTCCCTGACAGCAAAGTGTGAGTATACCAGAAAGCTGGCGAAGCAAAAATTATGCCTTTGAGTTTGTGAATTCAATCAGTCAAATAGTACAGAATGAGACGATGTGTAAAGTTAAGAATGCACCTTGGCACACCCTGATCGTAGATGAGAGCACAGACATAACAGTGCACAATCATAATCATAAAACTGTGTTTGGCGGCATCATCCAGCTGACAGCAAGCACCGCTCAGGATATTGTGCAGGCAATAACTCAGTTTACACCAAGCATGAACTAGACATGCAGAGAATGGTGATGCTGACCTCCGATGGTGTGGTGCCTCAGTAATGCTAGGAAAGCACAACGGAGTTGCAGCTTTATTAAAGCGGCAAATACCACACCTAACTGAACAACACTGTGTGGCCCACGGAGAGGACTTGGGCATTGATGATGCGTGGAAAGATGTACCTTTGATGCGTGATGTGGAAAGTCTTCTTAGAACGGTTTATCCCACTTTCTCTAGATCCAATGTAAAGAGGGGAAAATTGGAAGACCTAGCAAAGATTCTTGATGAGGATACACTGTCATTCAGGCCTCTGAACGAAGTGTGATGGCTGTCGCGGGACCAAGCTGTGAATGCTGTTCTGAGGAACTACACTGTGCTGGAAGAATATTGCAAGAGAGAATCCAGTGATAACAGAGATCCAGTAGCAAATTACTGTTACAAAAAGCTGACCGACTCAAAGTTCAAGGTTACTCTCACTGCTCTGGGAGATGTTTTGGGTGAGCTGGCACACCTGTGTCTTTATTTTCAAAGACGCAACCTGACTGTGATGGAAGGGCACTGCTTTGAAGAGCTAAGATTGAGAAGTTGTGTTCCCAATACTTGACAGAGGAAAAGAATGTTAAGTGGAGTGACCGTGTCAAAGAGGCGATGAGGGCCTCATCAGCTGATGGCAGAAATACCAATGAGATTACTCGTTTTATTCGTAAGCTCTATGATCACTTGGATGCTCGTTTTCCAGAGGACGAATTAAAGGAGTGGTCTGCATTTGACATTGAGGCATTGAGCTCAGACATCAGTTTTGAGTATGGAGCAGCAGACATTGCCACACTGGCAAAGAAGTATGAGGCCATTCTCCACCACCCACATTCTGTGGAGGTCATTAACAGTGAATATGCTGAATTCAAGTACATAATGAGGCAAAAACTTAAACACGGGTCAGTCAGCACATTCTCAGACATGGTGGCTGCAACACTAAAATGTGAGGAGCTAAAACACATCTCACAGCTTGTGCATATTTGTGCTACATTTCAAGCATCCAGTGCAGATTGTGAAAGAGGCTTTAGTTTAATGAATCGTATCAAAACAGCATCCAGAAATCGTCTTGAAGTGGACCATTTGGACCAGCTGATGTGCATAAAGTCAAAACTGCAAGCAGACGAGGCCATCAACCTGGACAACGTGTACAACCATTGAAGACATGAGAAGGACAGACGGAAAAATTAAGGTGAAATTTAAGTTCTCAATCACTTTTGTGCTTTTTCTATTGTCATTTATTAAGAATTTTCATCTATAATGGTTAATAATCATTAAATGCTATTACCATGAGTAGTAGAAATGCTTATAAAAACTGTGTAATTATATATTTTACAGAGTTAATGGAATTTTCACAGTATCACATGCTTGTGCTACAGCACACATGTCGTTGTGCAAAATGTGAAAGTTTTAATGTGAACAAAATTTTATCTCTAAAAGGTGTACATGTCTCAATTCTTCCAGAGCAGGAGCCCCACCCTGACCCCAGAAGGAGTTGGCTTGGTTTGGTTGGCAGTTCATGTTTTGCTATAGTTAAAATTAAATATTTATACTTCCAATAGCGTTAACATACTACACAGGTCATGCACAAGATTTTTGTAATTTTCATTGTAAGTGGGCTAAAGCACTTAATTAACTAACTCCGAGTTTTCATTAAACCTGCTTTCTTGAATACCCCCCAGATATGGGAGGTAATCCCTGCCAAACTTATAACGAAAATGAAAACGGTAAAATGAAAGTTCAAACCCCGTTTTACTATTTCTTTTTCAATACCTGTGCGCACATATCCTGCTAAAATGACAAATGAAATTGGATAACTCGAATTTCATTTTCACAACAAACACGACTCTTGCCTAACAAAAATAAAAATTAAATTAAAATATCTTTTTGTCATTTCACTTTGAACTGAAGGAATGGCTGTCGGGAGCTACTCCAATAAAACTTGTGTGCCGGATTCGCAAGAACTAGCCCACCACAGGTGTTCGGTCAGAATCAATGCATCCAAGTCAGGGTTGATTCCTTTATTGTGAGGGTTTCACTACCACACAATTCTCAAATTGGGGAGTATCTACTCCAATGCAAAAATATAGCTATAAAAGGTGTGGTTTCCTATAAAAGGGGACAAACACACAAATAGACTAAACATTAGTGAACTGACATGGGGTGATACTCAAACATTACGTATAAGTATCATAAAGTAATAAACGGAACGTTTCTACTAGTGCAATCAAATAAACTAGTAATGCAAGTAAATGCCACATCAAATACACGCTCAAACTGTTATTTACATGACTCGATATGCTCAGTGGGTAAATGAGTATTTAGTCGTCCAGACCAACCACCTCACATGCCCGAGAACTAACGGTAGATTATTTGTAGTATGAAACAGAATGAGGTTCACCAGCGTGTTACAACATTCATAATAAATGTGCTAGCGGCTTACATCGCCGTTCTTATCATTTAGCTGATACGGCTCGGGCATGGGGTGATTAGCGCGAACAACCACAAGAGAACGACAGACTTAACTTCAAACGTTTGCATAGCGAACAAACAATACAAAGGATACTTCGGAACAGCATCATAATATTTAACCTTATTACATTGTTGGATAACTAACTTCAAATGTACGCACACCATGGGGAAACACTGGTATCAACAGGACGAACAGAAAACTGCGAACTCATCCTTACACAACAAGTCTATTAACATCTGACGTCACCATGACCTATTAGGGGTATGCAAAGGCTCGTACCAAACGATAAATGGGGCATACCATTAACGTATTGGGGTAAAGGAGAAGGCCTTTATAACACACTTCATTAGTTAGATTTTTCCTTTCAACAGATTTTGCAGTACAAAGACAAAATGTCCATCCCAGAATAGTGCCTGTGTTGTCATGCTTTGTCTTGCAGAGAATTTATGAAGGTCCATGGCCTTGAGGGGAAGGTGGACCCAACAAAAATAAAAAAAAAATGGGAGAATTTAAAACAAAAGTATAAGGTAAGCTGATGTCACATGAATGTCCATATGTCTTTATGAAAAACAGAAACCCAGGAACTCTTACATTATTACATCTCTGGTGTCCACATCACAAGACCATGAATGTATTTGCATGCAGTTATATATGAATGTAAAGGTATGATTTTTTCAGTGGTCCACTTGCTTCTATTGCTCTGCAGGAGTTGAAGGCCCCCAGGACTGGGGTGAGCACGGAGGGTGGAGAGACCACTGCTGCATCCTGGAAGTGGTATGGGCCCATGGATGAAGCACTAGGGCAGAGGCCAGCAATATGTCCTCCTGTCCTAGTGGACTCATCTGCCCAGGATGTGGAAGTGGTCTCTACCCCTCCTGTGCAAGCAATGCACTCCCCAACCCCGCCAAAAAGAAAAAGGGGTATGGAGTGGGTGGACCTATTGCGCAGTATGCAGGACAGGGAGGAAGAGAGGGAACGATTACATATAGAGAGAGAAGAAAGGAAAGAGAAAGAAGCACTTGAAAGAGAGGAGCGGAAGGAGAGAGAGCGGGTAGAAAGAGAAGAAAGGAGAGAAAGAGAGAGGGTAGAAAGAGAGGAAAGGAGAGAGAGAGAGCGGAAAGACAGAGAAGAACGAAGAGAGAAGGAGAACCAAGAGAGGGAGGAGAGGCTGTTTCATGAGATGAGGGAGTGGGAAGACAGACGGGAGAGGGAGAGCAGGGCTAGGGAGGACAAGTTATTTGATGTGCTGAAAGTTTTACTGGAAAATAAAAAATAAAAAAAACAATTTGTAAAATCATTTCATTTCTCATTCATATGATTTAGACAATAACATTAATAGCTAATAACTGCCATAGGGCATTTTCACAAGTTGTGAATATGATAGGATTATTGTAGTGAGAGATTGTATCCATCTAGTTAAGATGCAGTAGTGCAATACAGTGTTTTTAGTGCTTCCAGTTGGACAAATTGAAATATATTGTAGATCAAATGTACATCCTGTACATTTTTTTGTTACAAATGAAAACAACATACATAACAATTAGACTTGATTACATATTAGTTAGGAAGACATGGAAAGTAGATGTATGTCTGTTCTGTAGATGTGTATCACATGATGTCCAGCATATTAAAAAAAACAAACATTTGTTGATGTGTACCATACATACATCAGAGACAACAAAGATTTGTTGAGAAAGCAAGGCCTGTTTAGTTGAAAGCCCACTCACCACGTCAAGGTACAGGCCACGAGTGGGGTGTTAGTAAGACAGGACAAGGTTAGTAACACATAACAAACGAATAAGTAAATATAGAACATCATAAATATAGAACAGTAGAACAGTAAATATAGAACATACACAGAGAAAAAGCAAGTCTTGGAAACAACAATTGAACTATATATGCCAACTATACACAAAGAAGAGGGGCAATGATGCCCATTGTCTGCGCCTCTCCAGGCTACAGACCATGTTAGGTCAGTAGTCGTGGTGTCTTAGTGCCTCAATGTTTGCAGTGGGTGCAGACAAAGAGGCAGCCAGTCTGTTTCTGAGGTTATCCCCTGGTTCAGCAACAGACTGATGCACCTCCCCATCATTTTCCGCAGGGTCATCCTCTGGAACGTCTGCGGGCTCTACAAAATCTCCGTTTAAAAAACAGAGGTTGTGCAGGAAGGCACAGCAGGACACGACCACTGGGGCGAAGGTTGGCTTTACCTATGTGTACAGACACAATCATGCTTGATGGTACTTACTGTTCAGCATACCTGCTCAGAAATCACCACAGGTCTCATCGGTAGCACACTGACATTTTATGCATATTTAATTTTCATAAGCATATGCACCTTGTCAGACATACATATGTCATATTTTCATATTTCTCCCTCAAGGGCCTTAAAGAAGATTGATCTCCACCGGGTCTTCATCATCCCAAAGGCCCTCTCTACCACACCCCTGGCTTTTGCCAGGTGCCTGTTGTACCTGGCCTGCACAGCACCCTGGACTGGCTCACGGTACGGGGTCATCAAACAGATGGGGGCAGCAAGGCAAGGATAGCCCCCATCGCCTATGATGTACCAGCCAGGTGGAGGGTACAGCCGCTGCACGTAGACTGAGCTCCACCTGAGGACCCAGGCATCGTGAACAGAACCAGGCAGGCCGCTAAAGATGTTTAAAAAGTGGCCCTTGTGGTCACATATGGCCTGTAGCTGGATAGAGTGGAATAGCTTGCGGTTGAAGTAGTCCTCTTTGTATTTTGAGGGAGGCTTGATCCTTATGTGGCTGCAGTCGATACTGCCAGCCACACGGTTCAAGGCCGGACTACCCGCAAGGTGGGCGAACCCTGCTCCAATGGCCTCCAGCTCAGTTTGTGACGGAAGATGTACCACCCTGTTGTAAATGCAGAGTATTCCCTCTGCAGTGCGATGGACTATATCGCTCACTGTTGAGCGTGGAACGTCAAATGCCTCACACACCACCCAGTAGGAGGTGGCACTAGCCAGCCAGTAAAGAAAAACTCCCACCTCCAGTGCTCTCCCCCAACCATGATAATGCCCCTCTTCTAGGGCCTCTATAAGGGCATTAACAGTTTGTCTGGAGAGGCGGAAATCTTTCTTTAGGTCTCCATCACCGAAAAGGAGATGAACAACAGGAGTATTACCATTCGCTCCTAAATAAACTTCAGTACATCCAGAACTCTGCTGCTCGCCTGCTCACCCACTCCCGTTCCCCTGATCACATCACCCCGGTCCTTCAGAAACTCCACTGGCTTCCTGTCCCTCAACGGATCCAATTCAAAGTTTTCCTTTTCGCCTTCAAAGCCCTCCACAACCAGGCCCCCTCCTATCTCTCCGACCTGCTCCATCTCCATGCTCCTTCACGAAGTCTCCGTTCCTCTGATGCGAACCTCCTGGCAGTACCATGCAGGACCAAGCACCGGACCTGGGGCGATAGAGCCTTCTCCATCGCTGCCCCCTCCCTCTGGAACTCCCTCCCCCAACACATCCGAGACTGCACTGAACTATCGTTATTCAAATCCTTCCTCAAAACCCACCTCTTTCGAACTGCTTTTAATCTATGATTATACTGCATTTTATACCCTTTTATTGCACTGATTTTACAACTTTTAAGTCAAATGCCTCTAACACTTTATTTTATTGTTTTCTTATTTTTCTCTTATTTTCTTATGATTATGTTCTTTTACTGATTATTTTATGCCTGTCAAGCGTCTTTGAGTATCATGAAAAGCGCTCTACAAATAAAATGTATTATTATTATTATTATTATTCAACTGGCAGTATTGCCCCCTGGTATTTCCCTGTAGAAACAGGAAACTACTTAACATCTTTAACAAGTATGTCACAATGTGTTGAAATGTGTTCAAATTTGTTTAGCATATAAAATGAATAAAAATTAAGTTAAAGTTACTACAGAGTGTTTCCTTTCCTTTTTTTCTGTTATGGGAAGGGGGGGTTGGGGCTTTGAATAGACGCACAATTTTTGTTGGGGGACGGCTTGGGTGGGGTTTATATTTGCCCAGAGCGCAGTACAAGCTAAAACCGCTACAGCATAAGGTTTGCTCCTAACAACAAAAGCTAACAAGCTAAAGCAACTGCTTATTGTGCTGCTAAAATTTCTTTATTGTACTTACACCAAGCTCCTGCTGTACAAGTAAAGTAATTACTGTCCTTCTCATCAGCGCAGTATTTCTCCTGCGCCTCCTTGCCTCATTGTTAGATTTAATTACCGAAAGGTAAGACATATTCACACCGACAAAAAAATTCGTTCGTTCCTCGTTCCTTTGAATACCAAGAGCGCTCTGCCCGACAGCAACAAGTCTGAGGTAAAAGCTTGCGGAATGTTCTGGTGAAGTGACTGTAGTGCACTACACGAAACGTCTCATAATTGTACCATACTGCATACTAGCGTGTGGAGTAGTGTGCAGTACGCAGTGTATACTAGGCTAGTGTGTAGTATGCAGTACGCTAGTATGCCATTTTGGACACAGCCTGTGGCTGTGTCCGAAATGGCATACTACATACTACTCGCATACTAATTATGACGTAAAACTAGTAAGTAGTATGCAGTACGTGAAAAATAAAAATTTTGCAGTACGCAACAGTTACCCGGATGATGTACTACTCTGGCGAAAATTTCTAGTATACATCCCGAGCTCACTTCGCTGACTACTGCATCCCATGATGCAACGCGGTAACCTCTAACTTTCCGAAAATTTTCAAAAAACATGGCGGACGGCGACTATGGCAATGTAGTGTAGTGCACTACACGAAACGTCTCACGATTGTACCATACTGCATACTAGCGTGTGGAGTAGTGTGCAGTATGCAGTGTATACTAGGCTAGTATGTGGTATGTAGTACGCTAGTATGCCATTTCAGACACAGCCTGTGAATTTTTTCCTCAGGTACTCAGTTGACAGAGCCGACTAGTGGCTGGCGCCAAAAATGACTGACCTCATGCATGCAGCAAATTATGTAGTGAAATTGAAGAAAAACATTTGTTATAATGAGTTGAAGCGTTTTAGAAATTAAAGGATAAATTCATGAAAATTTTTTAAAAAACGATGCGTCGGATTAAAATATTGATGTCTACGCATTTTCAGCCTCGACGTCATCGATGACATGGACTAATTGTGGCAGGCCTATATTTAGTGCTTTTGAGAATGAAATGCAAATGTTTTACAGTGCTTCAGTGTGAGGCAAACTTAGCCAACTACTTTACTGTTAAAGTAGCTAGCAAGCTAGTCAGGAAGGCAATGTTAACTGCAGCAACAATATCAATAATAACAATAAAAATAATAACACTACCCTTATTAACCTGTTCTTGAGAGAATATTCACCATTATTCCAGCAGCAAACGACGTAGTATTCAAAAATTATTTAAAAATATTTAGAATTGGCCCTGTTTATAGCTTACAACACGTGTGATTGCTTGCTGGTTTGCAAGCCCACTAGCACTCATTGAATCAGTAGCTTTTCTTCTGACTGTTGTAGGACAGCCTGTGTTTTTCAAAACTGATCTTAGATAGCTTAAAGCTTTTTTTTTTTTTTTTTTAAATATTTATGAAGCTGAATCTAGTAAGTTGCAGTTGGTCTTTGCTTATAGATAATGCAGGAGTTCCCCCCCCCCCCCCCCCCCCCCCCCCCCCCCCCCCCCCCGGTCCAAAGGTGTTGAACATTAGGCTACCAACCCATGAGTAAAAATGAAGCAAAAATTAAGTCATGCACTTATCTATAGGCAGTTAGATGGATGATGTAGAGAGTCATATCGAGAGCATGGGTCAGATGTGGTAACTGTGGCAAGCATGAAGCTAGAACAGAGGTGCACACACTGATGATACAAGGAGGTGAACAAACTAAACACGATGACTAAACTGATGAAACTGTAGTAGGATTAGGCTGTAGATTATGTTTGGACTCTTTTTAATAATTAGGATTGGTGTCTTTTTAATAACCTCTTAAGTCTGTTGATTTGGCTAAATAATTTATGTTTGAATTTAGAGTATAGGATATTTATTATTTTCATTATTCCTTGCATAAAACAAGGAAGACTGGGCCCAGAATTGTGACAGAAAAAGTATTGTCCAATAATTTGAGCAGGTGAGCAAAGAAGGCATTATAGGCCTAGGCTTCCAGTAGGTTACCCCTAACATAAGAATAATGAATATAGCATGATAAGAAATATTTGTTTTTGTTTCAGTACCTGCAAAGAAGGTTATTCCAGTTAATTTTTCTTGTCAGGAAAACAGCTAGCAAATGAGGAATAGCTGAACTGTTACAATAATTGTTACATATCTGTCTATGATATTATTACTGGGTGTGCAGGGGATGCTTTCACAAACAGAAAACCACCTCAGTGAGGCAAGGGTCAAATTTTTCAAGATCAAGGAAGCCCCTGCAAAACTATCTGCAGTTCGTTCGCAGGTGAAATATTTTATTTACCTTTAGTCACTTATTTAATACCTCTACATCTGTGTGATGAGTTATACTATATGTTTACATCATGTTTTCAAACGGTCTAGTAAACTCTTTCTCTCTCCTCAACAAAAAAAGTGCTCAGAAGGCTTCAGTGCAGTGCAGGGGTTACTTGTCCGCTCTGGAGGTGGAAGACAACAGTAGCGATTGGCCATATGAGGTTTTGAGCCCAGGGATCAAGGGTGGCAGGCAAAGGCTCTTCCACTGGGCAGCACTCTAAGCTTAGTCACAGTCTGTGAAAGAGGAGAGACACACATAAACTTCCTCTTTCGTCTCTGCTTACATCTTTCCAGACTCGTTGTTTTGGATGGGACTTAATGGGGCCTGCTGATGAGCCACCACCCAGCCCCCTCTAGACATCCCGCCAAAACGGCACATGCCTTTGCTGATGGTGTTTCAGGCCATGTGCCACTGTTGTTGAGTTTTCAGACGAATGTTTGCTGTTCCTGGATGTGGAGCTGAAGGCGACACCTCTTTGCCAAGGCTCAGCATGACGCTGATCGCCTGGTTGTGCAGCAGTTACATGTGGAAAACTACAAGTGTGAAAAATAGGTTTTTCCTTTATTGATCCACCCAATGGGGAAATTTTACCTCTGGATTTTAACCCATAGCAGTGAACACATACACACTAGGGGCTATGAGCACACGCATTCCCAGAGCAGCTGGCAGCCACAACCGCAGCGGCCGGGAAGCAGTTAGGGGTTAGATGCCTTGCTCAAGGGCACTTCAGCCATGCATACTGAGAGAGGGGACAGCGCTGTTCATTCATCTGATTTAAAACTCTGACATTTCTGTGGTAAATATTATGCTTATGGTAAATGTGAATGGATGTAATAAAATAAAATCCTGATAATTGCATTGTTTCTGTTCATATTTCCCTTCATATATATATATATATATATATATATATATATATATATAATTTTTTTTTTTTTTTTTTTTTTTTTAAGTGATGCACAAATATCCAGAAAAGAATGTTCCACATGCTATTAATGTCTAGAAAAACTTATAAAAAAAGTTCTGAAAGTGTTTTAAGGCATCATTACAACAAATGTTCCATAAATTCATAAATATGCTCTAGCAACACAGATTGTCTCACTGGTTGTCTGAACAATAGTGATGTGTCGGTCGCAAATGAGTCGACTCTATGAGCCGGCTCCTTTACATGAACGATGGGAGCTGGCTCCTGTCTGAGAGGTGATCTCTTTTTCTTTTATTTTTTTCATTCCTTTTTTTTGTTATTGTTAATTAATACAAGACATAATAATAGGTTGATCTTTTTGCCACACTTCTCGGTCACGGGCACTGCGTGCACTGACTGAATGTTGTGTTGATGTGCGAGCCCTGTGACCAGTCACGTGTGATGACAGACAAAGCTGTCTGCTGGGACACATAGTCTTTCTTAATTCCAATCTGCCCTAAAGACATCTTACAATGTTTCATTGCCAAAACAGTTTGATGCTGATGTTTTGCACATTGTAATTTATTTATTTATGTTTTTATCATATAGCACTGTTCTGTTTTGCCCGTGATTTGTCTGGAATGGTTTGCGTTTTGGAGAGTTTATCATTTATTGTATTATTTTATTTTACTTGATATGGACATTACAGTATCATTAGAATTGTAACATATATTTATGCACAAGGACCAGATGCACTGTGGTTAGTGTTTTGTTGGAGAAATATCACTCTCCTTTAAGGTAACCACTGTAGTAACCATGATAAACAATGTAACAATATGTATTCATTATTATAGGGGTGAATCAATGTAATCGTTTATATTAGCAGCTATATAACTATACAATCCTTCGTATTGCAAGAAACATCAAGTTCTCTTTGTTCTGAAAGAAAAGGCTTGTGTGGCCCTATAGAGGACAGCATGTGAGATAAGGTCGGAGTCTCTGCCAGAGTGCTGTGGTCAGTCATAATATATGGGAAAAGAACGGCGCCTCTGCCAGAGTGTTGTGGTCAGTCATAATATATGGAGAAGGCGAAATATTCCAGGTTTGTGATATATCTTGCTCTTGCTCCACTTAGCAGGGCAGTAAATATTGGTGACGACGTATGGAAAACGTAAAGGAACTAGACAATAATGACGTAACCTAAACCAGTGATGAGAGGGGCCTGTGAAGATGGGCTGGCAGAGACGCCCCACATACAAAGAGACAAAGTAATGTGTATCTTTTTTTGAGAAAACGTGTATAAAGACCGGTGCTTTGTGAGAAGGAGTGAGTCACTCCCCGGGACCTGACTCAGTTTGTTGTATGCCTTTTGAACTATACAATAAACTTACACTGCATCTGACTCATTGTTAGACTCCTATTGTTTTGTCTCAGAACAGGTATCGTGTGGCGTTGGGACTCAGTCTCATTTGGCCCAGGCTGAGAATTTCACCCACAGTTTGTGGCGAAATGCTAATTTATAACATGCAATATAAATAAAACATTGAATACATGTTTGTAATAGTGTCTGATGTTTATACATTAATTTTTTTATACCAAACCTAATGTAAAAATATAACTGTAAGCAGCAATGAGGGGCCAAGCATGCTGCAATAATTGTTGAATTGTTGTGTAGACTTCAGGATCACATGACAATCATTATTTTAGACCAAAGATGTGAAGAGTACCATTTTTTCCTTATTAAAGTGCCCCCAAGTGGTAAAATTAGGCAATTTCTTTCTGGAAAGACAATTTGGTGAAAATTGAACAAAGTTTGTCTGAGGAGTAGCGAAAAAAACGCACTTGTTTACGAAATCTAAAATGGCAGAGAACCAGTGTGCCAGAAACTGACGTCATTGATTGTGTTCACCTCAACTTGACGCAAAGAATCCAGCATCCCCCCATTTTTTCATTTTCCTCATATCCTTCAAAAGAATCATGTGTGAATGTGCCTCCAACTTTGACCTGTTGGTGGCGCTAGACTGCTTGATAGGCAGATATGAAACTTCCTGGATAGAATCAGAGTAGGAGCACTAATCAATGTGCCAATTTCACAGCTTTTTACCGTACAGTTCTAGGAAATCTCCTTACTTCCTGTTTGGCAACTTTGCCATTGAATACGATTGCAGAACAGGAAATGGCAGCATGTCCACCCTCAGAATCAGGAAAGGCATGACATCAAATGACAGTCATGATTTTAGACCAAACATGAAGAGTAATGAGCAAATACATGTTTTTACGTATCATAGCACCCCAGAGTGGTAAAATGGGGCAATTTTCTCTGGACTTTCTCTGGACTGCCGCTGATACATCGAATCATTACTGAAATAGGAGCTCACTTCCTGTTTGGCGACTATGCTGATGATTTTGATTGCCAGTGACGAACGAACGCTTTCGAAAATCAAAAATCCTTTGGATAACTTTTGTGAGGCTTGGTCTGAACATTGTCTTTGCCAAATTTTGGTGAAGATTGGACAAAGTTTGTCCGAGGAGTAGCAAAAAATCACTTTTTGATAAAATCCAATATGGCGGATAATGACCTCATGAGTGCATTGAACTTGCCTTGAACCAAGGAATCCATTTTTGAAAACTGGACATATGGTTTAAAAGTTATGTGCATAAATCTACTTTAGCTTTGACCCGTTGGTGGGTCAGCGCACGAGCTACAGACATGAAACTTGGTGAGGAGAATCAGGGGACTGTCCCCAATGAGTGTCCAAATGGCATCTCCCGAATATCGCAAGACAGCGGGAGAGACTGAACATGGCGGTGACCAGTGGCGGCTCCTGCCAAATCTCTCAGGGGGGGCAGTGGTTGCGATGATGGCTAAGGTGACCCGTTCAATGGGTAAATTAACATTTAGCTAACTAGACATTGTCACATTGCATTGTGCAAATTAGTAAAGGCAAATATTTTAGTATTAATGAAGAATAAATTGACTCTCACAATCAAATTCAGTTTGCACATACATTTTATTTTAGATACAGCAAATCCAGAATTAAGAGCAATGGCACTTGGGCTGATAATGTGCAATGAATAAAACTATTAAACTATTGGGAAGATACAATAAGTGCAGTCACATAACTCACTATTTAAATTACCTTACTCACTTATATTGAAATTTTGCTCATCTCTCTTTCAAGGCAGCAAAGAGATCAATTACCCTCTCATTGAAATCAGGCATGTTCCTGACTAGCTCCCTTTCCATGGAAAGCATAGCCAGTGCATTCAGATGTTCCTGTCCCATTGCGTTTCGCAAGAATGTCTTGATTCTCTTTCAGGTTGAGAAACACCTCTCAGCCTCAGCCATTGTCATGGGAGTCGTTATGAGGATGTTCAACAGAGCCACAGTCTCAGAAAAAGTCTCCTGGAGGTTGTACCTCTGTAGAACCTGGTACAGCACCAGTGCGCCACAGCAGCCCTTGAATTCGGGACTCTCACAGATAAGGGACAGTTCAGTCTTGAGCTTCGCCTTATTCAACATGGGGTATGCCCTGATGGTGGTGTTCAGAGCCTCAACAGGGAATGTATGGCAGTGCTGTTCAAACATCTCTCCTTGCAGCAGCATGGCACTCACAAGGTGGTCGGTTGAAGGAGAACCTTTCTTTGGCGTGGGTCAGGATTGTGTCGCAGATCTGTCAAAAAAAATACGATTAAAAAAATTTATATATATATATATATATATATATTTAAAATATACAAATAGAAATACATATATGTATATGTTACTGACATCTCACGCATGACTGAGGAGACAATTGTAAACAATTCTACTGGTGTTGGCATGCAATTAATATGAATGTCAGTCCCTTAAGTAAAAGTTATTTCAAAGTCCCAAAGGTTAGAGTATGATGGGTCCAGATAGATGTAGTGGAAAACTAGTTGAATATTTCCTTTGGATATATATAAAAATATTTTTTATATTATTTCCCTGTGAGAATGGAATTCTGCATTGGTCCACTCGGGCACAAACTATGTAGAACAAAAGAAAATGAAACCATAAGATATTATCAATTAAATACGCGTATCGAGCCATAACCATTCCTATAGTCATAAAAGCGCAGTAAGAATGAAAAATAACTACATACCATGTCACAGCAGCTAATTGTATGACCATCGGGGTAACTGTGCGGTTTTTAATGATAAAGAAACCATATTTGGTCTTGTTCGGGAACATAAAATGCAGCAGATACGAGTACTCAGATGTAATTTTACTATCCTTTAATGGGAAAAAGTTATGTAAAATTATTTAAACCGAGCTCAAATTAATACTTTCCAAATTCCAAGGAGTGTCTCCTCCCTTCAGGCAGAGACACCCCCAAAGGGATATCACCCCCCCCCCCCCCCCTCCCTCATCAGCAAATCAGATAAAATGCCACACTCTCTGCTATGCTACAGTTCAGCTACGCTACAGTTCAGCTTTCAGTTCCGACACACAGTTCGGCTTAGCGTCAGTTGAGCTATGGTTGTATCAGCCGTAATGTAAGTCCGTCCGTTCTGTCCTGCTCGTCTCCATGAAGAATCGGCCCAGGCTCACCGCTACGGAAGATACGTGACGCTAAAAGACTTTCCCGGCACAACACGAAGTCTCGCTCACAGTCTCCTACTGCCAACCTCAAAAACTCCGGTCTCTCGTACCTGAACGTGGCTTGGCCTGCTCTTCCTCTTCTTCAACCCTTTTCTCTCCCTTCCTCACTACTCTTTTGTGTGTAAGTAACTTCACTAGAGCAGTACTCAGATAGTTTGTTTAAGCGTGCCTCTTCGTGAGTTATGCCTCATACTCGCGTAGTTGTTCATTCATACATACTTTAGGGAACGAGGATATAGTTATTGTCAACCGTTAGTTGTTTGTCTTCTTGTGAGTAGTTTCGATGCTGTTGTATGTGTGTGTATATCTAGATGCGCCTTAATTACATCTGATTTCCAATTTATTCAACATTAGATTCATTCTGTACCGTTTGAATTCGATTGTTGAAATAAACGTGTACGTTCGTATTCCTACTCTCTGAGTATGTGATAAACTATTTCCCAGTTACTGAATCTGGTGATCCAGGAACTTAATTAGCTAGAAGTATTGAATTCTAAGAGTATCATTGTACCTGCTACTTTGATGCTGTAATTTATTATATGTACGGCTAATGAAGAGTTATTTTGAATAATTTCTGTAAATAGAGCTGTTCAGAATATCTGTAATTTCACTGGGTTCAGGTTCCAAAATAAGGTTATGGTTACAGCTAAGTGATATTAGTATTAAGTCTGATATTCACAGTGAACCATTAACCAGATTTTCCTCATACCATTGGCACTACATATTTGGCGGTCCCACTGAGATCTGCTTCTTCTACCATTACAATTGTACCAGTTGTCTGGAGTACCTCGATGTGACATATTTCGAGGTCCCACCAAGATATTCCTTCTGACATATGCTTTAATTCTCCTATAAGTGTTAGCATTATAATTGTTACAATTATCTTGAGTATCTTGCTGCAACATATTTCGAGGTCAATCCTTTTGTGGGACAGCCCCACAACAACATATTTGGGAGGTTTTACTAAAATCTTCTGTCGTAGTTGCTGTATATCTGTGAGATAATTTGTAGCATTGTGTCAGTGACGTACAATAGCACATTAGGAATTTAGGGTAGGCACACACACTCACACATAAAAAAGGTCGATTGAGAAAAGGTAGAAACTCAATGGGTGCCTACGCAGCTTCGCTGCTTTGCCCCCAATAATGGTATTATGGAAATGATTTAGTTTAGTATAATTACATTGGATAATTTAAGTGATATACATACGCACATACCAATCATAGGGCAAAACATTGCTAAATTTGGCTGAATTATAGAAGCCAGTAGTGGTACTACATGAAGAGCCTTTTAGGAACTGAAAGAGCCAGCTCTTATTGCTGAGCTGAGCCAAATGGTCCGGATCACTAAAAAGAGTCGGAGTTCACATCACTTCTGAACACTCATTTTGTCATAAAACATTCATGTTCATGTTTTAGAATCCTGGCCACACCCCAGTTTAACATTGTTCACCTGGCATCAGTGTAATCTGTCATGTACAATTTAAAATGATTTAATCTTAAATGCTTGCTCGATGAGCTTTGATTAAGATTAAGTTAAGTTTCCATGATTAAATACTGTGAGCAGTGAGCTTGATCTCCGCATTTAACCCATACTTACACACCAGTAGTGAACACACACACACTAGGTGCAGGAGCAGTGGGCACCACACCTGCACCCAGCGGACAATCAGGGTTAAGTGCCTTGCCCAAGGGCACTTAAGCTGTGGATGTTTGTTTTTTTTTCCTGCTGGTCCTGAGAATCAAACCACTGACCTTTTGGTCACAAGTCTGCTTTCCTAACCTTTAGGCTGCCCTTTTGCAGATTGCGAGACCAACTCCAGGGTGTTAAAATGTTCTTTTGTTATAACAGGAACGTCTTTTAGTTTCAGATAAGGAAGTCATGCAAGTGATTTCTCTTATCTCTGCAGATGATGATGATGATGATAATGATTAGTAGATGATAATTGTACTGCTTATATTCTGTCATGTTATTATCTCTCTTTTCCTCCTTGCACTCAAATTGTGAGAACAGTATCTGCACTAGACTCAAGGTCTTTGTTGAGATTCTTAGCGTGGGATATCAACCTATGTGCTAGGTATTCCAGCAGTCTTGTATAAGGAAACAGACACAGCAGCAGACAGGAGGCAGAACATCCATGGACTGACTGTTCCATCTAGCTTTAATGATGCTCTAGGTGCTAGACTTGTAGATTTTGGGGTGCCCACATACAACTTCCATATTTGTCCCTAAAGAAAAGAGCTGAAACCAGAATCTCCACATGTTTGTAGGTTATAAAGGTTGCTTATTGACTATTGACGATGGGGCGTCAAAGATTGGGTTTATTGTGACGTGCCCTCTACCTCTTTGTCAAGGGCCAGCTCATGGGTGGGGCTAGAAGGTAAATCTGGCAGGATTACCTGCCCCTGTTATCAAATTTAAATAGTTCCTCTTCCCTCTAAATGTGGGGCTCATTTTATCCTGGACTGTTGGTTACCCAGGGCTTGATGGCTTTTGGCTTTTTTGATGCCACTGTTAATATTGTTTGGTGAATATCTGGCCTACCTTAATGTCTTTAATTATGGCGTTGTTTGTATTTTGTTCAAGTATGTGATAAATTATTTTGTCTAAAGTTCATTTGCATCCTGTCTTTTTGTTGGCTCATGAGCCAAGAGACAAATGTTTTTCATAAAACTGCTAGCATTACCAGACATGTCCTCCATTGTTTCCAACATGGGCAGAAAGGCAGGAACTTGTTAACTTTTTGTTAATAACTATGTGTTTAAGTTATGCTATTATAAGGATAGAAATTACATCCACTTCTACCCAAGACTTCAACAAGGTTTCAACTTATGCTGTAAGATACATTGAAGTTAAGAAATGCACACAAGAGTGAAATGAGTGAAGCTGAAACTTTGAAAATTACAGTGCTGTTTATGAGATGTTTTAAACTTTAGTTTATTCGTCATCTGAAATAAAATTTTATGTACATGATGACTGCAACAGAAATATAGTTTTTTTCCAGGGGAGGGGGGGGGGGGGGGGTTGGAGAGGAAAAATTATTTAAATTAAATTATCCCATATGTTTTTTGGTAAAAGTTTGTTCACAATTTGAGCTGTGTAACTAAGATCTTTTGATAATGCTTCTGTAATAGCTGGTTCTAGCTGGTTTCTGTAACAGACCCCTCTAGATTAATTTATATTTATTGCATCGATTGTTTTTTTCTTTTTATGTGTTAAAACAGACAAAAGTATCTTAGTATCTTAGAATTCTGCTGAACGAGATGTTAAAATATGTTTAAAAATGCAGTATGCTGACACTGTTTAATTCTAGCATATACTTATATTGAACACAAGGTGGCAGCAGAGGTTTTAAAGAAACCATGACAGGTGACAGGCAATATCCACAGTTCAAGAAAAAGTCCTCCCTTTTTTCTTTCTTTTTTTTTTTTTTTTTTTAAATATGATCCTCAGTGGCCACAGTATATAACTAATATTTGCTGAATAATTATTTATTTTTCAATTTATTTCAGCAGTTTTCATTTTATTCAGTAACACTTCAGGGACAGCTGACTCTAAATCTGCTGACAGAGGCAGAGAATAAAATGTACAACCCCACATTGACGCTCCTTCCTCAAAGACAGGAAACTGATTTTTTTTGCTCCCACTTGTCAGTTTAGCATCTCACTGTGGCTGTGTGACTGACTAGCTGAAGGAACAATGGAAGGCAAAATTACAGTCATTTTTTTCCTAATATCTGCCTTTGTCACACTGTGCCTGACTGGTAAGTGCCCTCCCAAACATGTATTCTACTTCTTTTTTTCCCCCCAAAGTAAATATAAACTGATGCTGAAAAACTGAAATACTATTGAGAGTTAGTATGAGACACTTGTGGGGTGTTTGTATGTGAATACCCTTGTATTAAATATAATATAGATGTAGCTATATGATTTATGATTATTCAACATATATGTGAGTTGTACCTATAACTTCTGATTTAGCTGTATTTTTCGAAAACAAACTCTTTTTTTAAAAGGTTGTACAGATGCCAAATGCTGTTCAGAGAAATTTGTTACCCAAGTACTTTAGCCCAAATATTACATTATGGAGTTGTTATGTAACTGTGAAAAATACAGACCTTAAAAAAAAAAAAAGTTTGTTGAAGAGTTAAACAATTGATCGGAAAATAGATGAGGGTCAGGAGGAACAACTGAATTGTAACCTTTCTCCATCTTGCGTGGCTTTTGTAAGCTTGAAGCGTTAATATATTTTTGATAAGCAAATATATCCATATATGTTTTTATATGTTTCTGCTTCTTCACATAAGGGACAGTGTTTAAATTCAATTTATCTCAAACTTTTCCTTTTCTGTCAGTTACACGCCAAACTGCTAACCATCTCCTTTTGATTTCTTGTACTGTTATGATTGCATTGTATGATAGCATGTGGTAAACAAAATAGTACCATCTGCAGAAATAGAGTCATTATGATCAACATTATTAGGTGACACCGATTCATGCATCTGAACTGCTTGACTGACTATATTACTATTTTGACTGATTCATGTCCATTTAATACATGGTATGCATTCATATATGACCATTATGTGTGTGTGTGTGTGTGTGTGTGTGTGTGTGTGTGTGTGTGAAGCCATTTACCATATCATTTCTATCTCCTACAGACACATGTGACAGAAATGCAACAGTGGGAAGTAAGAATCATACCATCCAGATTACTTACAATGCCCTGGACAACAAAGATCACATAATCTGGAAACACGAATCTCAGACTGTGTTTGAAAGGAAAAAGGGAACTGTTAGATCACCAAACAAAGATTACTCTGTGACTGATAATGGATCTTTGCAACTGAGTACTATGGATGCGGAAAATGGAGGCACATATCACATTGAGATTTATAAGAGCGATGGAAAACAAGCCCTTGATTTTAAAGTGAACTTGTGTGTTGTTGGTAAGTAGAGTGAATTAGAGGTACTGAATGTGGTGACTGTGCCACTGAATGTAAAGCATTATGAGAGCACCAGCATTGTGACAATAACCTACTCATACCAAAACAGTGGTCACATCACAGAGTATTACCATGAAATTGATATTTTCACATCTGATGTAATACCATCTGTGGCACTTTATTGATAAACAATATGCCTACATGAATGTCTTAATATCGTAGTATTCTATACCAGTATCCTTTATGTACCAAAGCTATATAATCCATTATCTGATAAAAGGTCTATGTCTATTTACATCTTCCAGCCCCTACACCTAAAGTTACCCCCAAGTGTGAAACTGGGAAGGCTGTCCTCACCTGTGAAGTTGGAGGCTCTGTGAATTTAATCTTGAATTGGCACAGGAATCAAGACACAGTGCAGAAAAATACGAAAACTCTGTCCATTCCTAAACAAAAAATAAAGAAGAATGATAAGTATGCATGCAGTGCAAATATAGCAAATAAACCCACCAGCACAGTGTACAGTGCTCCTGTAACTTTGGATTGTGAGGTCAAGACCAGTTCTAAAGGTGAATGTCAAACACTATTTGCATGAAAGCATGTTTTCCTATCCTTTTTTTATGAAAACTCACAAGAGACACTACACAAAGGTTGATGAATATCTTTGGTTGGTTTTTAAATCAAGAGGGGACCAGACCTCTAACAAAACTGGAAACACCATTTTTGATTTAAGGCTTAGACATGACTGTTTTGTGGTCAGTGTAAATTTTAACTTGTATTCACTGCCATTCTCATTTAGGAGAGAAAGCTTTACTCTTTGGCTTTGACCGCGTGATCATGATAGTCATTCTGGCTGGGGGAGGAACTCTAATGTTAGTCTTGATCATTGTCCTTGTGACTTGTGCTGTCCGGAGCCAACGGCAACGGAGGAAACGACAGCTTGGTAAGCCCAACACTCTGGTTCTGTCAGACCAGTGAAGTTTAACAAGCATGTTTTAGCAGGATTCTCCACAATCTTTTAAGAGCCCAGTTCTTTCCTGCTTATGTATTGATATTTGATATTTTTTTCTAAGGTAAGAAGTCTTTTTTGGTTAATATTAAAAGGATAGTCCACTGATTCCTGTAAACGGTGGATCATTCTAGCGGTGGCCTCATTGTGGTTTTGACTGATCTGAGATCAGCCAGCTACAGAGTATTTTTCAACCTGTTTTTATCTATGGATTATGGATTTAACCTAAATGCAAACCAATACAATACTTTGATGTGTTCAAAGGCAAAATAATTCATATATGCTTGTTTGCAACTCTTATAATACCTATATACGTATTAGGAGAAGAGATTTTTCAGGTTTTTGATTCATTAGGATATCATATCTCCCCTTTTAAAATTTTTCATATGACTTTCATATGACTTTCTTTATCCAGGCTGAGAATATTCTTATTATTATAACAGCTTTTAAGCAATAATTTGTCATGTTAGTCTGGACACGTGAACTGTACTAGCACACACATGGCCATGTATGCACAGGTTTAAATTTACACCCTACTATGTATTATAAACACCGGGGCGAGGTCACATAAGGGCCAGGGTGGGCTAGTGAAAATCAGTTTGACAGCTGGCCTACCCACCAAAAGTGTTGTAGACCATGGTCTGAAAATAAGAGAAGGAAAAAAAACAATCAACATAGCTTGTCACATGCGAAAATAGATTTTAAAAAGGTGGTCTCGTCACTTCCATATGGTCATTTGACAGAAATTTGAGTGCACAAAATAGTGGCCTACCCTATTTCACAAAAGTCCACCTATCTTACAATTTCTGGCCTCGCCGCTGGTAGACACAGAAGCAAAATCCGGACGAGATATCAGCAAGAAATGCCAGATCTGTTGTGCTTCTCAGCTCATTGCAGTCAAAGGTAAGACTGAAGAAGGGATTTCTGATCCCAGAATGCCAATGACATGTCAATGTTCTTACATGCTAGATGCTGAGGAGTACAGACTGACCAATCTTTCTGCTGGGTACAATCCGTCAACTGCCAATAGATCAAAACAAACGGCCAGAGGTCAACCTGCGCCTCCGATTCCCCAGGAAGAGTCTCCAGCCCTGATCTCTGGAGAGACAGTCATCCCGCCCTCTGGCTCTGCTCCAGCCCAATCCAAACCCAAGCCAAGGAATCCCAGACCCAGACCTCCACCACCACCTGAAGGTGAAGATGAGGAAGCTCCACCTTTGCCAAAACCCAGGAGAAAGGAACCTAGACATTAAGACCTCCGAATATACATGAAGATCCAAAAGAAAAGCATTTCACCATTCGTTGATGGCTATTCATTGATTATAAGTCTATCCAGCAGAGGAGTTTTCTTCCCTAACTCACCTAACAAGGAACCATCATCAGAAGAGGTTTGCTGGGATCTTTTTGGAGCGTTTTGTCCTGCCCTTTTGTTCTGCAGAGAAAGTGGTAGCTTAGCATTTGTAGTTAAGGTAAAAGAAGAGTGTCGTGTGGGTACATATGGATTTTGATGTTGTGACTTCAATTGCTATTGAAAATGTATCGTGAAATTAATTTAATATAAAACAAAGGGTCGGCTTTTTGTTTTGTCTTGCTAATTAGATCTTTTGTCATCAAATTACTGTTTAAACACAGCTGACATATGGGGAGTATATTTCAGCAAGCCTGACTGTTTTGGTCTTGACATTAGTGCTAACATTAGAGTGAACTGTTTATACAAGATGAGCTCCATTCAGTGACAAAGAGATACACAGAGATAAGAAGGCTTTGTCTCGATAACGTTTTGCTGAAATTTACAATCATATGACTCACTGCCGTTTTCTTTTCTTTCTTTTTTTTTTGTAATGTGACATTTTTGCACCTTGCACCTACATATCGTGTGGGAAGGGATGTGAAGGCAACATGCATGTTCCCCTCAGCCGCGCAAGGCGCAGGGATGTGGTTTAAACGCACCCCGCAAAAACAAGCCGAGTGTGACACATTGTCAGCCCTTTGTTTGTCACATTGTTCAAGCCTTCCTGTGTGTCACTTTGCAAGGTGCAACATCTATGGCTTGTTCTGTGTGGATGAGGTGGCTCACAATATGAGCTGTCAAGGAAACAGATACCAGTTCTTGTTCTCCTCAGTCTTTCCATTAAGTAGATTTTTAGTATATTGCAGCACATAAATGTTGAGTTTAGTGTTTGTTTTCATTGTTGTGAGAAAGAATTGTTTGGAAAAAAAGAAACAGCTTCTAGTAAGAGGTACTGATAAACGGTGTTTGTGCAAATTTATTGGTTAGAGTTTGTAACTCGTGAGATATTAGCATAAACCTAACATATGGTGGTATTTGAGCTACTAAAAGGCTGTTCCTGAAGTACTGAGATTATCTGAGTTTTTATTTATAACTTTTCATTTGATATTTTGATGTCTGTTTTACTTTATGGAATGTGAATATATGATAACAGCTCACACTGAATTAGGTTTCCATATTTTTGTCATTCCTTGACTATCCTTCATCAACACCATTGTGCTATTTTATTTGCTTTTTGATTAGCATACTGCTAAACATGCCAAGTTCTGTCTGTTTTTTGTTTTTTTTTAAGATGTGAAAGAGACTTCTGATGTACATGTCTCGTATTGTTAGGGCAGAACGAGGTCACTGGCCGTAAAGGAAATACCAAATAGTGACTTACTTAATTTAAACAAGGGCAGAAATGGTTAGATTTTTTTTTTTCCATAAGATTACCAGATAGTGTCCATAGTATTGTCACATCAGTTTCACAAATCTCTGTGTCTCGATGAGTGTGAACCTTGTGCCATGCATTGTTCAAGGAGAAAAAAAAAAAATCAGAAATACATTTTTGGAGGTTTACGTAATGGTAATGCTACATTACTGTTTAAATTTAGTTTACGTGGTACTGCTAGGTGTCTATGCAAATACATTGTGCACTGTGTATAAAAACTGTCTGACATCAAATATATGTGTGTGTGTGTGTGTGTGTGTGTGTGTGTGAGAGAGAGAGAGAGAGAGAGAGAGAGAGAGATGAAAGCTGTGTATTGCCATTTCACTTCCAGTCTATGTCATCATGAGGTGTATGTCAGTACACTGGCTGAACTTGTATTACATATATTATTGACAGCAATGAAGTTAATAATTTATGAATAAACTGTGACAAAACCAAACCCATGCTCAATCAATAACCAGTAGCATTAATTGTTGGTTAATGCTAGTTGAAACAAAAAGTATTTATTGAACCTGTGTGACATAAGATGTAGTACAGCAAATATCTGAACTATATGTAGCGTAAAACTACAAAACAGACAACATTGTCCATTTTTAATGACAGACTTTAATAAAAGACAGAATTAGGTCCAAGTTCTCTGAGCGAGCAGATCATACAAAAGATCTCAAAATTTTGGTCCATTAAAAGAATATAGCTTTTAGATATATTTTAGATAAATATTTTAGATATACTGATTTACTGTTAAACATTTTAGCTGCGTTATGTGACCGACGGTTTTTAAGGGAACTTTTATTATTTTTATTTTTTTTACCTTAAAAAATGTCATAAATACTATCTTCAGAATTGTGTAACTGTGGGGCATCTCATCTATGAACATGTTTGACACAGTGTATCACTTTTTTTTTTTTTTTAAGATGCACTACTTTTGGAGAACTTCCGATGTTGCGCAAATTTTCTCAAATCCTGTCTATGACTATTGCTTTTCACTCCGTTTTAGTCAGCATGACAGAGTTACATAGTAATCAGTACTACAGAGACAGTCATAATCTATTTATTATACAGCTTTGTTGAATACTTGATTCTGATTGGTCAATTACAGCATCCTACGATGTGTCATTTCTGTGTAGCAGGCCGCTGCTATGTATAACAGACCGTTGCTATGGAACTATTTTATTATTTACGATTTTTATGGAACTATCTATGAAATGCCTCATAATAATGTTCAGATTTCAGAGACCCAGTGTCTTATGGTGCAGGATCACAAAATTTTATGGTGAGGAAGAAAATGTTATGAATTATTTCATACAGCACCTTTACATCTTTGTATATGAGTGGAATCCATTCACCTAATTTTTGGTGATTTCTCACCACACACATTTTCTTATGAGATATTGGCATCGACATACATTGTTGGTCAAATAGTAAATTCAAAAGAATTTATTTGCATAAGTCATTATCCCATGTTAAAGTAAAATATGCTAAAGTCAGGTTTAAAATGTGAATATATCTCCAGAAGCAAACAAGAATATGTTTTCTGATGTGTCTAAGTAACTATAAGTCTAAATAATTTTGATATCTACAGTATCTGTAAAAGGTGCTACTCAGTGCACACTTCTGGGTGGTGTATTAAAGTAGTTTAGCATTCCCATGTCAACTAGATATCTGTAATAAATGTATTTTACATATCTCCTTGAAAATACTGGGGAACTTTTTTGTTCCACTGTGCCAATTCTTTCCAAATGCTGATTTTTTTTTTTTTTTAAATAATAGATTATATTAATAGGCAGCACCAACAACTCATTAATCTACCTTCACAAACTTTAGGTTTTTTCCCCCAAAGTAGCATTAACCTGGAATGATGTTTCTCAACTCTAGTCCCCGTGATATATTTTGCAAGTTATATTCTGTAATATCTTTATCTTTACTTCGCAAATATTGTTCTGCTCAATCAGTTGGTAAGCACTGTCAGAGTTGCTGCTAATCTGAGCTAAGAAGTGGTCGACAGCCCCAGGTTGAGAAATGAGAAATGTGGGTCTACACATCAAAGCCAAACCTTTTTATAGCCGCAGGGCCTTGTAGCTTTGAATAATAATAATAAAAAAAATCACTATATGGTGTAAACAAGTCTTACATACCCTACACCTTACCCTAATCTCAGATCTGCAAACAATAAAAGACTGTGAGATCTACTTAAAGAAAGTCTGACTTCATGCAGAAGATGAACATTAATGATGAATCTGCTTATTTTATACAAACACACATAGCAACTCTGTCATATCATGTAGTTGCATAAAGCAAAGACGACATGAGTGGATAAACATAATGTGTCTAGTATGCACTCAATAAGCCCTGAAATCAAGGAGACCATGATAAAGAACACAAAACAAAACAAAACAAAACAAAACAAAACAAAACATTAACTTAATTCTGGTATTTATATAAAGAGATCTCTGTTAAGTCAGCAGAATTTTTGTTGCTTATTAAAGAACCTCTCCATCTTCCTCGGTGGCCATTTCCTGTCCACAAAGGAAGTGGTCAAATTCGAAACTGAGTCTTGACAGTATTTGCAGATGAACAGACGTGATCACAGGAAGACAATAACTTTCCGTCTGAGCGTTTCTAGCAAGCTGACATTCTCTTTGTTGTTTGACCAAAATAGCACTCTACTTTATATAGGTTTTTATTTGTTTATTTGTATAAAAATGTTTCATTTTTCTGTGACTGTTGGATTTAAGTGAGCTCAGACTTTGCTAAGTATTGTGACTATTAAATATGATTTTGCACCTTGAAGAGCTGAATCATTTTCTGACAGCCAGGAGTGTAATTTTAACCATATCACAGTACAGAAAGTAAAATAAAGAATAGCCTGTCAACTGTCTTCCTGAGCACTCATAATCAAACGGTGTGAGGGAACAGAAAACTCTCAGCTTTGATCAAACAAGTTCACTTACCAAAACCTGACGTACAAAACAACTTTGTGTGAAATTTGATAGCCGTGAATGTGTGTGTGTGCGTGTGTGCGTGTGTGTGTGTGTGTGTGTGTGTGTGTTTGTACGCGTGGGCACGTACATGTTTGCATGCATTGCATTTACAACCCTCACACCATGTTTCTGTGTTGTTAGCCATTCACACTTGAGCATCTTCTCAGAAATAACTGCAATGACAAAGGCATCATAGCAAACTTTGATTTTAAATTCTGCATCCCTGCAAAGAATCAAATGTCATAGACTGACTCACAGCTGCCACCAAGCTGTGGTAAGCAGCATTACTAATAAAGGTAGACCTCAGCTTTTTTTTTTTTCTGTCTTCTGAATAAACGAGCTTGTGAACTCTAATGAAGTATAAACAACTGAGGGTTATCATATGAATAATCTCTTCCCTTTTTTCCATTTTTCCTGAAACTTCTCGTACTTTTTGACAAACGCTCTCAACTCATCTCCCTCCGTTCCTGCATTCATCACATGGTTCACAGAATATAGTGCGCTAAGGACACTACAGACATGGAACTGTTGCTCTGGCCAATAGAACAGTGAGAACGGTGTGAAAATACGGGAAGGGAAACGCAGCATACGAGCTTATAAACCTGACAACAGTGGACAGTTAAGTTTCCTTTCACCACGGCACTCACCAGGGTGCAATGTGAACAAGTCCCAACACCAGGGGGCACAACAGTTCTGTGGTCACTTTCATTTCTCTCTCTCTCTCTCTCTCTCTCTACCTATCTCATTCTTTCCTTTCCATGTCAGATCCAGATTTTTCTGTCACTATAGTTAGTTCTGTGACTGCACAGTTCCCTGGTGATCCCACAGAGCTGGAGTGTCAGGTGACAAATGTCTCCCACCTTACTTCTCTCTCTCTCTCTCTCTCTCTCTCTCTCTCTTTCACTCACTCAGTCACTCTCTAAGTGTTCTCAGCAGTTTGCCCAGGGGAGTTATCTACTGGAACACCCTTTTGATAATATTCGTTTTCTTTTTTCATTATGAACCCTATGACTAAACCTGGCACAGATTTGCACTTCTACTGACACGGTCTTAATGAACTCATAATGGCAAGCTTTCAGCTGAGATTTGTGCAGCCCCTCGAATACCACCTTTCTCCCATGCTTTGTCAAACAGATTGTACACTCTTTCCCGTGAATACAGGGAAAAAAAATGGAAAATTGTATTCGCGGGCTTCTTGTATGTTTGTGTGCGTGCGTGTGTATGTGCGTGAATATGTGACTATACATGATGTAATGCCCTGGTGCAGGATAAACAGGCTAACAGATGTCTCCGTGCCGGCATTCAGACACCTGCCAGTCCTGGGATAAGCCACACAGAGAGTATCCAAACTGTACTCATGTGACTCTGCCCATTTCCCGTCTTTGTAGATGTATCTAAACCAAAAGTCCATTCTTAAATTTAAACTTTACACTCTTAATTGCAAGCGCATCCATATCGTGCCCAGCACACAAGGTAGGAGTCACAGGGATCACACCTTTATTGTGAGGTATAGTAGAGTTCGTAGTACGTTGCAGAAATGATAAGGATTACCCGTGAAAAGGGGGGTGTCAGATGAGGGTCTCTGAACAGGGTAAAATCCTGCTTCGTGTCTTACATACGATCCCGAACCCTTCTTCCAACATCAAACTTCCGGACGCGGCAGCGTCACTCCTCCCCGGTTCAGCATGAATCATTAGAGTCCAGTGATAGCCTACGAGATTGTCATGTCACGTTGGTTCGTTTAGTGAGTCCTTTACTCAACGCAGTTTCGTTGTGCAAGACCGCGACACAGGTGAATTTCAGAACTGCGTGAATACCCAATTCTGAAAAGGTGATATTGGGAGTATATCCGCTGAAGGTCCGTGAGGACCTCATTTATTCCGTGTCAAGAAAACGAAGAGAAGGTGGACCAGGGACAGACTATTTTTCGCGCCTCTGTAAGATGGAAAAGCTTCTCATCTTGATCTACTTGAGTGCAGTCTTTGGTAAGCAATCCACATAAGAAAAATGCTTATCTAAAGGAGCACCAGCACAGTTCCCTTTTTTGTTGGCTGTAGCCAGTCTTGGATACTGTGTGCACGTTTACGTTTGAGTCCCATAGAAATTGGCGTTGTGATTCCCCCACCTGCTTGTCACTGTGTTTCACTTTCTCTAAGTTGTCAAAGTGATTAAGGTGAGTATTTAACCTAATATCGACAACATGACAGGAATATAATGTGATTCTTTTATTAGGACTCTTTAGTTTGCTGTGTTTCGCTTGATCATTTCTAAACGATGATGTGAACGTCAGAGTTAAAACTCATTTAATCGATAAACTTCTGACATTGAAATTTGGTTCCTGATAGTTCATCGAAACTAGCATAGGCTACTTCATGCCCATAGGTGACTGGCAGCTGCACCTGCACACAGGAAGAGCCCCATGCCATTCTTCATTTCCCTTCATACCTGTCTCTGTAACTGAGGGATATATTCTTCAGAAATGGTTCTTCTGTTTCTGCGTGTGTGTGTGTGTGTGTGTCTGAAATGTTCATATGAGCAAGTGATGTCAAAGCAAGCTAATGTTATATGTATTTGTCATAAACATGACAATATATTAATGAATACATACATAAAAAGAAAAGACAAAGTAGATCAGCATTATACTTCGTTAGCAATATGTGTGCATGTGTGTGTTTATCAATGTTTTGGAGTGTTTGTTAATCAGTGTTTGTCAGTTATAGCATTTTTTTTGTCAGTTAGAGTGCTTGGTTGCATGTGTGTGTGTGATTGAATATGCATGTGTGTGTTTGCACTGTTCATTGTAGCTTGATGTGAACGTATACGTCATAGTGTACCTCACTTGGCCAGACCTTCTGATGCTTAAATTAGTACAGTGGGACATGATCAAATGTCGGCAGCTTAAAAGCTCCTAGTCCTCCTGCTGTTAGTGTATGTGAGTGCATTGTGGTTGTGTTTGTTTGTGTGTACGTGTGTGTGTGTGTGTGTGTGTGTGTGTGTGTGTGTCTGTGAATGGGTAGGTCAGGCGGATTGCATATGCGTGCATGCGTTCCATATTTACCTCCTGTAAGCAGTAAACAAACGAACTGTTTATGCCAGGCAGAGAGTGTTGAAGCCCTCTCCTCCCTTTCCTCTCTTTCCGTTCTCTTGGAAATTGTATACATCATTCAGGTTCCCAAAATACTTTCCTATATATGTTTTGACTACGAAGCTCTTACAATAAATGCCTATATATAGTGAACCTATATAGTGCAGTTTAGAATGCTGCTATAACAATACTTTGATCCCCTGAACTGTCAGTTAATTTAAGGTGTTAATATTTATATTATTATAGATATAAAAGTAATATAATAGTATTTGAATGAGCACACCCTCACAGTGGACATTTGACAAATAAACTGAAACAGATACGTGTGCATTTGTCTGTTTATTTGTGTATGAACAAAATAGCAATTTGATACCATGGTTAAAATCTACAAAACAAAAGGTAGTTCTGGTCAGATGACAAGTTTGAGGTCTCCTTTTATCAACTACAACCAAAGAACAAATGTATAGCTTATGAATGAGCTATTGTAAGAGCATTGTTCACTCTTACAAAGCTCACACAGTGATATCAATTACCTAATGTTGTTTACCCTGTCTTCAGTACTTGGTGAAAGACCAGATTCCACAATGTAAATCCTTTTCTAATTCCTCAGAAAAGAAGAGTAAATGTGGCCTAATGCACAAAGTTTTGCTGAATTCCGTGTCAAGTTACATGACCAATCAGACTCATGGCTGGTGACAAGATTGTGACATCGATAAATACTTACGGACCCTGTAGATTACTGGTCTCCTGTTTGGCTGCCTGATATATTGTAGTGAAATGTTTATTTAAACGTAGACTTGGAAGCGAGAAAAATGTTGTTGGTTTTGCCCTCAGTGCTTCTAATTAAGTTCTGATTTCTACACACAAAACAAGTGTGTGCAAGTTTCAGGCAGTCGATGATATAATGGCTGCTGGTAACAGAAGTAGCTGAACACTTAGATTTGAGGACCAGGTTTGAATAGACTGGGTCTGTTGGATTCGTAGGACTTGAGTTCTCACGCTCGCTTCCGCCTGCGTCTGGTACTGTTCAGACAAGTCCTGTTCTCAGAGTGAACGTGGACAAACCAGTTCCACTTTTAGTTTTGTTACTCTCCTCCTCCTCTGAAAGAGTGAAGCTGCAATGGCAACTGCAGACAATAATTGTGAAACATTGTGTGTGTGTGTGTGTGTGTGTGTGTGTGTGTGTGTGTGTGTGTGTGTGTGTGTGATTTTTTTGGGTTTGTGTGTGTGCTTGTGTGTGTGCTTGTGTTTGTGTTTGTGTGTGTGTGTGTGCGCGCACGCACGCGCATGTGTGTGAGCTAGAAACAGAATGTGTGAGACAGCATGCTTCCTGCTGTATTTAATCCAAGGCTGTTCTTTTTGCCAAAAGAGACATCCATGTAACCACACATTTTGTGTGCGTTTCTGTGTGTGTGTGCAGGTCTCTGTTGGTCCAGGATAGTGACTGTGCCCACAGGCCCTTTGCTGCGTGTGGAGGGCCAGGAGGTGGCCATTCGCTGTGATGTCTCAGACTACGAGGGTCCGAGTGAACAGGACTTTGAATGGAATGTGCTGCGGGGGTCGGATGCCGTCAAATTAATCTCCTCCTTCGACCCCTCGTACTCAGACCAATCCCTAAGGGATCGCGTGGACAGTGGGGACATCAGTATAAATCGCTTAAGTGACAGCTCTGCAGAGCTGAAAATCAGAGGGGTGAGGGTAACTGACAGCGCCACCTACCAGTGCAGTACTCCAAGCACCGATACAGTCATCGCCGGCAATTATCATGCAGACGTGCAGCTCCGAGGTGGGTTCTCTGCTATAGTGTGTGTGTTAGTGTGTGTGTGTGTGTGTGTGTGTTTGTGTGTGTGTGTGTGTTGGTTGTTGTAAAGAACAGTGTGTCAAGAAGACTAAGGAGCTTACTCTCCCATGGTTCTCACAGAACAAAGTACTGTATGGACATATTAGGTATGGCTATTAGTGTGTGAAGAAAACATACCCTCATACACATGGACATGAACACACACCCATATTTAAACACACGCATACATACACACACATGCACATGCACAGAAACACACAACTGAAAATCTCTATAAGCTAGAGAAAGGCCAGGTCCATTATGAATGACTTGTGGCTGTTCAGTCAGCCGTATTAGATCATGAGTGCCATTTTGCCATTGAGCAGTGTTATGGCCTATATGGACGACTGAACAGAATCTCTGCTATTTATTTGCACCTAGTTCTTTTCTTTAGCTTCTGCTGTCCTTCAAGGCCAGTGACAGTCCAGCCCACAGAACCAGCAGAATCTCTCAGTTTATAAGACAACAGAAGACTGGTCTGAACAAGTGTACATTTTTTAAATGGGTGAAAAAAAAAAGATTTTGTTTTTTCTTGAAAGTCAACTGTACTTCAAGGCTTTATCTCGGGTTGGTTGCTTTGATATTGGCTGGTTTTATTTTGGCTGGTTTGATGAAGGATTGTGGATAGTGCACAGTATTTACATCATACAGAAGGAACAAAAACTATTGTATTTTGTAACATTGCTACCACGCGTGACATTTACAGTGTATCGTACTTAACTACCAGTGAACAATTAGTACATTCTGCGTATTATAAAGACTGCGGACGTCTATGAGGATAATGTTGTGAAATTCAGTGGAAGAGGATTTTAGATCCTTGATGGAGCAACAGACGTTGTCTCCCCTTGGGGACTGCTTTAGTCACCCCACGCTCAGCTGCTTGCCAGAGGCACCGTGGTGTGTTGGTTTAGTGTGATTTACTCAAGTGCCATGACACAAAGCGTCACGTAAACCCTGCTGCAGTCAGGTGACAGACTAACTCCTGCTCGCTTTTGCGTGATACACAGATCTACTGATGCCCACATGTCATGGATTTTGGCAAGTCTCAGCCACCGTATACATAAAGTTTACAGTGCTAAGCAAAAGAAGATTTATCAAAACTGACAGGTTACTCAAGTGAGAGTTTGTTGTAATAAATTGGAAAAAACAATATCAAGTAGACTGACTGTGTTTGCATAAGAACCGCACAGGGCTGTTATATGGCCGCTGTACTGTAGTCTTCAAAAATAATGCCTTAATGACTTGTTAGAAGTTACATGTGTAGCAATGGATAAAGCACATGATGTTGACAGGCCATCATCCTGTTTTATGCATACTTTACCCACAGGGTCCTGCTCTGCTTTACCTATGAGTTTCTGCTTCATGTTGTCATTCATTACTGGCCCGTCCGGTTCTAGCATCGTTATATCAGCACATCTCAAACAATAAAAATTTATTGCAAACCCCACAAATGTTTTCCACCAAACCATGTGACTTTACTGTCAGAAGTATCTGTCTTGTAACATGTTTTTAAAGACAAAAATGTGGTTTTCTGTCAGCGGTTTTCGTATACTGAAAGCGTTGTTATGGGCCGAGATTTGTTTTCATTTTTAGAGCTTGAAAAGCTGTCATGCAAATTATGTTCCTTTGAACAGTGAATAAATAAATGCAGACTGAAAAAAAGAATATTTGATTTTCATTAAGAGTGAAAGCAGAAGAGTAAAAGTGTAATTTATTTTGAATAATCAGCAAAAATATAGTATAGAAGTGTATGGAAGTATAATTGCATTTGAATAAAAATGAAAATTAAAAATGTTGTTACAATAATAAACAGTAAATAATGTCCATTCATTTTCAATTCAGTTGTATGAAAGTGATTTCGTCTGAGGTGTAGTGCTAGTTTAGACTATATTTCAATGGCTATTACTACTATACGCAAATCACTGTGACTAAATATAGGAACAAATGCAAAACATGGCCCAAAGCAAAGTATGAATCTGTGAATCAAAGATAAATCTTTACCAAACTGAGGTAGGCATGTTTTAGCCTGAGTCAGGCTATGACTGTCCAAAAATCTTTATTACAGTTTAACAATGGAAATTTGCAGTGTAATTTCTCATTGTTTGATCAAGGTAATATTGGTTATGTGAAGGTGTGCCTCAGCAAACAGTACCATTGACTCACTTGTGCTGATAACGTGGCTTTCAGGTCAAAGGAAACTAAATTGGACTAAAGTGGAAATGCATTGGTCAACCGTACAAACTCTATTTTCACTTGCTGTATATGAGTGAAGCACCAAAGCAGTGACAGCTACAAATCTTCCAATGCCATTAGACACCAATGAAATATTTATGACATGTGAAATAAGGGCACCGATGACAACAGTGTGAATTTATGATTCTTTCAGATGCCAAAGATAGAGTTGGGAAAGGGCCCATGAAAATATAAGGTACAACCAAACTAGGTCATCGGCTTGATGAAAATCAGCGGTGATACGGTCAATGAAAGATTTCATGGTCTTTTCTTCAAGATAAGAATGAGAAGCTCATGATATATGCAGTCAGAAGTTAAATCCAACTGTACATTGTCCAACAGAGGTCCAGCCTCATTCAGCTATTCAGCGTTAGTGAAAAGAGCAAATCCGTTTTAACAGATGTACATTTTATGAAGAGGATGCATCACTTTTCTGGGATTTTGTTGCACTATAGGGACTTCATTACCTGTTTGTTTGACTCCAGCTTGTCATCATTAGCTATTTCATATTTCACTTACTATGTGAAATTACATCCTCATCATTATATCAGTTGAACCCTTTACTATTTAAAGAGTCAGTGGGATTTCCTCCTTTGCATAACCCTTACTTATGTAATGTGTGTGTGTGTGTGTGTGTGTGTGTGTGTGTGTGTGTCTGTGTCTGCGTCTGGGTGTTTGCCCTGATCAGGGGTTCAAATGATCAGAATCCAAGCACGCACACATGCAGCCTAATTAATTCTTTTTTTGTTTTTTGTTTTTTTAAATGCCATTTCCCCTCCAACAGTGATTAGCGACAGTCTCATCATTACCTCTGAGATGCCGAAGCCTGTGGTACCTGAGGGCAAATCAGGTACTCTTCTCTGTAATGTCACCCATGATTTCACTGAGGGTAGCTACCTTTCCATCAACTGGTCAGTCAGGAAAGGGACGTCACCTGCCGAGGACATCCTGACATTTGGGCCTGAGATGGGCGTGACGGTCGGAGGTCACTACCTCCAGCGCTATGAAGATGGAGGCCTTCGTCTGAATCTGGGTAGTCCCGGATCCTTCGGCCTGGTTCTGTCCAGAGCTCTACCCACTGACCAGGGGGTGTATGTCTGCACAGCCAGGCAGTGGACAAAGGAGGTGGGCGGAGCCTGGCAAAAGATTCAGGAGAAGAGCTCAGACATGGGCAAAGTCACCGTGACACCCACAGGTTAGGACTGAGAAATAAATGTGTGTGTGTGTGTGTGTGAGAGAGAGAGATAGAGAGAGAGAGAGAGAGAGAGAATGAGCGAGCAAAAAAGTTACAGTATGAAACACTGGTAATTTATGCAAAGCTCAACTTAGAGGACAAGGTGCTATGCCTTTGTTTACAGATAGGAAGATGATAATATCCTGATACTGATACTTATCATCTGCATAAACAGGGGATGCAGTAGAATAATTTGCATAACACATGCGTAACAACTGAAAATCTGAAAACTTTAACCCAAAATAAGTATTCCAGCCCAGCTCATATACATATGCTTGTTAAGCCGAATACATGGGAATTACTTATGTTAAGTTGGTGAAACGTACTATTAATAAGATCAAATTACTATTTATCAGTGTGTGTGTATGTGTGTGTGTGTGTGTGTGTGTGTGCATGTGTGAGTGAGTGTGTGTGTGTGTGTACGTGTGTGTGTGTGTTTGTGTGTGTGAGACAGAGAGAGAGAGAGAGAGAGAGACAGAGTCCAATAAATAGTATTTCAAGTCTGTGTTCCTTCATGTCCTGTTTGTTCTGTCTTCAGACTTTTCTCACAGTCCAGTCTGTTTGAGTTTTTCGTTGCCAAGGGTATTCCACCTCCCAGGTTACCATATAGACTGTCAACACCACTGCATAGTTTTTCATTAAGAAAAGGAATGAGATAGAGGCTGTGTCTGTGCTGCTAAAGGGCAGTCTACAGAAACTGGACAGACAGGAGAAATCAGCCCACTCTGCTCCTTAACTCCGCACTACCTCCGCACTAAATGTAACCAAGAATCTGACAGAAGAATGTCAACATGTTAAGGATTTCCCAGATTTGTGTTCCTCAAACACTGATGATTGTACAATAGAATATGAATAAGTTTCATACTTTCACACGAATGCCTCTTTTCACCAAAAGAGAAATGTTATGACCAGTGATGCATTAAATGTTATGTGTTGCTTTAGGTCTATCATAAAATCTGTATTTCAGAGTGAGTAACAAGTATATTCCGTAATTCATGAAGTCTCTCAGACCTTTAAATTTAATGTTCTCAGCCCTTGTCTGTTGCCCAATAGAAAATTGCCTCTCATATCTCTCAAAATGACCATTCAACCATTCATACCAACTTCTTGTAAACCCAGTTTAAACGATCTGTCTGTTGTCTTTCAGTGGACTCTCTCACTGTCAAAGTCGAGGACGTTTCTCCTTTGAGCGTGGGCGACCCGCTCTCCCTCACCTGCTCGGTTTCCATGGAAGACAAGGCCGACTTGGGCCTGGAGGTGACGTGGCTGCTGAATGACACGCAGGTGCTCATCCACATGGCTCGTAACGGACTGGTGGCAAACTCCTCAGACGCAGTGAGAGTGACGCGGGTGGGTGAGAGCGATTTCAGGCTGACAGTTGGAAGCCTGGAGCTCTCTGACTCAGGGCTCTATTCGTGTAGGGTGAATGCCTGGGTACCCCTCAGTGGTGGCCAATGGTACCAATCAGCGAAAAAGACATCTAAGCCTGTACTGGTGGTGGTCGGTCAAAAAGGTGAGGGTTTTGGTTTTTTTTTGCCTTTCTCTGAAACATGTCGTGTAACGCTCTCCCTGCGTACATTTAGAATGTTTCACTGTCGGGCCAGAATCTAGATAATAGCCTTTGCTGTCTGTCGTATAAAGATGATTGGGAGAAAACACTGTACTGTGTTTTGCTTGGTTTTCTTTTCACATCTGGCGGTCAGCATCTAGATCTAACCAACAGTAACAGCATCTAGATCTAACTGACACTGACTGATATGTGACCTTACATGCATTAAAGAAGTTACTCTTAAGCTACATAGTTTAAGCTAGTTTAATCACAGTAATATTTAACATCCTATATCCCTTATACCATTAAATTATGTCTAATTTATAAGCCCTTTGTGGAATGCTTGAATGTCTCCGTGGTTAAAATTAATAGCACATAATAAAAAAAAGAGAATCTTTTCTACATCTCATACCTGAAAGTGTTAATGCTGGCTGTGTTTCCCTTTATAATTTAGATCTGATTTGTTTGTAATTCCAGTAATCATTCTGATCCTTTTAAGGAAATCAAGCTGTGTATACTGTCTGACAGAAGACCTCCATAATAAAATCTCAAATGGCAGGTTATTATTATACTGTATAATAGCAGGATGGGAATTGGTTATTATATGGTTATTAGTCTCACTAACACAAAGAGCAGCCAAGTGTAAGCTTATGCTCATGGAATGTGACGTTTAGGGGTGTGGGGTTTTCTGCATGGCTTATCAATTTGTCCTGCCGCTTAGTCAAAGTGTTGCTAATCAGTTATCGCTTACATGCCTGTTTAAATCTTTCCTCTGTTTTGCTCTTCAGAGGCAGGGTTTCAGGCTGTCGGCACCTCTTTTTAGTACGGCACTTCCTTTTTAGGGTGTCTGTGAGTACAACGACGCACAGGTTCTTGAGAACCAAGATGTCAACAACCAATGCATCAAAAGGACATGTGTGGGCACTCCTAACTGTGAGCAGAAGAATGCTATTTAAAGGACTGGGGTTGAGGAAACATTGGCCAGTGTTGGGTTGGAGGATTGTACCACTTTGTGATTCAAATTATAGATGTGGTTAGAGTGAAGGCTATAGGATTTTTAGGGTGTTATGGATCATTCATTTACAAGTATTGTTTACTTTCAGACAGATCAGAGGAGAAGTCAAAAATAGCTGCTTTCCAGAGGGTTCCTTCACCAGTTGTAAATCCTCTATCGGGTGCAATAGAACACTAGTGGGGTTTTTTTTCCCCACATTTTTCTCAGTTCTCCATAGAGAGACTTTGGAGTCTTTCTCATTAAAGTTTTTAATTTTAATTCACACCTTTATTCGCCCTGTACCAACAAGATGTAGAAATACCTCTGTTATCTATATTTGTTTTTTGTTTTGTTTTGCTTTGTTTTGCTGAGTGGGTGGCATGGAAATTCATGAAATATGACTTGGCCAAAATGCGACAACAGAAAGACAGTATGCCTTTGGCTGTCTGAAAACACGTTAAACCGACAAATTCTTTTTCCGTGAGGCCACACTAGTACCTACATACGTTTTTCTGGTTAAGTTACATAGTTACATTGTAATTGCTCAAGAGGAGAATTTCCTTGTTTTCAAACATCCTTGGGAAAATCCTGGAATGCTTAGGAAGAGTCTAAAGCAAAAGGGAGGGAATTCCGGGATAACGTCAGAAACAACCTACAGAAACATAACACATACATACAACGAAAAGACTTAGAAGCCTACAAATGGCAAGGCATTGTTTTTGACATCCTGAAGTGGCCATAGCCAAGAGCTGTCCAGTGGGAGACCAATTCCTCCAAGGTCAGACAGAAAGACAAATAACAGGGTTAGCTCTGGAAGAACGTAGATATATAGCACACATATGGCGCTAACAGCACTTCTGCTACACAGTGGCAGGTATCCTACCATTCCAATGCTGTTAAATCTTGTGAGAACATTGGCCTGCATTTGCTGATTGATTAAGTTTCCTAATGGATAATAATATGTAATTTAACGCAATTTCTCGAGCTTTTAGTTGTTATGTGGTTGTTGTAGCTACGTTATATATCTGTTGCCTCGTTGAGTTTGTTGACTGATGGCTGAAAACCTTAAAAGATCTCAAAGATGGGCAATGCTTAGTCTCGTTAGGATGTTACACTTGATCCAAGGTTTGCCTCTAGCTTTTTGAATGTACTACTCCCTGTTGGCCTCCCACTCATTCAAAGTGCCTTAAGGCAAATGAGTCAGAGTGGACTATTTTAAGCTGAGTAGTTTAAGCTGGCTTCATCATCATCATACTAATATTATAATACTGGCAGACACATTCTCACTCGCTCATTACATGGGCTGAGACTCAGTGGACCCTTATCACCGTGGAATGCACGCATATCTCTGTTAAAATTAATTTTACGTTTGCCAGTGCAAACACTGACCATAAAACTCCTGCGTTATTACTTCTAAAAGGTTAAGCAATGCCACTTAAGTTTGCTATTTCACTGTGAAAGTTTATGAATGCAAAGGAAGTTTTTTAGAAATTGATGGGTTTTTCACCTGTAATAAGTGACTTGCAGAATGACAACATGATCATAG
>NC_044501.1:14985489-15035489 GCF_902362185.1 Chanos chanos
TGCAGGTGTACAACAGACAAAGAAAGAAAGAAAGAAAGAAAGAAAGAAGGAATGAAAGAGAGGCTACAGAGGCCAGTGAGAGGAGAAGGAGAGCGGAAAGGCAGAGTGTGTGATAAAGTGAGTGATAGAGACCTGCTCTGTCTGATAATGTGGCATTGAGTGTCTGGAGTGGAGAGGTTCTTGTGCTGGTTAATTGACACACACTCTGAGATTTTCCCTTACTCTTTGTCCCGTTCCTAGGATACTCCATTGCCATCCCCAGCAACTGGCTAAAAGGCAGCTCAGGAAACATTCATCTTGTCTGTTGTGTTTGTCTTACTAAAGAATTACATTGTTGGGGCCTTCTCTTTCTCTCACTGTCTGTGTACTGTCTGAATGTACAATCAAACCGTTAGCACACTCACGAGCAGTCTTGTTGTCCACCACATCTCGGTCTGCCTTTCCCATATTTCTCAATCTGGACTTTGAAAAAGAAAAAAAAAACCCTGCCCTTTTATGGCAAATAATTAAACAAAAGGTTTACTCAGTATTGTTCTGATGAGGGCTTTTAAAGTTTCCAGACTCTAGATTCTACATGGTGACCTACTATTACATGTTCACCAGTTGTAGCTGTGTCCCTTGTCATCGTCATGATGCCAATCTTGGTTTCATCATCGGTTTGTTTTTGAATGTTAAAATGGAATGTCTACCTACCTCTTGCTTCTCTTAACCGAAAAAGGCGTCTTGTGCTCGTAACATACAATTGGCACAAAAGATGAGAGAATAGTTCAAGATAAAATATTTAGAGTGTGTGAACTGTGTGATGGTTCAATATGAAGAGATGTGCCCATGCAGTAGTCAGCCAATGCCCAGTCTTGGCTTATATCTGAAAGAGGTGGGAGGGACTTGTAGTCGGAGCAGCAACAGAGGGTGAATCTCACCATGATGGACAGATGGTTACAGTGAGTGATTCAGGAATGGTGACGTCCAAAAGCCCAACACAGGTCTGTCATCAACTGTGAGAAAGAGAGGGGCCTGTGAATGAAGGGTTTGTTTCTGTGTGAAAGTCTCTCTCTGAGCTCTTCATATATTCTCCTTGATACTTCAAGTGCAAACATATGCAAGTCATTTTTGTGTGAATATTGAGTGGATATTTGTAAGACTGAGTGTATTTTGGCCAGTAAGGTGTGTGTGTGTGTGTGTGTGTGTGTGTGTGTGTGTGTGTCTGCGTTTGTGTGTAGTGTTCAGCGAGGCATGAAGGTCCCAGCTGTATAAGGGAAGGCTGACTGAGAGATCAGCTTCACGAAGTCCCAAGCCTCCCACCATGATCTCTGGGCCCAGTGCCCAGAAACACTTGACACTGTTACGTTCACAGCCTAGAAACAGGGTCATGATAGACCTGTGTGTTTGTGTATTTGCTTGTGTGGTTGCCTGTGTGTGTGTGTGTGTGTGTGTGTATGTATGTATGCATGTGTGTGTGTGTGTGTCTGTGTGTGTGTGTGTGTGTCTTTTCGTCTTTTTAAGTTGGTGATTCTCTGAGCGAGTGTGTTTGTGTGAGACTGTTTATGTGAAGGCATAAGTCTGGAAAAAGAAACCCACTGTCAAATGCTTCAGATTCTGGATTACTTCCAACCAGGCGGGAGAGTTTCAGTTTCACTGCATCAAAAATGACTACACGGTGCTGACTCACCAGCTGATCAGTAGTATTTTGGCATGTTGACCTTTCTTGCGTTTCATTACCATACAAACCTACCCTCTTTCTCAACATGAATCATTCAAGTGCTTTACATGGTCATGTGTGTTTCATGGGAAAACAGCATTGGACTGACTCTTTATCAAGATGTTATAAAAAATTCATTTAATTTCAATTATCTCTCTCTCTCTCTCTCTCCCTCCCTCCCATTCATTCCATGTCAGATCCAGATTTTTCTGTCACTCTGGTTAGTTCTGTGACTGCACAGTTCCCTGGTGATCCCACTGAGCTGGAATGTCAGGTGACAAATGTTTCCCACCTGCGTAACGGACGATTGGGCGTGTCCTGGCATTACACAGCAACCACGCCCATGGGTGACACGACGACCATGCATGTCATCGCTTCACTGGATGAGAATGGGGCCCTCAGGCCTGCCGAAAAGTATCGCGCCCGTCTCGAATCCGGTCTCATCTCTGTGACACGAGTGGAACCAAACACCTTCAAGCTCCGCTTTCTCCGCGCGATGAATGCCGACGCAGGCAATTACGCTTGCAGCGTCACTGCATGGGCCCTCTCTCGGAATGGCAACTGGGAAAGAGCAGCAGAATTCCAAACCCCTGTTCTCAAACTCAGCTTGGCTACAAAGAGTGAGTGCAAGCCCTGATGTTTAATTTATTGCTTTCCTATTAATTCAAATGTTCCAGCAACAGAAGTTAATTTAATGAGCATCCATGGATTACTTTTTGGGGGTTGGTCAAAAGGTTCTGTAATCGTATTTTCCTGTTTTGTCATTGTCTTATTTTGTTGTCAATGTTTACGTTCTCGTTAGGATGATTACTCGGTGTTTTTGACATATGTAGATTTGGTAAACAAAAACGCACATACACATACATAGGCACACACACACACACGCGCACACACACACACACACACACACACACACACACACACAAAACATCACGGGGTCATGGCAGAGGTCACAGGTAAGACTGTTCTGTGCAATACTGCATGTAAAAATAATGTCCTGTTTCCTATCTGTGGTCTGCTCACTGAATTCATTGAACTCTTCAGAGTTCTGTTTTTTTGCTATAGCGAATAGATTCATGTGTGGTGCACTTTTACGGGCATGTGAACTGATTTGTTCAAGCGCTGCCTTAAGTACTTAATGCACTTTATGAATAAAATAGCAAACATATAAGATAACATAAAAGATACCATGACCTAGATTAGCTCAGATAATTGTGCATGCAGTGTGCAGAAATATGAGCGCCGGCTCTTGACACCATTTCCAGAACTTTATTTGTCTTGTGAAACAAGACTGTTTCTGCTGACAACCTCAACATTTTTAAAAACTCATTAATCTTCCTCATCTCATTAATTCCCGTGATATGTAAAATTTCTTTAGTTTTGGCAAAGCTGTCATATTCACTCATCTTCTATAGAGGCAGATTTTTTCTTTCTTTCTTTCTTTCATTCATTCTTTCTTTCTTTTTTTTAATAGTCCTCCTTAAACTTTTTTGATTCAGGCAGTCAAATGTGTCAGACTGGACAAAGATATGACATAACTCTGGCACAGTCATCATTAGGTTCATTAGTATAACTTTTTATTCGACCGATTCATGATGCTGAGTTGGATCATTTGATGTCTCAGTCGTTTTAAATCATTGTGGAGCTTCCATGCTTTTAGCTCGATTCAAATGAGAGCCATTTGTCCATTTCCTCAGCGCTGCTGTCTGCATAGTCGCTGTCTATCCGTATTGATTGTCTCTGTGTGTTTGTCTTTGCAGAGCCTGCCCTCAGCGTAGGGGCCTCTCGTTTACGAGAAGCCACGGCCAGCGGCAGCACCTTCGAGATGAGCTGTCGCGTTGCTGGGGATAGCCTGCAGGGGGCGTCATTCTCTGTAATCATCCAGTTCCAGGAGTCTGTTCTGGGGCCAGTTCGGAAGGTCATTTCCCTGAGCTCGGATTCTGTGCTCAAACTGGAGGACGCGAGCGAGCCCGACCGGCTGGACAGCGTGTCGCTCGTGAAATCTGGAGCTCGAGAGTTCCGGTTCCGAATTCAGGGGGTGCAGGTTTCGGACCGGGGGTACTACTGGTGCCAGATTGGTGCTTGGACCCAGCAGCCTGGTGAGGACCGGGTGGAGGTAGTGAGCGGAGACTCCAATAAAGTCCAGATTGATTTTGAACATACAGGTGAGGATTGCACACATTCACATCACACCCTCTTTAAACAACTGTAAACAACTTTATGAAAAAGATGGAAGTGTGCCACAAAGGCCACTATACATGGGTTTGTGTAACAGAAGCCACGGGCCATTGGTTAAGGAGGGGAGGAACAGGACAGAGCTTAATTTAAGTCTCAGTATTAATCCATTTTCTTTCCTTTTCCACACTGTAATCTGGCATGCACAGTAGCTTTAAATGCAGAGAGACGACTGATTTTATTCCAAATAAGGCAGCTTTTTGGTAGAAGGCAGAATTGTGATCTTTTAATTTGGTTGTTAGTTATCAATATCTGTACTTAAAGTACTTGGTCTGAGGTCCCCTTGGCCGATAAGGAGCCAAATATGTCAGACCCCGTTTCAAAGTAAATTCAACCAATATTCATAAATATTGGAACAGTAGCAGGCTTTGAAAGCACCAATACTGTATTTAATGTGCTTCTTACGGACTGATTAATGAATCATTTAGTGGATCTCACCTACAGTAATGCTAGTACTAGTGTGTATTGATATGTTCCTCCTAAACAGTTGGCATCCTTTCTTGCACTTAAATGAATCTTGAAGTGAACTAAGACAAGGTTCTCATTTATCCTGAGTTGGTTGTAAAACATAATCCACAAGAGTACGTGTGTGTGTGTGTGTGTGTGTGTTATGAACTCTCTGTGCTTGTAACACTATGCTCTATTGTGTGGCTATGCACATGTGCCCTGCTAGTTTTACTACCTTTTATGGAAGCACATACACACACACACACTAATAGCACACACCACGCTAAAGCCCACATACACACACACCTCCAGTACACTAATATTTCCACTGAAGTCCCTTCAGAGCTTTAACACCCTCCCACGCATAGACACACACCCTCAAACACATTTACACTCAGACATACACACACACACACACACACACACACTCACACACACACACGCGGCCTACTTTCCTCTGTTTGATGCCATGTGTCATTCCTCTGGGATGAGGAACAAACAGCTTCTCTCACCCAATAGCTAGCTTTCTCTCTCACTCTCTCTCTCTCTCTCTCTCTCTCTCTCTCTCTCTCACACTTATCTCATCAAGAGTGGCTCAGTATCTCTTGCATAGTCAGTCTTTCTGTTTCACTGTACCTCTCTCTGTGCAGAGAGGTAGTTGAGGAACTTTGGTTGCTAATAGGCCAGCTTCCTTATAAGGGGTGATAGTGGCTTCAAAGACGTCGTTAAGAGACTCTCTCTGGACTAATTCCTTCAGCTGTCTCGCCTTCTTTGTCTGCCTTTCTCATCCTTTACCCACTCCTTCTTCATCACTCCCCTCTCTTTCTATATATTGTCTCACATCTTCTCCTTTTCATTACATTTCTCTCTCTCTCTCTCTCTCTCTCTCTCTCTCTCTCTCTCTCTCTTGCTCTCTCCCTCTCTCTTTCTCTCTAACACACTAACTTGCACAAAAAGGAACTAAGAACCCTCTGCCCTGGCTTCCTTACATTTTGTCATTATACTTTGGTGGATTGTGGATCCACTCTAATCACTCAAGGACTAAGACTTAATCCACAAATCAGCTGTCATGAGAGTAACGTCAGTAATGTAAAATCTCTGGGTGAGCGTGTTCAAAGGGGACCACCTGCATACTCCCTGTCGTTCACACAGAGAATAGAGGAATATACGTCCACGTACACACAAGGCTGTAAGTAACGCTCCAGAGTACATAGGCTTAGAGTAGGGAACTGAAAGAGGAAAGGATACAGAGAGAGATATAAAAAAAAAAAAAAACATGAACCAAACTGGGAAAGCGAATCCACAGGAGAGAGGGCTGAATATGATTGGTGCTGAAGATTGTGAGTGCTCCTTTGAACAGGCAGGATGTATAGAATGTTATGCGTCAGATAAATGCTTTTAAGCAAATGGAGAGCAGTATCACAAAACCTCTTATTCACACTTTTGAACTAATTTGAACTAAGCACCCGTTAGAATGGGAAAGCTGCTGACTTCTTCTCAAAAATGTGTATCAATATCTACCAGTATGTTCCTTTTACCTGAAGTCACATTACTTTGTCTCTAGAACATTGAAAGTAGCAGACACTTTACTTTGAAAAGAAAGAGAAAAGATGAGCAGAGCTGAAACAAGAGATATTAAACACTAAATAGATCTCTTTTTTGTGTATTTAACTTTCTGCAGGTCCCTCATTTCTTGTATCCATTAGTTCAGACACTACAAGCGTATATCCCTGGGAACCTGTTAAAATGCAGTGTGAAATGGTTGTGGCAGGAACATCTCCAAACACAGGTAAGTGAGGAATACTCATCCTTCCTATTACTACTAAATCTCTGCTTGATTAGAGAAGTTTCTTTCGTTAAGAAATATGTCTTTGATATGTGGCTACTGTTAGCCACCAGAGTTGTCCACTGTGATAACACAACCTGATATTTTCTTTTTTAAATGTCCTCATCCATTTCCTCCATATATGTAAAAGAACTTTATCCTTTTTCCTGGTGTATAAATTTGACTTAATGCTCCATTTGCATTTTCCAAGGAAAGGAAACACGAGATGGTCATTTGATCACTTTTAAATGTATTTGAAAATGTAAAATTTTACTGTACTGTACTGTAGGTGCTCATAATTGATTTTAGAAGTGATTTAATCTTTTCAAATCCTCTTTAATCACTTTTTTGAATCCATGATTGATTCCTGTATGATGAACCAGATTCACTTTTTGTGTTTAAAAACGCCTTGCTGTTTATCAAAATGTCCAATCTGTTTCAGACTGTTGCGTTTTGAATCAGCAGATTGGCTTTACGATAAAGAGAGCTTTTCGCTTTTGCTTTCTCTTAGAGTTAGGAATCTTGCTTTTCCACATCCTTGGAACTAACTTGAAAATAACCCACTGTGAAACACAATGCTTTGAAATGTATCTTTTTTCAAATTTATGGTGATACATTCAGTCTCCAGTGTCTTCACTACACTGCCTATAGAATTACTCTTTTTTTTTTTTTTTGCGGAATGTGACATTTAGTCCCTACTGTCTGTCATTTAGTCCCTACAGTATCAGGGAGGAGTCTGTTACTTTTTTTTTTCCAGATGACATCTGATTCTCTGATAGAAACATGCGAATTGTATCTGTAACCCTTATCATCACCCTGGCCTAGATACTGTAGTCATTTGATTATATCAGGCCTTCGCACGTTGACCCTCCCTCCTATAGTCATGGAGAGCTGTTTTACTCATGTAAGTCCCTTCTCACTGAGCAGATTTATGAGCTGGCCAAAAACAACAGGTTCACCATGGGTTCAGGAATTTGATCAAGTAACAGATGTGTATTGTATGTCTCAGTACTTGTGTGTGTGTGTGTGTGTGTGTGTGTGTGTGTGTGTGTGTGTGCGCATTTGGGTGCATATTGTTCGTGGGTGTGTATGTGTTTCTTTTGGATGAAGAGATAGTTAGACCATGTAGAGAGAACACGGAAGAAACATTTCTGTTTAGGTGTGTGCGCACGTGTGTTTAGACAGTCGTTAAAAGTATATGGTCTGAGTCTTGCAAAACTTGTTTTGTTTCTTTGATGAGGTAAAACAATTTGAATTTTCATTCCTATAAACATTTATGTATGTTGGTGCTCATAAATATGTATGAATTGGAAAGATCTTTTGGCTGAAATCAAAGGCTTTGCTTTCATTTAGATTTTGCACACTGAAATGCTCTGCCAGTCTTCAAGGCAGAATTTTTTGGGATTGAAATCTGATTCTTCTCTCAAAGGCTGACACAGCTGCTGAACTAGATCTGTACATCCTGTCAAATCACTTCAATTCGACCAATATGTACATTCTAGGCCTAACTAAAGCCATATCGCAGTATGGCTGTATCGCTAAATCAGTCAAAGGTTGTCAGTGAACCTCAACATTTGTTGCACCAACCTGAACACGCTACCTTGAGGTATGACTAGTCAGGTGGCTTTCTAAAAACAATATGTGTTGACGTGTAGATAACGGTCTGTGGGTAGTTCTGATACGCTAAGTCTGGCTGTTTTGATGTAGTGCTAAAAGAATACCCTTACCGCCAAACCCTCAAGAGTGAGCTGCAAGAATTATTCTCTGCAAGTGTATTTTTAGAGAGAGACAGAGTCTGAGAGACAGACAGACAGAGAGAGAGAGAGAGAGAGAGAGAGAGAGAGAGAGAGAGAGAGACTGTGAAAAGTGAATGACAGTACTGTGATGACTCATCTTAGGAATGCTTTAAAAATTTGCACTGATTTTTTCTGTTCTGTAAAACCCAAGTGTAATGTGAATCTTATTCAGCGTAACACTATCAGTTCTCCTTTATACATCTAAAGGAAAGACAAGTAGATTAGCCTTTTTCAAAACACTGCACTTTTCTTGTATAGTCTGTCATAGTCTGTATTTATTTAGAAAGGTAGGAGCCAGCATTTTGAAGGCTCATCGTTCTCAGATCCTACTAGCCTTTGCTTATAAACCATGAACATGACAATGGCAAACTATATCTGGAACGTGTGACTTGGTGGTATCTAGGAACACAACTCAAGCTGATAATTTTTTAAATTTGTGTGTGTTTTCTTACAGTTATCAAATCACAAATTGTTTTGGTTCATCCTTCATTTGTTTAAAAATGTGAACAATTGTGTAAATGTTCAGTTGCCAGATTGAACAGTGCGATGGTATTGAGAGTACCTTAACGGCAGCTATGCACTGATTTTCAGAAATGACTGCACAGTGTGTGAGGACACAGCGGAAACAGTGATGTGATGTAATGGTTAAATGCAAATCTCAGGTGTGAGAAAATCATTGTCATATACATGTTTGCAAACTTCTGAAGAGAAATGTGTCATTTTCCACCGCAGAGTTACAGTTTTGTTTGCGTAAGTACTCTATCACATTTATTCAAGAGTGTGGAAAGAACCTGCTGCTAGCTTATGGTGGCCTAAATGTTGATTAGTAATGAGTAATGCTGACGTACATTCAACGGTTGAAAGTTGCAAACAAGTTGATGCAGGATTGTTTCCTGGTATTTGTCATAAAGTAGAAACCGTGTGATGTGTTTCACCGTTTTTCTGTGAGGACTTTGAGAAGATATGTCACACCTGTTGGCTGTGAGGGGTTTCAAAGTGGTTTCAGTGAAGTGTAAGCCAATCTCTTTGTCCTGACATGTCCTAGCTTGCCACTGTGTTGGACTTTATTGCAAGCCATGCTCAGAAGCTATATTCTATCCCCAAACCATAATACTTGAGTTTAGATCATAAAAAACGGTTTTGTTTCAGTGTTGAGAAGAGTCAATATGTAGATGGTTCAGGAGCATAAAGTTGTCAACTTAGTTCTTCTGGGCCTTTTTTCACATCTTCTTCTGTCTGCTCAGCATACCCCTGAACATGTAAAATGTTATGTTTTTTATTTTTTTTTTTTTCCATAAGAAAATCTTCTCATTGCCGACCTCTTTTTTTATGAGTGTGTTATATAATTTCAGACTGACTGCCCTGCCACTATCTTTTCATAACAGGGGGAACAGGACAGTGTGTTCAGTCTCACATTTTCAGATAACTCTTGGAATGCAAAAGACCCATGCAGAAGAGATCCATGAGACAATCCTTGATAGATTTTGAACACTTTGAGGTGTTAAGATATTCTTACGTGAAGTGTCGTGTCACCTTAACATAGACTACTGAGGACTGCTGTTATAAGACAAAATATATTAAACAAGCTAGTGGATACAGTCTTTTAGTCATTCAATGTGTTAACAGAATTACTGAACATCAAGAAATCAAGTAATCTATTTTGTTTTGTTTTGTTTTGCTTGTTGTTGTTGTTGTTGTTGTTGTTGTTGCTTTAACTTGCTCTTGATCCTGTGTTGCTCTGGATTGCTGTGGTTATGAATGGTTATGGTCCTGTAGTAATGACCGTGGAGTTCTGGTGAGGTGATAGGATCACAAACAGCGATCTTATCAGTAAACTAAAATGTCAGCACGTCCTTTACCACTGGCTCTTGAGAAAGCACTTACCCGGGCCCAGCGAGTCAGATTACCCGTACAGTCTTTGTTCAACTTCGTGGGTAATTATTTACACTAACTTTTTATACAGTCCATTAGTGCTGCTCTCCCCTTCCACAATGACTCTCATCTGTTTCCTAGTACCTCACAAGAGAGCAGGCTACAATTACACTCTACCAGCTGGCTGTAATCTGGGGTCTACTGACATGACATTGTGAGTTTATTATCTCTGGTGCATGGTGCAGACATGGATCCAGGCATGCCAACCGAAACACCATGACTCCCTTGAGGAGTCAGATAAAGCCTTATTAGTTTATTCATGATGAAATTTTCACTCATAGTGATCCATCTTCCTTTTTCAATTCCTTTACCTATTAAATTCTAGAGGGCAAAGGCTTACTTTGTCAGAAGCTTAACAATTGAAATGAAGGAAATACGTTTTTGACGGAGTTATGCACTTTTTGTTATATTGGTCAACTGTTTGTGTGAGCTGTGTTGGAGCTTGCCAACGAAAACAATGTTAACTCAGTAATGAAAAGGGTAAAAAAAAAAAAAAACAGTCCACTGTGGTCTTCTTAAGCATCTTTCCGATTTCTCCTCTCTTCACCGAAGTTTTTAAGAGAGACAGTAATAAAGATGTAGCAGTGACCGGGCTATTAAGCCAGCTGTCTTAAAGAGCTGTCTTCAGTGGAACGTACCATTTCAAAAATCAGTTTGGGATCAAGCAATTTGATTCAAATGCTTTTGGGCCATAAGAGACCCTGGGGCCAATTTTGAGAATGTGCATGTCAGCCCGCATCCTTTGTCCATGTCCATGTCCTCAGAAATAATAGTGGTCTTCTCTCTGGTTCCTCCCCAGCCGCTCTATAAATATCGCCCATCCTTCCATGCCAGGCTTCATGATCAGCACCATCATTATCTTAACATGTAACTCTCGAGCGTGTCAGATCAAAGTGGACATCAAAACAGTAACTATTCAGGGGGAAAAAAGGAATACATTCATAGTCATATTTCTGCTTGGGAGGTTCAGATGGAATGGTTTCTATACAAAATCAAGATGGTGCAGTTTGGTTCCTGTATGGATTTTTATGCTGATTAACATTACAACATCTTGACATACTTATTAAGTTGGCGTGGAATTTTTTTTTTTTTTTTTTTTTTTGGATAATCACAATTGATTGCTTTTGTAGACTGTTAGTTGTTATTAACATGGCTGATCAGGAATATGAGAAATATGGGTGAAATTCAAATTGTTCAAGCAGAAAACCATTTAGTTCCCTTGCTTTAGTGCAGAATCGTAAATGCTTCATTTTATGATAGTTTCATTACTTTAAGGAAATGCTAACTTCAACTTTGTCTCACACTGGGTCATGTTCATAAAGTTCTTCATCCAAGTTTATTCTTTTCTTAACAATAGCAGCAGAAACGAATATGAGCGCCAGGCTAATAATTAATGGCATTACCCATCATCCTCTGACGATTTCGACACAAGAGAGATATAATTATGAGTTGAACTGGATATCGAATATGACCCTCAGAATCCATCCAGTTCATTCTGGGTCAGTGGACTCGGTGGAAGTTCACTCTTCCATTTCTCTCCCTCGCTATTTGCTCATTGTCTTTATCTCTATCACTTTAGCGCAAGAGGAAGGGGGTTGTTTTCAAAAGACGATGCTATTCAGATCTTTTGAGTCACTGCGTGGGTGTGACAGTAGTGGGCTGCCTCACTGTTCCTCTAATTGCTAGTTTTGGATCAGCTGCTCTCACTGAGCTTCTTCACAGGCTTCTTTTCTTCTGTACGCTCAAAATCTTCCAATAACGACTCCCTTCACCAAGCCTCTCCTGGGGTTTTAACGTTATATTTTTAGACTGTAGATTGTACTTAGAATCATATGCTTCTAAAATGGGGCAGGAAACAAACAAGGAAAGCTAGCAAACAACACGAAAGGAAAAACACCTTCAATAAACAAATATATTTCAAAGGGAATTGCATTTTTCTTTGCTAACCATACAAAATCGCATTATGTTGTCACGTCACATTGTATACAAGTGTACATTTTGTTGACTTCTTTTGTGTGTCAATTTACTGTTATTCTTTGTCCTCTCCTCATGGAAAAGCTCAGTTATGGAATCTCTGCTCTGTTATGGAATCTCTGCTCTCTTATGGAAGCTCTGTTATGGAATCTAAGTTCTATTTGGTAGTCCATAGAAGAACCACACGTTGATAAAGCATACGGTATACATTCTAGTACCGCAGCTGTGCAGTGTATTTAAGATATCACAAATTATTATGAGTAAGTCAACTAAAAAATGAATTGTCACGTTTGATTCAGATGTTCCTCTTTATTTCAGATGTTTGCTAACAGAAAGCTAACACTACCAGTGCAAAGGTCATTTTTTGCTCTCTTCCCTCTTCTTACCTCTTCATCTCTCCATGTTCATTCTTTTTTTTCCTACCCCAATAGATGACGTGGCATACGAGATACGTTGGTTCTTGACTCGAATCAGGGATTCAGATGACCCCATACTGTTGATTAGTATGGACCGCTGGGGTGTGGTGCGTAAGGTCCCTCGCAACGATAGTAGTGACCTCAGCCTGGAACGCTCTGATTCCCAGAAATACCTGCTCGGTGTCCACAGCACCCAGGACAGTGACGCAGGCGAATACCACTGCATCGCCACGCCTTGGCTCCGATCACCAGCATCCGGAAAATGGAGCAAGGCTCCTGATGCCATCTCTAAAAGGGTCTTCCTCAGTGTCAAATTTGCATGTGAGCAGATCTATCATGTTTTTTACTTTATCTTTGTTTTGGGGGTGAGGGAGAGGAACTATTACCGCGATGTCAAAGTTTTGATCCAAATAGGATAAACACTGCTATTGGGTATGTCAAAATGCCATCTATTCTGTGTAGCTATCAAGAACGTTAACTGGCAACCTTGTGGGTTAACGCCTCTCTCGTCAGTTGTGGTTACCAATTGCTGAATGCAAATAACAAATTTACCAGAATTGTTATTTTGTTTTTTATTCTATTCTGTTGTTTTTTTTTCTTTTTTCAGTTTGGGACTCCATGAAGCTGCCCTTGCTATATGGGGTCTGTGCGTCAGCCTTTATGGGGATCTTCTCCCTCCTTTTGGGCCTCATTTGTGCTCACTGCTGCTGCCGAAACACGACAAGCACACCCCGCTCACGCAACAAACTTATGGACCTGGAAATGGACTGACATTCCGGACATCTAACAGGCGGTCTCTCTTCTACCTGGGTGCCATGGCAACAGTTTAACAGACTAGCAACATTCTAGCAACTTATTTACTTAAGTGGGACAGGATGACAGCTTTCAGTGGATACTGTGTGTCAAGGAAACCTCTGACAACCGCTGAACAACCAATGAGGACTGCCCACAGAACAAATAGACTTATTGCACTAAAATTCTCAAGTATCTCTCTGGCAAATGGATTTTACTGAAGTTTACTTTTTGCATTGATTTTTAAATGTGGTTTGACCTTTAAACAATGTTTTTTTTTTTAACAATGGAAGCAATTCTCCATAAGCTCCATGGACCTGCGTGTCATCAAATCAGGGTTGATACTTGCTGATAATATAACTTCTCTGAGTATGGTGCTAATGAATACACTACAAAGAGACATAAGAGGAATCCTACCTTTATGAACATGGACTTGGACTCCAGAAAGTGAGAAAAACTGAGATATTCCTAAAAGAAATGGAGATGTGCTGCTGTATGCACTGACGGACTGACTTATCGACTTTCTGTGAGTGGCTCTTTGGCTGCTTGACTGAGGAACAGGTTAATTGACTGACGAGCTGACAAACCCATAGACTGTGACGACAAGATGACACACTAACTAACTGAGTGACAAGCTAACTGACCGACATATCCGGACTAACAGGGAAATCGATGGTTGGTTGAGTTAATCCTGTGCCTTGGGCCCTTGTTCTGAGGACCCCAAACAGCTTGGCTCACCGGTCAGAACACTACTTCTTCTACTATCGCTTCATTAAAGAATAAGTGGAGCTGAAACTCAGTGAGGAGGAAGACCTCCTTTATTGTACTCACTCTCCGTAGCTCAAGGGCATTCTTCCTTATTGTTCCTTTTAAGTTCCTTTTCCACTATGTCTGCCTCTATGGGGCTTTATCCTCTGTTCCCAGACCTGTCTGTTTAAAAAAAAAAAAAAAAGTATTCAGACTTGGGACAAAGGAACCCCATCCCCTACAATAAAGACTGATAATGGCTCCCACATGTCAATGTCGTGCTCCTCCCAACCACACACACACACACACACACACACGTACGCACACACACACACACACACTCACACACACACACACACACACACACACACACACACATTCTGCTCACTTCACCATCTCACACTAAAAAGAACCCCCTCTTAGTGTTGCCTACACCAGGTGTAGTCAACACCTGCCAAAACCCTCTTTTTGCAGTGTTGTACCGCAGGACTGTTGTAGCCATAATGCAGTGAACGATTCTGATATACAGAGGCTTGTAAAGATCTTGATTGTCTAAATCAGGTGTTTGTTTAGTGGGGTTTAAGCAAAAAAATCTAGGATTTTGGAACACTGTGACTTTAATAGGAGGAGGCTTCACTAGCCCTTGTAATAGTTTCCTGGAGATCTGTTAGAAAACTGTGTCCAAGAGCGCCACACTGCTGTGAGTTTATACCATGAACACGAATACAGAACAAAAATATCTATTTAAGCACTGCTATGGTTTGATGTTGTTAATTACTAGTTTCAGTGACATATTTAAGTTTTGTTGTGATAATTATCCACCTTTGGAGTATTTTGTAATTGCCATTAAGCAAACGGCAAGTTGATTTGAAATAATGTACAGTTTAACCATGTCTTTTTTGGGGGGGGTCACAATCAGTCATGTTTCCTACGTGTCACAGATTCTGTGAAAGAACTTTTTAAAAAGATATATATATAGTAAATGTTTTTATTGGTTTATTGCCTGACAACTGTTTCTGCGGATTTTTTTTCTGCATTACTGCAAACCAGCAGGAAGTGTCTGATCGGTGATTTCCTGTAGGTTACTGGGCTGATCTATCACAGGTTCGTGTCAAATGACAACATCTTTCAAACTCATGCTTTGATTTTCTTATCACCCATTGCTTGCTCTTTTTTTTTTTTTTTTTTAATTAAAACTTCATTTTACTTACACTATGTCAAAGACAGGATCATAAAACCTACATAGTTCTTCATGTCCAATACTGTCGAATGGACCCTTAATTATAATATTAAAGAAATATGTGAAATGATCTAGAACTTTCAACGTAAACAAGTATGTTAAGAAGTGAGACCTCTATTTTGTTCTTGTGACAATATTATCATTGGCATGTTTTTAACAAATGCACAGTCCTCATACAGTCTTTGCTTTGTCTCTTGATTTGTTATTCATTATTCGGAGAGATGTGCTAAATGGTGGTCTGCCACTCTAGCTAGCGTCTCATAGTAGCAGGCAAGTCCCCTTGCCTGGGACCCAACAGATAACATGCATATATTCTATTTGTGGTCTAGGAGCAGAGCCTGTGGCAGTGGCTGGATAGTTCTTGCTTGTTTATGTGTGTTGCCCAGTTCTTCCCTTAAGATGCTTGATCAAGCTTCGTATGGTCGATCGAATGTAGTCTTATACTCCGTTTTAATGGACCCCACCTTTCACAGACTTAATAAAAGATCACAAGTTATAACAAAAAAAAAAAAAAAGCTGGCCAAAATGGCGAAGGTGCTAATCGAAGAGCGAGAGTGTGATATCTAAGGGTCAACAGCACCCTCTCTATGTGGAAGGCGATAACACTGGTGAGATTCAGAAGACTTAACAAAGAATGGCATTAAAAAGAAAAAAAAAAATTGAAATGTTAAAAAAATAATGAAAATAAGTTATACATCCACAGTACAGGCAGAAAATACAAGAGGATGTATCTCAGGGATTACAAAGAGAAAAAAAAAAAATTTTTTTGTAAATATTTCTAATATTTTTTGCAATTAATGATTCTTTGGAGTTTCATGAAAATAAGGTCATTCAAACACGACATTTCCATAAGTAGATTCAACACAGGTAATGACTATGATACATTTTTTTTTATTTTTTAGAATAGCATATATCTGATACCCTCAGTCAGACTGTGGTCTCGTAGTGCGAGGTCACTATCTAATAAACACCTAATAACCTCATGATCTGCTGGAATCTCACAGCAATGAAAGTTAAATTGGGCTATGGGAAGTTCCGAGTGACTGAATATTTTGGGGGCCGTTACTCCGGGGCTTCACAGTGTAAATGTTAAACTGCTCAGGAACTCAGCGAGAAGCCACACAGGAATCCAGCTGTGACTCCTCAACACCTCATCCTCGCCGTGGCAACAATGTCAACAGCCAACGGTGTAGATTGGTGGAGCGGGAAAAGGCAGGATTGGATTTCCTGTGTGTGCGTGCATGTGTGTGTGTGTGTATGTGCATGTGAGTGCGCGTGTGCGTGTGCATGTGCACAAATGTGTGTGTGTCTGTGTGCATGTGTGTGTTTGCAAAGGGAAGTCATGAGGCATATATAGCTTTTACTAAGCAAGTCCATTTGTCCATTTAATTTCCTCTTCCCACTCTCTTAAAACATGTATAAATAGTGCTGTTTTTTTTTTTTTTAAAACCACACACACCCATACGCTGACAGGACTGCCCCAAGGTGTTAATGAATGACAATCTGACACAGTTTTCCTAAAGGAAGTCTGATGTCTGAGTCTGACTGACTGAGAGACAGCCTAGTGTCCCAGCTTTATCTCACACATCAACGTTTGTGCGATCGGACTCTGATTATTATAACAAACTTTATTATATTTTATATATGATTTAATTTATTGAAATAGTTTTAATGACACCTTTTAATGATAAGTTAGGAAAACGTGCCATTTTAAGGAGAAAACGTAGGATAGTGCTGTTTAGAATGCAGCTTTTGGACACCAAAGCTAATGCCCTAAATCTCATAACTGCTTCATATTGAGTCCTGTCAGTTAGGCAGAAAGATATTCACATAAGGCACACTCTTTGGCAAGCTCTCCACAGAATGGTGTATCAACATTCTCCTTTGAAATACACAACACTCAAGACCACAAAACCAACTAACAACACAACCCATATGGTCGTGCCAATGACTAAAGTTATCTAGTTTTAGACTGTTCTGTTTGGATGGACAACACTGAAAAGTCTGAACCACACACACACACACACACACACACACACCATTGATGTTTGAACAGGACCTCGTTCATGTTAAAGGCATTACACTTGTCCCTTGTAGGAACTTAACGGCACATGTATGGGTAATAATGGCTCATAGCAAATCAACATAGAACAAATGCAGAACAAACCCAACCCATTCAGTACAAATTTTGTCATCACATTTTGTTCAACTTCAATACATTGGACAATTTTGTTTGCACCTGGCGAGAAAGCTTTATGCTCTTTCTTGAGGAATTTATGAACATAAAGAATTTTATGAAATTTGAAGCTAATGTTTTTCATGTTCACAGTTTTCTGTTCGTTCTCACTTAGAAGCTGTTACTCTGTCAGTTCCTGAGTTCTGCTGATCTTGCTGATGCACACTGTCACATAAACAATTGTAAACACACACTCACACAGCTGCAAACACACATAAACACACAGAGACATCACGCTTTTCATTTACCCAGTGCATAAAAATTACTCCGAACAACATCTGCCTGTTATCAGTGGTTAGAACAGTACTTGTCACAAACAAGTCTGATCACCACCAAGTGGTGCAGAAACATGAGGGTATTTATAATCTTTGGTCATATCTTATGCAATCCTGACCTACATTAAATATTCATCAACTCACTATACTACCAGTTATAAAGTTTTTCATTTATCACCATTTAGTAACATGTTGTGGTTCTGTGGTTCATATTAACTAGAGTATGAGCATATAGTACAGTATGATGAGCACTGAACATTTCAATTAAACAGAGGTCCTCTTGTTTTCAAACTATTCCAAGTCAATGTTTGACCAGACACTCATAAGAAAAAAAAAGCAACCTAAGTGTGTGTGTGTGTGTGTGTGTATGTGTGTGTGTACAACATATGGACACAAACAAACATGGGAACCTAATGACACTACTGCTTGAAAAAGTTAAGAGAAAATGTTACTAGAACATTGGTCAAACATTCATTGAAGTAAATTATTAGCTTGTGACAGGCAACAACTCTGTACTGAGTCAGAAATGCTGTGGGTTAGCAAAAGCAGCACTTTCTACTGCCAGAAGTGCAAACACTGATCTAAAAAGTGTCTCCTAAGCCTTGTGGTCAGTGAGAAAATCAGATTTTAGGATATTCTCCATCCATCATACTCTCTCTGGATAAATGATGATTCACAGCTATGGATACACTCCGCCAGCTCAAGATTTTTAGCTTTTAGCTGTAACTACAGCAGAGCTGTTTTTAAAAAGTCAAACAGCTGAGTCAACGTGGTAGTGATGACCATGCAAATTCTTTCTCAACAATTTTAATGTAACAAACACATAGCACTTCTTAAAAAAAGACTTGAAAAAAGATATGACACGAAAGGAGTCTCTAATGAATAAATAATATATTTATGTATATATTCATAACCATCTGTGTAAGGACGTTATTCTTTTAAAGCATTGGCAGTCTATTAATCACACACTCGTGTGTGTGTGCGTGTGTGTGTGTGTGTGTGCGTGCGTGCGTGCGTGTGTGTGTGTGTGTGCACGCACATATGCGTGCGCATGCATTTGTGTAGAATTTTTGCTGATGGAAATGTAACGCACATTCACAGAACAATGACATTTTCACAGACTGGAAGAGAAAATAGATGAGCTACAGGAAATGGCATAGTTTGAGGTCAAAAACCATTTGTCTCTTCCTCTATCAAGACTGTGAGACATGTGTTCAGTTCTCTCTCAGACAGAGAATCAATAGAAACAAAGTTCAATCAGTGTTTCAGCTGCCACTCTCCTGCGCTATCCCATAAGGTTTCATTTCCCTTGACTACCCAGGCCTTGAGTAGGGGTCCGGGTCACACACAGAGCTGGGCAGTTGCCATGGCAACGTGACTGAAGAAATTCAGTGACCTAATGAGGAGGAGCTGTGTCTCACGGGGTGGCGGGTGGGGTTGTGGGGGGGAGGGTCGGGATTGGGGATTTCATGTTTAGGAGGACAGATTACTAAAGGCCACCAAGAGTTGTGTGGCCGAGCATTTTTATCAAGCTAGGCTCTGGCAGGATAAAACACACCTACTCACCCTCATGCTGTCAGAGAGGTACAAATATCAGGAAGCAGTGAGGCAAAAAATTTCATCATGCCATCTGATTTTATTTATTCATTTTTTTTTTAAAAAAACCTTTTATAAAATCAGACAGCAACACGATGAAGTTTTTTGCCTTACCATTCCCTGGTACTGGCACCTCTTTGACGGCGTGAAGGTGAATAAGTGCGTCTTACTAATTCTCATTGGATCTAAAAAAAAAAAAGAAGAAAAAAAAAACATAAGCGAGAAAGGAAAGACAGATGTTATTTTGGATCATGTAGAATGAAGCTTTGACAGCTGCTCTGATTTGTCACCAAAATCGGTGAACTTCACGGTGTTTACGGAATGGTTAACAATCCAGCTCTCAGAGTTCTCAGGGTCCTCGAGCGGCGTGGAACTGTGTTAGATATTCCACTTTAGACAGATTATCTGCAACCATCTCACATTTGTCATACACCACAAAGAACTAATCCTTCTCAAGGGCCACAAGGCATGTAAACAAGTTTTGGCTTTTAACCCTCATCTCATGCAACACAGTCTGACATCTTGATCCATGCATCACAAAAGCACATTTAACAGCTTCGATTTATTTTGAAAATAACATGTGTAAAATGAATCAAGACTTCAGTACACAAGCTACACAGAATTGTATCAAATATTCTGAACTATCTTCACCCTGTTCAACTTGTTACTTCATAGTTGTCTCTCGTGGTTGTTTGTATGTATACACGTGTGTGTGTGTGTGTGTGTGTGTGTCTCCTTCCTGGTGCAGCTTCGACCCACATAGACCTTTAACACCTGGCCCCAATGTGTTCAGTTTAAACTCAGATCTTTATCTCTGCCTTCCTCCTTGTATGCTCTCATTTTCTCTTCTGTATAACTAAGCACAGTTACTCTTTTAAATGTTTCTTTTTGTGTCAGTATTTTTTTTTTTTATGGGAGAGGATTTGTTTCTTTTTCTTTTTTTTTTGTTCCGACTCTTAATTCACTTGTATATACTGCCACCTTCTGGTAATAAAGAGGTTTACTGCCTATTCTTTCAGTGTTTTGTTTATGTTGGTAGTAAAAACCTGTCAGGCAGCATAACAGAGTCACCAGTTAATGTTCATAGACATGGAGATCCAGTGACTGTACAATTGGTGGACATTATCTTCATGTTCGTTAAACCATACATTGACCACACACACTGGTGATGGTGGCATTATGATGACGGAAAATACCAGTGTTGCGAGGACAGAAATGTTTCACGGTGGGACAAAGGTGCACTTGTTTTAATTGGCATTGACCTTCCCGTGTGATGAGACTGGGTGGATGTAAACCAAGCAAGGAGAATGTACACCACTTCAAAAAAAAAGAAAAAAAAAAGGGGAAATGTTCATCACTCTGGGAAACAACTCTAGGGCCTAAAAGTTCCCTTTGGTTGAGATATGAGGCATTAGACCAGTTGGGATCTTTTTTTATTTATGCTCAATGTTCTTTGCACCACTCTAGTCACACCCATTCATTGTCAGGTGTAAAAAGGTTTTATGCTGTGCAACCTGGCCACAGTATCCTTCTCTGAGGTTCTCTACGAACTCTTCTTCCTAAAGCCACCCGCACATGCAGTAGATTAGCTTTCAACAGATCCAGTGTTGCTTGTAGGTGCTGCCTTGCAACTCAAACCAATATATGTACATCACTGTTGTGGAATGTGCATATTAAGTCACAACTGACCCTTGCTGATGATCTCTTTCCCTCTTCCATGGGAGAAATGTCAACATCATCATCATCGTCATTATCATCACCATCATCTACTGGACTCCCATGTAAACCTATTTTTCTATGTCTCTTCTCAGCAAGTCTGACCAATCTCTGCAGCCCCCCCCCCCCCCCCCCCCCCCCCGCCCCAAACGCCCTCAAGGAGTCCAACTAGGCTCTCTTACAGTTTTTGTATATGACTCTAAAGATGATGGTATGTTAACTGCTTAATCTACATCATTTACTTGAGTATTTCCTTTCTTTTTTGTGGTTTCCTGCAGCTCATTCTTGGTACACCTAGAGCCACGTAAAATATAAGGATAGTGTCAGATCACAGAACTTGTGAAACTTATAAATCATTTTATTTTCCATGACATAAAAGAAGCTTGAGTCTGATAAAAGAGATAACAATCCGTTATGATAGTCGGATCAGCAACTGTGGGTGGCGGAAATAACGTGGGTCATTGAAACGCCATGTACTAGCTCCAGGATGAGCTGTGTGATGATTAATAGCTATCATTTCCGGATGGCAGTACATTTGATTTCTCAAAAGTCTACCTTCAACACTGGTTAAACAATGTGATTCAAGGTATTCAGAGCTCACAAGCTCACAACATTTTATCAATCACTTCACAAATTGCTGTTTTTTCTATATGTATCTTGTTCAAGTTTGAAAAGCGTGGTTGTCATCACCCTAATAGTGACAGTTCTCTGCCATTACAAAATATAGCAAGAAAGCAATAAAAGAGCAGCATGCTCTTTTCTGTTATACTTAAGAAACTGGAGGTATGGTTTCCCCCATCAATTCAATGAAATGAAGAAGGATCTATGCATCTTTGACAATTGTAGAAGAATAAGCAGAAGAAGTAGAAGAGTAAACAATGAAAAGTTCGTTTAAATAGAATTAATTGTTCCAACGCGTCTCATTTTTTGCATGCTCTCCACATCGAGCTGCATGTGAACAATCTGGTTAATGTAGACTAATCACCAGCAAAATAGGTAACGGAAGGAGGTAAAGCATCACCCTTTAACTCTGTTCTTCAAGTAGGGCATTAAGTTCAACGGATGATTTAAAAAGTCATTGGATCATGGCGGGGAGGAGGCCCCAGAGAAAAACATAATTGACTGGTGAACGAGAACAATGATTCTCGGTTGAAAATCGCAACATCATGATGATATCGTTGCACAAGTTTCTTGTTTGGTTCAGTCAGGTCCTGGTAATGAATGATGCGATATCCAATCCGTCTCATGCGTGAGGTGTGTGTTTTTGGGCATGTTTATCAGTAACTCTTCACGTGAACATTTCCCAGCACGACAAGTGATTCTTCGACGTTTCCCCTTGTCCACAGGATATGTGGTTAAGGAATGTACCCGCCGTAACACAATGTAAAAGGGAAAATATGTGCAACTGCTCCAGCACCTAGAGGTGAGAATGACGCTTGCACCAGTTGGCTCAACGAACTGTTCATACGAGTAATATCGACGATTGAGACGGTGAAAAGTGAAAGCTTTTAGTTCCTTAAAATAAAGCAAATATGGAAAAACATATTTGATGAAATAGAGCTGGACTTATTTGCACGTACACGTTAACATTTTAACACCGTGGCACAGAGGTCTCACTCTATCCAAAGTAAAATCCACACTGCACCCCCACCAACTTTCCGCTGAGTTAGGTTTGATTAGTTATTTTAACTTCACGCGCACAGTGCGTGGTCGGCCCAGTTTAAAGTAGTGGGAGGGGGTAAATATAGTAGACCATCTTTTACTCCATCTAAATACCTCATCGACAGCGTGGTCCCTCCGTCTCAGCATCACTTCAGTCCACGACACAGAGAACGCACTTACTTTCTCTCCAGTCCACACGGCCTGCATCAACTCGCAGGGTATGAAATAACCAGTTTCAATCTCTGTCGGGCAACTATCATTTTCAAGATCGGTACGTGTTCTTGTATATTTTTGTGTTTTAAGTTTGTTTACTTAAAAGCTATTACTAGCTATTACGTTTTCTGTTGAAACCTCACTAGTCCTTCCAGCCAGGGGGTTCGGAATGATCATTCTGAGTGGTTTAAAACCAGCCACAGAATAGAGTCAGAGGTAGCGAAGACCAGAAATGGAGCTGATAAAATCGAGAACAAACGACAATATGCCATTTGTCAGACATATTCTTAGTTTAGTTTACTAAAAGCTCGGAAGATTTTGTAAACCGTTATGTTGATCTTGTTCAACATAAGTATTCTTTGTAGTCATCCATTTGTAAGGGCATTGATGCACCGCTGTTCATTGGATGCAAGGCTTGCAGTCACAGTGATGCAACGTGGTGAGGTAGATTCCGCACTAAACTGTGCCAAATTAAGGGCTAATGAAAATAGTGCCGCAATTCTGGGTCAGATGTTCAGTAAACATTTCTACTGTTGAATATTAGAGTAGTACACTTTTCCCTCAATCTGTCAACTTTCACAGCTGAGCTAAATTAGGTTATTCAGGGAGTGTTCAAGTAAAAATCTTCGATTGGAGAGTTTGTCATGTTTCATTTTTGCTGAATCATCAAAATCTTCTCCAGTATGCACCAGACAAGTGTCAGTTGTTTTTAATGTATAACAGAATAACAAAGTGGGGAAAACTTGTTGCAGTCATCCCTTGTCTCTCCGTTAATGCATGAAGATATAAGATATATAAAGAGTTGTTAACATTGTCTCCTGTTTGCATTTCTGTGTGACAACTTAATGACTTTTTTGGTTATGTATAACTGACCACTATAGTATATGCTTTTTTAAAAGCTTTTGAACACATTTATAGTATGTTTTGGATTGAGAATATTCATTTTTCTCCTATGAAAACTCTTACAGAAACATGTGTATGTAATAATGTAATAAAAGTTCTCCACATAATTAGTTGGAACGGTACAAAAACTGTAAATTCATAACTATTATTATGTTCAATTCTTCTTCATTCCTGCTGGGTAAATTACCATGTCAAAAAAAATTGGCACTATGTTTACACTTAAATTATCATGGGTCATCATCTAATTAAACTTTTATAAGGGACTGTTGCTAGTTTGTATGCAAATAATTCATGCCCTGGGGTCCTCTATATTTGCAAACTATGATGCTGAAAAAAATCCTTGAGCACACCAAATTTGTCTTTCAGAGGTAGTGGGAAGTCAAATTTAGTTAGTTCTCTGAAATAAGAATGTAGCAACTTCTATCAAAAGTAGACCGTATATGCCTTGAAACAGCCTATTTCCATCTGTGTAATTACTGTCTTTATTTAAATGTTTTTATGAGCTTTAAAAAAAGTTCTTTCAGCTAAATGATCACTTTTGATCTGTGATAAATCTCTTTTCCACTCACAGTTTTACAGCCAATAGAATCATTGTCACAATTTGTCCTCAAGAAATGCTGTTCCCTTTAGAATAGACCCTACCAGTGAAAGAAACTGTCTGACTAGAGTCTCATCTTTTGCCTCTCTAGACAGTGTTTTATAAATCCTTTGTCTTTCATGTTTTATTTCAGACTCTACGTAACCCACCTAAATAATTTAATGACCACCAGTACGAAGAACTGTTCCTTCATGAATTTTTCAAACCACTTGGCGGAAGAGCTGGCGATGTAACCTGTGAAAAGTTGGTTTGGATCAGACACCTCTGTCTAGAATAAGACCTAGAATCACCAAAGAACTGGCTTTTCCTTTTTTTCAGAAATGGCTTCTACAATGGAGGCAGTCGACATTACTGTTGTGGTTGTGTACTTTGTGGTGGTCATGGGCTTTGGCTTTTTTGCCATGTGGAAGGCCAACCGGAGCACAGTGAGTGGATATTTCCTCGCTGGTCGCTCCATGAACTGGTTTGTTATCGGGGCATCGCTGTTTGTCAGCAACATTGGCAGCGAGCACTTCGTCGGCCTTGCTGGTTCAGGGGCAGCAAGTGGTTTTGCTGTTGGTGCATGGGAGTTTAATGCGATCCTCCTGTTACAACTCTTAGGTTGGGTCTTCATACCTGTGTACATTAATTCAGGAGTATATACCATGCCTGAGTACCTCTCCAAAAGGTATGGAGGCAAACGACTTAAAGTTTATTTTGCTGCCCTTTCTCTTCTGCTCTACATCTTTACCAAACTGTCCGTGGACCTCTATGCTGGAGCTCTCTTCATTCAAGAGTCTCTTGGCTGGAATCTGTACCTGTCTATCATCTTGCTGATCAGCATGACTGCCCTGCTTACTGTTACAGGAGGACTGGTGGCAGTTATCTACACTGACACCCTCCAGGCCTTTCTTATGATAGGTGGAGCTCTCTGCCTAACTGTAGTCAGCTTGGTGAAAGTTGGTGGCCTAGAAGGATTGCGCAGCAAATACATGTCAGCTGTCCCCAATGTCACTGCAGTCATCTTAGAGAACAATATTACTTACACCAACACCTGCCATATACATCCGAAGCCAGATTCCCTCAAGATCTTACGTGGCCCCCTAGATGAAGACCTCCCTTGGCCAGGTTTCATTTTTGGCCAGACCCCAGCATCTATTTGGTATTGGTGTGCTGATCAGGTAATTGTCCAGAGGGTACTGGCAGCCCGCAATATTGCCCATGCTAAGGGATCGACCCTGATGGCAGGTTTCCTGAAAATACTTCCTATGTTTGTTATTGTGATCCCTGGCATGATAGCTCGCGTTCTGTTTCCAGAAGACCTGGCCTGCATAAGCCCTGAACACTGCTTCCAAGTTTGCAACAGTAGAGCAGGCTGCACCAATGTGGCTTATCCACGTCTGGTCATGAGCGTGATGCCAGTTGGTCTACGAGGTCTAATGATGGCCGTAATGATTGCTGCCCTCATGAGTGACCTGGACTCTATCTTCAACAGTGCCAGCACTATCTTTACCTTGGACATCTACAAAATGGTCAGACAGAAGGCTTCTTCCAGGGAGCTCATGGTGGTGGGCCGAGTATTTGTGGTTTTCATGGTGCTGGTAAGCATTGCCTGGGTGCCTGTCATTATTGAAATGCAAGGTGGACAGATGTTTCTATATATTCAGGAAGTGTCCGACTACCTCACTCCCCCGATCGCTGCTCTCTTCTTGTTAGGCATTCTCTGGAGGCGATGTAATGAAACTGGTGCATTCTGGGGAGGTATGACTGGGTTATCACTGGGAGCCACCAGGCTGATTCTTGTCTTCATCTACCGTGAGCCAGATTGTGATAAGCCAGATGACCGACCTGCCTTCATTAAAAATGTTCACTTCATGTACATGGCAGCCTTGCTGTTTTGGAGTTCAGCACTGGTTGCAGTGGTGGTTAGCCTGTGCACTGCTCCACCTAGTGAAGAGCAGATCAGCACAACCACACTGTGGGGTCTTCGTCAGAGGAATGAGTCTTCAGACACCGTCACTGATGATATCCTCATAGGAAGGGTCAAGAAACAAGTCCACAGCAACGGTAATGGTGCTCTTCATCAGGACAATGAAAACAAGATGCATATGAATGGTGCAGACACAAAGCTGTTACCTCAAGAGACAGAAAATGGGTCTGTGCTCCCTAGCCTTAATGGTAACAGCTCTCTAGACTCACAGCATGAAGATGAAGAAGAGGGTTTCTGCATGGAAGATGCAAAAGGAGGATGCACACCATTACTAAAGTGGTTCTGTGGTCTCAAGGACAAACCAGCCAAGACTGAGACAAAATCCCCAGAGGAGAACAGGCAGGATGTTCTGGTGATGCTTTATGAACCTCCCAAAATTAAACTTATCCTCAACCTAAGCCTTCTTTTTATATGTGCTGTTGGGATCTTCCTGTTTGTATACTTTTCCTTATAAATAGAAATGTGCCCTATTGTGTACAATATTTTGTATATCAAGAGGAATTCATCACTCATGAATATAAATTTGATTTAAAAAAAAAATACAGTGACTCATCAAAGTTTCTGGTTTGTTTTCATTTTTGGTTTATTTAGCAGTGTTCACCAAGTCACATTTAGGAATTTAGGACTGCCTGTTTGTCCCTTTTAAGAAGGAGACAAAGCTAGCAGTGTGACAGTGTTAAAACTGTCAAAAAACTCAAACAGATATTTAACAAAATAACAGAAATGTTCAGCTAATAGCTGAATACAACAATATCCAATACCTCTGGGCATATGCAAACCAGGTGAGGGGCTTTAACATTAAATTTGTACATAGCCAGAAAATCCAATACTGTGTGACAATCAATGACAAATGCTTTACAATAATTATTCAAAGCCATAGAAAATGGGCTCCTCTATGACACCAACAACCTTTACATGATATAAACCCATTGCATGGAAACATTGCTCTGATCAATTGATTTAAAATGTTTAGAGAGATAAAAACTCACTATAGTTGCATATGCTGAAGCCCCTGTAGAATGTTTTAGCAAGGAGGGATGTGTTACTGCATGCATGAACATTGTGTAGCATATATTCATGCATGTAAGGGAGTATGCATTATATACTTTAGATTCTTTAAAAGAATATAGCCATTATATAACTTAATAGTATTCAAAAGCCTAGCACTTGTTGTGAGGAAAGAGATCATTTGATTACTGTGTGAACAATTGCATTATATTTTGTAACGTATTAACGATTTGTGATATTCTAACTGCGAATTAATATGAAAAGACAAGTGAAAAATGTACTCTGGTACACATGAATGTTCATTACATTAAAAGCTCCACAGTACGTCATCCTATTAGAGTAAGCTGTGTAAAATAACACTGTAAGAATAATGCATATGCAGTGGATGTGAAATATATCAGAAGGAAATTTGTTCCAGATCTGTAATTTGAACTTTTCAGTCATATCTTAAGATTTCAGTGATGTTATGCAAAAAGATGTCTGTCAAACCCGTAAACACTCTTCTTCATCATCATCATCTCCTTTCCTTTGTTGCTGTCAGGTATGTGCTTAAAAGGGCTAGAAAAAAAACTTTAAGGGCCCACTTAAATATTCACAATATTTCATTTGAATCATTTGCATCAGGAGAGTGTTTTAAGTTAAAGTATTTAGAATTGCCCTTTTTGTTTGCAGAGTAAGGCTACTGAGCTACAAAGCTACTGAAAATTAGCACCCATGAGTACCAAAATTCATTCTTATGTTCATTTTTTTCTTTCTGTTTCCAATGTGTGTATGTGTGTGTGTGTGTTTGTGAGAGAGAGAGAGAGAGAGAGAGAGAGAGAGAGAGAGTGTTGGTGGGGTCTTTTATAAAGTTGAATTGGTAGCACTCTGCTAAGACTATTCTGTGGACCTACTGTAGTACATTTTGAATTGTCTTTTGGATTCAGAGGACTTGAATTAGAACTACTATGCAAAGGAATTTGTATTTCTTTTTAAAAATTTATATAGTTTTACTCAAATTAATTCATGACATTCAATTTGTTTTTAATTGTAAAACTGTATCTTGTAATTGTGCTTGATTTGTGATTTTGTAATTTTATTATGTTATTTATTCTGATTTGTGCTGGTTTTTACAGTGGTTCTGTGAGGATGACAGAAAATGCAAAATTAGAGCAAAATTTTGAACATATATTCATTCTATGTGATCTTCAGAAGGGGCTATAAATACAACTGGGACAAAGAATTAAGTATATTTGTATATGCATACATTGCCTCAGTAGACCTATCTCCTTCATTATTATTACTGCTTGATTCTAAATGTGCTTGAGTATGCTAATATTACAGTCTTCTCTGGGTTTTCAATGCTTACAACAGAAGTCTGGGGAAAGTATATATATGTGTGTGTATATATATATATATATATATATATATATATATTTCTGATTTTTTTTATCTGTATGCTCACTGTTCGTACAAACATTGGAGTTACACACTATCAGTAAAATGATCACTCTTTCCTTTTCCCTTGTTCTTTGCCTATTTCACTTTTAGTATTTTTTTTCCACAAGCCAAGAGCAAATGATGAAACTCCAGATGCAATATGACCTCTATAGAGATATTTCAGTACAATTACAATACAATTTCAATACAATTTAGACTTGATAAGCGCTAGACAATTCTTTTCTGTGTCATCATTAACATAAACCTTAATAATGCACACATTTATTTTCCAATGTTGGAAGAGTTACCCTCCAGCACCAATAGCTCCCGAACTCTTTTCCAGCAATAAATGCTATGAGTTTGCTTCCTTTTTTGATGGTAAGATTTAAGGCTTTGGACAAACCATTAATGCTTTTGTGTCCAACAAAAAGACTGTCACCACTACACTGAAATAAAAGTAATTGGTTAAACATGACAGGGTTTAATGTCATTGGCTACAGAACTCTTAAAATAGTTAACAGTTCTCTTCTGTCAGTTAATTTCCCAAAGGCTTTCAAAACTTCAGGTACTGAACCTTCATTTTAAAAATGCAACTTAGACTAGACTAGTTATCAAATGTACCCCTCATAAGTAAAATCTTCTCTACCAATAACTTTTTTTGACTATTGGCAAGTCCAAGCTGCATTTTGAACCTATCAGAGTACTGAGATTGCTTACACTGAGGTTCTAAAAGTCATTTATTTAAGCACTGATTCCAGCAAAATTTCACATCTACTGTGTCTTAGTGCTGCATTTGATACAGTCAACCATGCAATACTGTTGGGACTTTTTTGTCTCCATTAGTGGTGTTCAAAACTATTCTTTTTCGTGATAAGATTTATCTTGTTCACTAAAATGATTCAAATCTTTGACTCACTGATTCCTTCAGTACAAGACTGCTGGTGGCATATGCAAATCTGTAATTAGCTCTATTTTATTTCATGTTAAAATTTACCCTACATTCTAACAAACATTATGTCCATTATTAGCCTGCCATGTGATGAAACAAATGTCTTGACATAAAAAATAATAATAAACCTAAATATCCATAACGTGAAACATTCAGGCATAAAAGTAAAATGTTTTGTCTGATAAATCATTGTGATTCATCATTATAATGTATATAATAATGTGATGGAAAAAAATAGTTCCACTAGTTCAAACAATATAATCAACATAGTCCACAAAACTGCTATTCAACAGAGTCAGATCAGTAAAAGCCACTTCTACTATTTCAAATATGTTGCCTAGTCATTGATTCTTTCCAGTCATATTAAACCATTGCACTGTGAACACTCAGTTCTTCAGCATAGCAGGGGGAATTTAAAGTCTCATCGCATTGTCACTGAGTCTTTTGTACTGGGAACATATCAACAGATCGTTGGATCAGTAGGGGGTGTTTTGAGTTTTCCTTGTCACTGGATCTTTTGCATCATTCCACTTTGCCAGCATAGTCAGTGAATTTTTGGAATCTGAAGTAGGTGTTTTATCGAGAAGTTGTCAACAGTACGGTCAGTCATATACTGTAGTCACTGGTAGTCAGTGTGCTCAATATAGTCATTGAGCACCACAGCACTAGGCTGTGCTGTGGAGTTCCCCAAGGTTCAATCCTTAGGATGCTTTTGTTCAATCTTTATATGTTCCCAAGCCCCCCGGGGTCCTTTCTCCTCAACTCTTTCCTCCAGTACTCAGTCTTGCCTTTCTCCAGAACGCTACTAGTTATTCTTCTTAAGGTTTGTCATACCTTAGTTATACTCCTATGTATTTTCTGAGTGTTGTTATCTTAGTTATTTCTTTGTTTTTTCTCCCCTCATGGAGTGTTTAATTTTCAGTAATTTTCCCATACTCCTTGTCTCTTTATGCAAGTGTGCTCTCGGTTACTCTCAAACTTCACACAAACAAAACTGAGAGAAACATATGCATACCTCCATCTACTGTAGGATAGACTATTGTAATGTTTGTTTGTTTGTTTGTTTTTTTAGATCTCTCTAAAAGTAAAAACTCCTAAGGCAGCTACTGCTCAATTAGGACACTGCTGTGACAATTCTAACTAAGAGAAAGACAGCTGAAGACATTGTCAGTTCTCAGGTCTCCACACTGGATTCCATTACACCATGGATTTGGTTTTAAAATACCCCTGCTCATCTATAAATCACTTAATTGTAGAGTGCTAAAATGCATTTTTGACCTGATTTTGACCTGAGTTAATGCTACGCATAGTTGGAAAACCCCCTGATAAGATCTGAGACTTAGCCCACCCAACTATCAAACAGTGAAATATTCTGTATGCAGGCTGGTTTAGTTTCACTATGCAGGAAATGCATTTGAGAGGTTTGTGGTTTTATAGCTGGCTTACTCACTGATAAAGGAAAAAAAAGCTGAATGGAAAAAAACAAATATATGCTGAGCTTCTGGTCCTGTGTACCTCTTTGAATAGAGACATTGTGAAAGTACATGCAGTGCAAACTGTCTCCCAGCAGAGCTCACTACATACGTGAACACTGAACAAATATTTTGTATGTTGTATAGTGGTCAACAATGAAACTTCTTGTTCTTCATAATCCAGTGATATTATACTCTTTCATGTAAGTGCTTCTTGTTTGTCTTGTCCTCTCCTCTAAATTAAAGTGCAAGTACAAGAATTTTGTATGTTTTCATCACCACTCTTAGAACATTTCATTTATTCATGGTGTGCACTTGTTGATTTTATATTTTGAGATGTATTTCCTGTATATTTACTACAAATAGTTTAGGAATGATCACTAGTGGTATACTTATCATGTAGTCTACATGTGCAGAAAATAAGACTTTGGTTTTTGGTCATAACTTGTCCTGAGAGGATCCAAAACACTCACTGCCCTTCCCACTCGCTGTGTGTGCGTGTGCGTGCGTGCGTGCGTTTATGTGTGTGTGTCAGTGGTGTACAGAGACGTCATTATCTGTATCTGTATCTATATCTGTATCTATATCTGTATCTGCCTATGTATCTGTATTCGGATAGTAGACTGGAAGTGGGCGTGATTTAACAGAAGTCACTTTAAATCAGGCAAATGTTGTATTTTCTAGCCTAGTATTCATTGGAAAAGCAAAGCATCCCTTCAAAGCATCAAACTGATTTAATATTGGTATATAATTAATTTTGAAATGTATTTCCACATCCTGATGCTGTACTTTTCATGTCTTGCTCTCTTTTTCTATTTCTATTTTTAACTAAACTAAGTTTTATGAACTGTCTGAATGATATGAATAGATTTGAAGAAAATTAATGGCTGACGTAAAGACATGTCAGTCATGTTTGTTGATGTTGTTTGTTTTGGGTTTTTTTCAGGGGGGGGGTTTCAAATAAAAATGAGCAACATCTCGTAGAAGAAATATCTGTTCCTGAAAAACATATTCGAATTCTTGTACATCCCCAGTGTGTGTGTGTGTGTGTTTGTGTGAGTTGGTAAGCAACTTTTTTAAAGAAGTAAAATTGTAATAAACAGAAAGATCACTGATGTTTCCTATTTGGACCGTAACAAAATTATTAAAACACAGAATGTACTTCCTTAGAATCCCACAATGACTTAGAGGCAGGCATGCACCACTCACTGGTGTGTGTGTGTGTGTGTGTGTGTGTGTGTGTGTGTGTGTGTGTGTGTGTGTGCGAGCACGCGTGCATGCGCGTTTGGTAAAGTCCAATGCCGTCCCTCCTCATGTATGGTTTTCTCAGATGATTTTCGATATGACTAGTTGTTGTGCCTTTATAAAGGTTACAAGTACACCCACAATGTGTCCTCATTATCACTGAGTGGTAAATTTACCATCGTTATTCTCGCCTAGATATATTGTTTGAAACTTGACGATATTAATTTTAACATAAAATAGTCTCAGAATTTGCATTTTTTTTCTTAATTGGTCAAATTTGCTAAATATCAAGATTGCTATGACATTAGTTCATCAACACCTACAGCAAATTAAAGTCCTTTGAATAGAAATGAACAGAAAATGAGGCTATTACCTCTTTCATTTGTAAATGGTAAAGTAAGAAGAGAAATATGACTGAACAGTGTCCATAACAACAAAATGACAAAATCTAAATTGTCAGACCCCAAATTATTGTTTGTTCATGTGACCACAAGGTGGCAGTATAGCTCCAATCCTCTTGCCTGTTGAACATTATTGTGGCTGGGAGGGGTTATCAGTGATTACTACGGTGGTGGAGATATGGAGTGGAATGGACCTTTAGTCATATTTATTGACAGAGCCATCTGGATATTTTATGAATTCATCCTTGTACCATTGGCTGACTACCTGATACGTCTTTCACCAGATAAAGTGGTTTAATATCGTTGTTAAAAACACATGGTACTTACTGGTTGCCCAGATTTGATCTCTGTGCTGTCTTTGTAGCTGTCACAGATAACTTATATTGTTAGGCTGTAAAACCACTCCTATTCTAACAATAGTTCAGAAAACACATACAAGAAATTTTGTTATGCTTCAGAGAATGCAAGGGTAGGAGAAGTTCACACACACACACACACACACACACACACACACAGAGAGAGAGAGAGAGAGAGAGAGAGAGAGAGAGAGAGAGAGAGAGAGAGAGAGAGAGAGAGTGCAAATCTTTTAAAATCTTTCATTTATAACTGTGTGGCTTCATTTGGACAAGACTGTCTTTGAAAAGGCAGACGCTAACACCACATAGCATTTTCTCAGTTTGCATATATAAACTGTCACTACAAAAGGTTTCCCAGATCCTGTCAACACGACATGCGTGAGATTACATTACTCTGTTTCCTCCTAGCTAACTTTAGACATTTCTTAGAGACTTCTCACATGCAATCTTAAGATTTGATAGGTTACGACATGGCTGTGACACAACATGCCTTAGAACAAGTGTTACTGTAAAGATTATTTTGCCTAAGGAGTTTTTTTTTTTCTGAACTGGTTCAAGTTACTTGATTGTCACCCTATCCTAATTTCCTGAAACAGAACAGTAAGCTGAGAATTGATTCAGTTGTGCAGGCAAATATGCAGTAATCCAGTTCCCCATTCTTTGTACAACAAACTTCTTTGTCATATAACAACGTCTGAAGCATTTTTTTAAAAGGCTGTCATCTTTTTATAGTTTTTCACATTTATATCTATCATGATGCTGCTCCTTGGAGATATGGAGATCACAGTCTTCTATACAGCTAGCAATGAAACTTACTGTATTTCAAAAATTACTGTCAACAGAACAATGGTGCATTTTAATATCTCACCATTTGATCCTAGATCCCAGGTTTCAGGAACATTACAACAACATATTGAAAAGCTTTTATTGTCAAAAAATACTTTGGTAGTGTGGTTGCATAAAATTATGTAAATCTTTCTAATAAAATGTAATAACTGCAATACAAGATGTCATACAGGATTGAATAGCTTTGCATTAGGCCATGGAAAATATTTTTCAATAGGGAATAACACAGACTTCTCACAGCAACAACAGGTTAAAAATGGGAATCCAAAAAAAACGGATTTCACAGCTCAATTTCCAGATATGTCTAATAAGACATGGTAAAACTCAGTGATGTAATTATATGTATTCACATTACGCTATGGGAAATTACGCTGGCCAGGGAATAACATAGACCTCTGCCGCCAACAACCAGCTGAAAGCAGAGATATGGGCATTGTCCGAGAGAACAGATTTCACCAGGGAATTTCCAGATAGTATTAGTTTAGATGCAGGGTGACCCTTTTTTTCCCTGTTGCTTGTGTACAAAATCAGACCTCAGAGAAGAATGCAAAAATGATGCCAAATTCTTTTTAAAAATTGCATCACATCCACCAAACCAAAACCATGGCTTAAAATCAAATTACAAGAATGAATCACATTACTCACAAAAACTCTAAATCCGACAGGCACATGCTGGGTTGTTAAAAAGGTTGCCTGTTATAATACTGCAATAAAAAAAAATAAAAAAAAAAATAGTTTATGGGCAATATCTAACAGGTGCCATCATTTCCTGAATAATTCTTCGATCATCGTTCAAACAGAAAAATAACTTTGTGATTTGGATGGTCATTCAAAGCTCAGAATACAAGTAAAGTTTTGTGTGATCTTACTTCTGTATCCCGCCTAATAAAATTAAGTGAAGTTAATCGTTTTTTAAGAGTCCTCAGTATTTTTCATTTAATTCATCATACAAAACAGAAAGCAGACGCCCTGTCAGCAGATAGCAGTCTTCCATATCAAAAAATGAGCAGGAGAATGCTGTTATAAATATTGCATGCAGAGCTCCTCTATTCACCTAATAACCAAAACTACATCTCTTTCCATTTGTTTGTAGAGTGTGCCTGAAAATCACATCAGTCTGATGTATTACAGCTAACCTGTCACAGTCATAAACCATTTCTGTATGCTAACAATTATTCTTTTTGCTTAAATCCATTCTGTGCATTTTCTTTTCTTTTGGTACAACACTTACAGCAGTTTTTGAGCCCAGTTGCACCTTTTTGAGCCCAGGGTGTCAAATTTTATGGTGACAGGAAGCTATAGTTTGTGTTTTTTCTTTATTTTCATTTCAACTTTTACATAATTTTTTGTATTCACTCTGATTTTGTATGTACAATCAATATATCAAGTCAAGAGAAATTAATTCTGTTTATTAATTCATTCATTAGTTAATTCATTCATTCAGATTTGAGTGTGAAATTTAGTGTCAGCAATTTTCTGGGATGCATTAGTGTATACTTTGAATCATTCATTTGAGTTTGATGACTGTGTATGTTTGTTTTTTTCCCTGAGTATATTACATTTGACAGTGACCCAATCCTTCTGGGAATCATGTATAATTTTTCTAAATAATGCTCAAAAACTTTAGACAGATGACTGACACACTTGTTCAGAGAGATTGGGTGCATTTGCAGAGCAGGTTTTGCATGGTTAAGATTAAACATAACAAAAAGGACTTCAAAAACATACAGATCATAGATTCAGGATTTTCAGGAAGACAGAGTAAACCAAGCACATCACAGGTTCACTTTAGACAAAGAAAAAAGGAAAACCAAGGAGTATTTATACAAAGCTAAATGAGGCAAAACTAATTGGAAACAGGTGAAGCCAATAATTGAACTAACAGGACTAAACAAAGGATCCAGGAGGTAAATAAAGACTTAACCAACACTGACCACTGGGGGAAGGGGGGGGAAGAGGGTAAACAGAGGGCCAGAGAGGGACAGGGCGTGACAGTATCCTCCCTGATACACGGCTCCTGCCTCAGAGGGTACCAACAGAGGAAAAGATGAAGGAGGACCAGTAGACTTGGGGAGGACACCACACACCAGGGGTGGACCAGGGGATTCAGGGAGTACACCAGACACCAGGGGTCGGGAAAGAGACAGGGCTGGGCGGTCCAGAGGCTCTGGTGGTGGACTGGAAAGTGGGACAGAATAGTCCAGAGGCTCTGGTGGCAGACCGGGAGACGGACCTGGGTGGTCTAGAGGCAGAGCAGAAGTCAAGACTAGCTGAGGTGGAGCAGGGCCGCATTGGTCCGTCGCCCGGAATTTGAGAAACAATGGTGTAGGGGATGGGAAGCGTTGCCCAGGCTCGCCAGCAGTTTTGCTAGCATTCCATCCTTCACCACCTCCTCCAGAGTGACCAGCCTGGATTCAAGGACAGACCCAGCCTTCTTTATGAGTGTATTCAGTCTGTTGCCGTACTTTGCTGTGATGCCTTCTCCCCAGCACACCACAGCTTAGAAGATGGTGCTTGCCACAGCAGACTGATAGAACATGTGGAGCATCTTGTTGCTTACATTAAAGGACCTGAGACTTCTCAGGAAGTAAAGCCGGCTCAGTCCTTTCTTGTAGATGGCCTTGGTGTTGGTGGACCACTCCAGCTTGTCGTCCAGTTGAAAGCCCAGGTACTCGTAGGACTTGTGGACGATCTCCACATCACTCCCACTGGTGCAGGCCGCAGGTGCTTTTCCCCACACCCTTTCACAAAGCAGTCCATTAGGCCCCTGTACTCCTTCTCTGGGCCACCCTCCACACACCCCACAAGGGCAGTATCATTCGAAGATTTCTGCAGATGACAGGATTCGGAGTTGTATTTGAAGTCTGACGTGTAGATGGTGAACAGGAAGGGAGATAGCACAGTTCCCTGGGGGGGCTTCAGGTTGCTGGTAACCCAGGGTTTGTTATTTGGGTAGCAGTGAACTTCTTTCGTGGGAATGGAGTTGTCAATGCAGAAGCCGATGTATTCAGAAATACAGTAAGTTATGCCATTAAAGTCCTCACCATGTGGTTCATACAGGGCATTCCAGTCAGTGGCTTCCAGGGCACCACGCAGCGTCTCCATGCATGCCTGTAACCAGCAATGAGGTCACCAAGGTCCAGACCTCGGAAATTAGATCTTAAAATAAAACTTGAAGCTAAATACATCTGCATATAATCAGCAGTTGAAAACTTCTCCTCAGAGACAAGTGCATGCTTAATTCAATTTAGACGTGTTATTTATTTGTGTCCGTTGTGTGTGAGAGTTGTGACAGAGGGCGCAAGCGCAGCCTCTTGCATCATCAGCTCTTCTACTGACAGCAATTGGAATTTTAGATGGATGTTGGCAGCAGCAGGTGGCTTGTGTGTGAACTGGCAGCATACCATATTCGGTAAGACAAAGCAATAATTGTTATGTCTGTAAGAAAAGTTCAAAACAGCAACCTGGTACAGCGTCTGGAGTAAAGGCAATGGTATGAAACATGTTAAATATGCATACTCTGGCCATGATGAAGGCTAGGCTGTTTCTTTAATATTAGTAGGTTAGCTAACATTTCACACAATGCCACTGATTAAAAAACAGCTTATGTAGGCGACGGTATCAATAGTAGTAGGTCCATGAAGCATTTCAAAGGCAAATTTGAGAGTGAATATAAGTGTATAGCTAACAACATTAGATTGTAATGGTGTTACTCTCAAGCATTTTTCTTTTATTTCTATAGCTAGCTAAGGTTACAAATTACCTCAGCTTAATTCCCCACAATCCCCAAATACAGAAGCAACATGAGAGGTTATTCAGTTCAGTTCAGATGTATTCAGATGTTTCTATGTATGTAATGTCTGTATGTGTAATTATAATGAAGCCTAATCACCAATAAAATTAGTTTCTTGTAAATAGTAACAGGTCTCTTTCTATGTATGTAATGTTTGTATGTGTAATTTTGATAAAACCTAACCTTATACATCATGGTAAGGTAAGGTAGACGCATTGGTGTTTTTGTATTCTAGTGTTTTGAAAGTCACTGTTATATAAAACAATAAAAGGTTTATGAAAGCTATAAAACTGACGTGTCTAAGGCCGTTTTCACATATAGTCCTTTTTAAACTAACCAAACTCAGTCCTTTTAAAGAGGACCAAAAAGGGGACCAACAGAAAAGGGACTCAGTTCTTTTTGCATTCACACTGTGAGTTCAATTGAAAGAGGACTCAGTTATCTTTCTGGTCCACTTCAGGTCTGATGGGGCCTCAGTCCTCTTTCTGTTCACATTAGTTCTTGCTATTGTTACCTATGGAAGCCCTAAAATGTCATGAATCTACATTTAAATTATATTCCATTTTCTCCTGATAACGTGTTATTTTTCTTTGTCCTCTCGAGATCTTGACTAATTTATGTCATCATCACGAAATAACAAAAGTTTGTTTTCCTGTGATAATGACATAATTAATTTGTTAGCACGGGAGACCTCGAATAAGTTTCATCATTTCCTGATAATAACATAAATAAGTCAAGATCTCAAGAAAACACAGAAGAATAACACGTTACCATGAGAAAATCTTATCTAAATTGAATATAAATTCATGGCCTCTCATGGTTTCCATAGTTACCAGCAGCCATGGTTCTATTTGTTTTTTCAAGTGTCCCAGTGCAATAGCATGTGATCTGTCAACTGAAAGCCTAGAGGGCTAAAATACAATGGCAAAAGGTGAATCAAACCTGGAGCGTTTTGTATTCACAATGCACAAGTTTCGAGTTCATTTGGAATGTTCACATATATGCAAAAAATGCTGACTAGTTGCTCTGAGTTCGTTTTGAGGGCTGAAAGGAACCAAGTGTGAAAACACCGTAAGTTATATCCCAGATAACAAACAGACGTTGGGCCAACATCTGTTTGCTATCTGGGGTCTGTCAAGCACACTGCTTATGTGTGTTTTCCCAAATACTGAAACTGTGTTACACCTATGCATATTGCTACTCCAAGCCATATTGCAGTACATTAGAAACAAGTAATGTTGACATTCCGGCAAACTTGAAGAACTGAACAGAGTGTCAGAGAAATTGCTCTAACGTTACCTCCTTGGGGGCGTGTTTGGGTCTTAACTAAAGATCATAGAAGATCATGTTGCATCATACATAAAAACGTGCACAACAGCAACATAAGTGTTTCGATTTATATTTACAGATCAGTAAGCATGTTGGGTTTCTCTCTTAATGACATGATATGTACCAACGTAATTTTATTCATCATTAAGTTCAACTAACTAAAGGCTTTCAAAAAGTGGCAGGGACAAAATGGGCCATGACAAAAAGTAAATGACGCCTATGAATCTGGGGATAGTCACACTTGAGTCAGGTATCTGTTTGTGTAGCCATAGCAACAACAGGAAAACTCAAAAAACACCATGTAATAGTATTGTCATCAGTGGACTTCACTACACAGCCTCATTTCTCACCTTTCTGAATACTGAACCAGTGGTATTCACTACAGTCTTGCAGTCTGACAGGTGCCGTACTTTGTAGCTGAAGAAAGGAGGATCAAGCATTGGACATGTTGGTTACAACATACAAGGTACTAGGCACTCCAGGACTTGAATGAAGCACTGGTCCCTCACTTGATTTTGAAGTGATGGAGAAAAAAAATCATTCATTGATCTTTGGAAAGTGTACTTTTTGTTTGGTTCATTCATTCATTCATTCATTCATTCATTCATTTTCTTCGGAAGAGTGATGTTTGGTTTATATGAGTTTTGATCACACACAGAGGTGTGGTTTCTATCTGAAAACCTCTGGCTAACTAGGGTTCCTCTTCTTGGAAAGGATTCCATGACTTGTTATGTTAGCTATTGTGTTACAAGCTATTGTATGACAAACAGTAACAAATATCAAATCAGACCTGTCATAGAATCTTCAAACACCAGGAAACTGAGATGACTGGCTTCCAGATAACTCACTATTATCACAGTCTTGGAAATAACCCAAAGACGTCAGTTTTCAAACAAAAGACTGATTGGAAAATCCGCCCTTGCATGCAATTACAAGGTTAACATGCCAGCAGTCCTATGTGCTGCAAACCCATCATGTTTTTTGTTCCTTTCCTGAATTGTCGTGTTATGTAACATATGAGTATGTATCACCCACCACATTATTTCCTGATTTAAGTCATGTTTCAGAGAAGTGACAGTGTATTAAGTTTCTGTGGTATTTTGATAAGTTCGTCACAACTCTGTGCAAAGTGCCTACCTGGCTGATGAACAATTTGATAAGGACTATTCAAAAACCAGACAACTAGCTAAGCTAACAAGGGCTAATCTGACAGATGCTGTTGAAATAGCAATTACATTTGCCCTCGGCTTTCAGTTGTGAGTGGCACTGTGAGAAAATGCACTCAAAATCACTGTATCATACATCTGTATACATCACATAAACACCTAGATTTTTATGTGTGAGAACTCATAGGCATTTCCCTTATGTTGATCCTTGACACAACATATCACTGAAAAAAATATGCAACAAAGGAGATAGGAAATGGCCATGTTGTTGAAAAGTCATAGTTCAAAATCTGTGAACTAATCTGAAATTACACATCAACTGTAAAGTGATGATCATTCTGTGTCTGATGATTTTTATGCAGTATCAAGATTAGTAAAGAAAACAAAATGTCAGCAATGAGTAAACCAGATTAGAACATTTATTCCTCTTTAAACAGAGGTACCAGTGATACACAGTGATTAACCAATACTTCAAAAAAGATAAAAGACTGACAGAATAAGAAGAGGATTAAAAAAGTACATGTCAGTATGCACAGCTCAGCTTCTGCTCTAACCTGTCACAACACTGCACAAACTGTGAAAATAGTAAGACAAAGAGTACAAGAATAAATGAAAGGCATTAGGTGATGAAAAGATATTTCATTGTTTGCATATATACTGTACAAAGATTACTGTTAAACAAACACTGAATACACTGTTATTTCATTCAAATTTGAGTTTTCGACATTCGAACATTCAAACATTTCACAATATTTCAACATCAAAGCCTGAGAACCAAGCACTGCTACTCTCTCTGCCTTAACAAGCTTTCCAACAAGGACGTTTCTGATTGTATTTGACAACCTAATGTATACAGCTAGAAACAGGTACCCATTTCAATTTGGACTCTAACAAGGCAGAATTAAAATTAGACAATGGAAAGTATAAAATATCAAATATTGTCTTGTTTGTGGACAGCAAAGGATTAAACCTGGGGGGGGGGGGGGGGGGGGGGGGGGGGGGGGGGGCATTTACATTTATGGGTTGGATATGTTGAAAGCTAAAACAGTACTGACTACAAATGAGCAATGACTGGAGTGGTGATGTGTGTAACATTACCTCCCTGATGTGGTTTGAGTGTTTGGTTTGCTGATTAGCTCCACAGTGACCAGTCCTCTGAGCTTGACTAGCGCCTGGTCACACTTGAAAAGACTAAGAAAAGCCTTTTTGAACTGGTCCCCAGCTAATGTGTAAAGTGCCAGATTGAACACTGTATTAAGCACAGCCAGGGGTCTGGAGATGATGTAAACTGCATGAACCCAGCGATCTAACAGGCAAGAGACCTCAGGTGTCCGTCTTGTGTAAATCCTGAGTGCTCTTAAAATGTGGTAGGGAAGGAAGCAGACAATGAAGCAAGTCAACACCAAGACAATCAATCGCCGTGCTCTCGCTTTTGCCCGTGCCCAGTTTCCTGTGAGTGGCGCAGGCCTTGACAGCTCACGGGCAATGCTCAGATAACAAACACACACCACCACCAGGGGGAGCAGGTAGCCGAGAGCCGTCAGCATCCAGCCGTACCACCACACCTCAGCTGGGTCGTTACTCGCCAGGTCCAGGCAGTAGGTCTTGTTTCTGTTCTGTACAGTGGAGATCATTTGGAGCATTGGTGCCATCTGGGCCCCTGCCAGAATCCACACCACCACACAAGCTGTTATGCCCCAGCGCTTGCGCTGCAGCTGAGTAGCCTTTAACGGGTAAACCACAGCAACGTAGCGAAAGATGGCCAGGCAGGTAAGGAAGAGGATGCTGCCGTAAAGGTTGAAATGAAATCCAAAACGCATGAAACGGCAGCCGAAGTCACCCAACATCCAGGAGTCACCTCTGGTGTAGTAGTACACCAGGAAAGGCATGCTGAGCATATAAAAGAGGTCAGTGATCGCTAAGTTGACCATGATGATGCTGCAACTCCTCCATGGCCTTACTTGTACCACATACACCAGCAGAGAGGTCAGATTGCCCACCACACCCACCACACAGATGGCACCATACATAACAGGCAAGTAATAGCGCTTCAGCAGGTAGTCCACATTAGTGCAGTTGCCAGTTGAGTTTCCGTAATATATGACGCTGGACATTGCTGTTCTGGACGTGGAGGGAGAAAAACATAGACATTAATAAATGTTTCACAGCTAGCATTCTGACCGCCAGCCGGAAGAGCAGTCCTTGTACAATTCATGCAGTGTGATACTGAGAACTTAATCCTGTCAAATTCTGGTACCTTAATCCAAGCAGTTTGTTACATGGAGGGTTCAATGGACTCACTGACAAAACTGACATGAGCTGTTTTATCAGTTTGGTGTGCCATGTATTGTTTCCTTAATTCCTTAAACTTTACAAACACACCAAATCTGCTTTATATTTCTCAACAAAACAGTCTGCACGTTACTATGATGGGTATCACAGATTCTTTTTAAAGAAATATTAGTGTAAATCAAAAGTGTTTCTTACTACATTTTGACCTTAGAAGCTCAATAAATTACCACAGTCTAATCTAATCAATTATATCCCATTTTACCTGATATAGTGTAAGTGGAACTCTTTTTGTTTGTTTGTTTGTTTCTTCTAGAATGTCAGCTGGTACACTGATAGAATGTGATGCCAGTTTACTTACATATGTAGATCTGACAGTGATGTTGATGTAGCTCCAGCCTCTGTCTCTCAGTCTCATCAAGTTGCATGATGTACAGTCCATTTAAAACTTTGCATTCATGAACTACGGGCAGCCACACCCACCTGTGTGTTCCCTAGTGTATTGTGTTCCTTCACAAGGAAGCACTTTCCTTCTCTCACTGCATCAGGGAATTTTCTCCTTCTTCTTCTTCTTTTTTTTTTTTTTTTTTTTTTTTATGCTTAATTTGTCCATTGTTATTTAGGTCTCCTATACACCCACAAACACAAGTATACAACACATGTAATGCTACCCTCATAATCTGGTTTCAGATCATTTAGCTGTGTTCCTGTTTGAACAGCAAAAACTAAAAATAGAACATATCACAGACAGATTTAGTGGAGATTTATCATTTTAAGCATACACGTTGGAAAACAAAGCACGTTTGTGGGTTTGCTGTTAAAGATGAAATGCTAACCATGACATCTACTTCATTTCTTAGCTTACTACAGAATCAACAGTGGGCAAAAAAGAATGTTTTGCAACATCAAATGCAGTTTGCAAATTTCTTTTAATTTGCTAATTGTGAGGATAGTTGTGAGGAGAGAGGTTTTAATTATGCTCTTTCCCAGTAAATAAGGCCATGTTCATAAGGCTAAGCTTTTTGCAAATGAGGTGTCACTTGGTTGTTTAGTTGCCAACGATAGCTAATATTTCGGATATGAAATACATTGGGGTCCTCCAATGAGCTGTATTCGTGGTTAGTCATTAGGCATAAGAAGATGCACAAAGTGTGGCAAACATAGTACATTATTTAAAAAAAAAAAAAATACAGAATGGAACTGCATTAATCGTCAAAGTGGCTATGCTGGGATACAGTTATTAGTGGCAGGACACAACTACTTGAACAGTTTTAAGACCACTTAGTAAACTGATCATAGTCAGGTCAAAATGAATCCTTTTTGTCAGCACTTTCTTCTCTTTGTATCCACCCTTTCCATGAATGTTAAACAAAAACCGAACCAACTGAATTGTTGTTTGCATTAGTATTTTTGCTTGCACTGTTCTCAACTAATCCCTACTAATAATAATAACATCAAACAAAATTGGAGCTGGGTTTAATATACTATCTCACAACCCAAGAGGGAGACTTAGCTTTCATGTGAAAGAAAGAGATTGGTTGCAGATAAGTTGACTTTACACTAGGGGGTGGGGGGGGGGCAAAGGTGTAACCTAAATCATTTTAAAAAAAAATCAATACATTGTACACTAAGGGAGAAGATAGAACAAAATGTTGACTATGCAGTCATAGCTAACAAGCAGCCACAAGGAATATTCAAGGTAGTTTTTTTTTTTTTTTTTTAGATATTTGTAACTTTTAAACAGAGACATATGTAGCTTGCCTGAGGTTATATTGACACAACTATAGCTTTAGTAGTCAGTGTAGGAGTCAGTTGAGTCATAAAGGCAATTTTACATTCTTCTCATTAAAATTTACCCTTTAGACACACATTGCAAGGTTTTCTTGAGGAAATGTTATGGCAGAGATGTTTTCATCAATCTGTTCATATTAATCCTAATTACCCTATTGTGTGGATGAATATCTGGGTTGTGTGAATAAACTGGATGAAATGTTTGGATAAACTGAATGAAAGCCAAGAAAGGGGATTGTTTTACATACACTTATGAAAGAGTGTGAGGTTTCCAGCGGACACGCTGAATATGCCACTTTTGAGAGAGACTGATTTTCATAAATGTGTTAAAACCTGAGTCTAGGCTTTTTTTCTTAATTCCCTTATACCTCTTCTCTCTTTTTATCTTTTTGTCATCTATTATTCACTATCTTAACATGGCAATTTTTACATTCATCTTAGCTGTCTTAGCTAAATATCTAGCTGTTTCCTTTTTGTTTATAATTGCTCTCTTTGTTTCTACTTCTATCCTTTAATATAACTGTATTTGTTGTACTTATTGCTCCTGATGTGAAGTACTTTGAATGGCCCCTGGGTTTGAATTGTGCTATATAAATAAATTTGCCTTGCCTTGCCTTTTAGCTGTTACTGATCAACAATTTATCTTTCTCATGTGTTCTGACTGCTGGGTTTGCTGACTACGTTGACAAATGAACTAGACTTCACCGAACATGGAGTGCACTTGAACAGATCCAGAAAGGCCTGTTTGAAGCGATCTCCGGCAAGCGTGTAGAGCGGGAGATTGAAGATGGAGTTCAGCCCAGCCAACGGCCTTGTGATGGCGTAGAGAGCTTGCACCCAACGATCCATGAGACAGGAGACGTCAGGCATCATCCTCGTGTACACCCTGAGTGTCCGCAGCACGTGGTAAGGCAGGAAACATATCATGAGGCACATTAGCACCACCACAATTAGTCGTTGCACCCTTGCTCTTGTCCGCATGCAGCTGCCCAACTGCTGACAACGTCGTGCCAGCTTACAGACAATACGTAGGTAACAGGTGCACACCACTACTAGAGGAAGCAGATAACCCAGCGCCGTCAGCATCCAGGTGTACCACCACACGTCAACTGGATCATTGCTAGCCAGGTCTAAACAATGAGTCTTATTTCCCCTCTGTTCAGTGGAAATCATTGTAAGTGTAGGTGCCATCTGAAGGGCGGATATGGTCCACGCCCCAACACAGACCAACACGCCCCAGCGTTTGTGCTGCATCTGAACCATCCAAAGGGGGTGTACCACAGCCACATATCGAAAGACAGCCAGGCATGTGAGGAAGAGGATGCTGCTGTAGAGGTTGAAGAGGAATCCAAAGCGCATGAAACGACATGCAAAGTCACCAAGCACCCAGGATTCATCGGACAGGTAGTAATGCACCAAGGAAGGTAAGCTGAACATATAAAGTAGGTCAGAGATTGCTAAATTGACCATAATGATACTGTTACTATGCCACGGGCGCACCCGGGTCATGTACACAAGCAGAGAGGTCACATTACCCACCACACCCACCACACAGATGATGCTGTACGTGACGGGCAGATAGTAGCGCTTCACCAGCTGGTCCACATTAGTGCAGTTGCCGTTTGATGCATTTGTCATTGCTGAGTTGCGTTGAAAGACGTAGCTAGATGAATTGGCACCTTTACTGATGAACGGTTGCACTGTGTTTCAAACAATGCAAATTATAATTATGCATATGCAAGTTCTACATTGAGCTGATTATGACTTTAACTTTATTAGCGACTATATCTTGAAGATCTTTTAATAAATATATTTAGGGCAACATTTTATCCCTCAAAGACAAATATCTCTGGAAAAAAAAAGTTATATGAAATATGTACACATTATTTCATGCAAATCTAACTCACTAATAAGCTTCATTAATCTTTCCAAGATAATGGAGAATATATTACCGTTGCCATTAAAATTGACATTGACATAAAACTGAAATTAGTTCTGTACTTACGCTCCTTTGATGTCTGTCAGTGATGTGACTTAAGCTTTATGTCGTGCCTCTCTCGTGTCTCATTGATCTTTATGTTGGTGAGCGCACTTAAAACAGTGGATCCTCCCACCGCACCCTCTCCACTTTATCATTTTCCAGGACACAAAAGCCTTCTCTTTGTCAAAGAAAATGTACCATTTTTTTTTTTAAAAGAGTGATAGTCTCAGGAACTAAGACCTCACAAGTGGACATTTTTTTTACATTTTGATATTCATGGTCATGTGTAGGCCAAAGTTCTTTATTTGAACAGTTCTCTCTCCCCTGGACCACATTAACTGCCTTCACACTGAATGTTTTGGGTTTTTTTTTAGTCAACTTCAGCACTAAGCAGTACATGCTTTGGACGCGATAAGCAGTAAATTATTCTAGGTAACTTTAAATATGCTTTTTTTTTTCATTCTGATCCATGATACTATATGTAGTAGTTTTTCATTTTTAATTTGTGCTGCACCTCCACTTTAGACATATTTTCATACGTTTGTTTGTTGACAGCTGCTCCTACCTTAGAGAAGAGAACCCTGTTTTATCCTCTTTTCTTTTTTGGTCATATTATTTGTAATGCCTCTTGATTGTGACCGCTTTCCATATTAGTGACTGTTACTCCACAGAACAAACATCAGAAAGGTCTAAAAGAGACCATATCACTGATAACATGCCATGCCTGCTCTGGCTGAAGTTGTATATGAGATAAAGAACATCACACATAAATCATTAGTATCATAAATATCAAGCAAATGAGAACTGACTGAGTGTGGAAGCAGTGACGCCAAGTTATATCAGGCTATAGATTTTACAAAACACGATGATTGCATTCCTCTCTGACTTATACCTTAACGCTAATCGTTAGACCCTGCAATAACCTTGCAATGACCCGTGATTTGAGTTTTAACGTATGGACAGTGTTCAGCGCTCAATTGTTTTCTGTCGGAAATGGTTTATCTCCATTTCTTCCTGTCATCTGACCCTTTTGTTTCATGTGATTTTTACTTTAGATGCCTATTTTTTTTTTTTTCAAACAATCTCTTTGAAAAGAGGTCTCTCAATGTCAATGGGACAAGTACATTTTAAATAAGTAAATAAAAGATGAATGATGCCAGTGTTTATGTAACGCTGTGGCGTGTACAGTAACAAGAGACAAATCCAGTCTTATAGGAAAATGGTTCACGCATAAAGACATCTACTGGAAGTTGTAGGCTCATTCTTAAATGTTCTGAGTATGCCTGTCTTTTATTACATGATAGTAACTCTATTCCACTTTACACCTCTACAAAGATACACAACCGAAAGAAAGAAAGGAAGAAAGAAAGTCAAAATCCAATCAGGCCTTTGGCTCATACAAGGTCAGTTGTAACTTTCATAGAGGCAAGTGGGCAGATTTAATCTGTAATGAGAAACAAAGAGTCCTTGGTCAATCTGGCACAAATGAAATGAACTCAGTCTGTGGCTAAGATATACACTCACAGGCTACTTTACTAGTAACATGGATCTTGCAGGTCCACCTTGTGGATGCACAATTAGAGACTTTGGTCTGTCTGTTACTGTCCGCAATTTTTGATAGCCATCCTCTAGTTCTTAATCAATGGTCATTTTCTGATCACAGGACTACTGTTGGCTGGGTTTTCTCAGGAGACAGACAACTCTGAACCCAGCCATGATTCTGACATGTGTAAAAACAACCACAACAGCAACAACAGTTGTACCAGTGTGACACCCACTACCATACCACCATCATGGTAGTGTCACTGCTGTGTTGAGAACTGTCTGCCACCCAAGTAATATCCAGTCAACAGCGGTCCTGTGGTCAAAAGCAGACTATTGATGAATGGAGTGGAGGGTGGCTGACAAATCATGCATGGCAACAGGTGAGCTACAGTTTGTAATTGTGCATTTATAGAGTGTACCTATCAGGTATGTATATCTCATTAAGTGGCAAATGAGTGTAAGGTACATGTTTGAAGTAAAGTGGACGGTTAGTGCATTTATAGAGGATGTTGCAGGAATAAGTGTGAACAGAAATGGATTGGGGTTTCTTTGCATTTTTGTTTGTTTGGGGTTTTTTTTTCTTTTGATACATGCACATATTTCACCTGGAAATAAGTATGTGCCATACTATACAAGACATGAAATGAAAACAATACATTTGACCTGAATCCACATCCTACCTCCTCACAGTAACCAGAGAGACTTGTAAAATTCTGTAATTCATCCACTAGATGGAGTACAACTCTCACAAGACAGAGCATAGCACATGTTTATTAAGATTTCACTATACTTTCTGTCGTGCAAATGTTCTCTGTAATATTATTAAAATAAAAATTAAATTAGACACATCTTGAAGAAAATGGTAATCACAACAAATGCATTTTAGTTCATTGTCGTTTCCTGTTCGATAGTAAAACTAATATTTTATTAAGCGTTATTAAAATTAATTATCAAAAGTATGAAGTGTCTGAGAGAACGATAAATGTAAAAATGACCACCATTACATCATAGGAACTACATCAAACGAAGCTTAATTTTGATAAGGTGATTCAGAATTCAAACATAATCAGTGCAAAAAAAATTACTTAGTCCTACTAGATATTAAAAACAGCTTTGCAGAAAATATAAATGCTCTGAACACGTACAAAACCTTGGTCCATGAAGGCTCAAGTCCATCACAAATCTAGTAGATAGGAGGTTTGTCTAAAATAAGGAAGACTGGCCTATTTTAGGCATCAGGGAACTGGGAGCACTGTCGAAAACGGGCCAGGCTGTGGAGAGGGAGTGCAGACTGTGTTTTTGGCAGCGGGATGCATTGTGATACCACAACCAAAAGTGCTACACAAGACAATGTAGTTTGTGACCACTGATCTGGTATCAGCCTTAGTTTCCAATTTATCTGAGTTTAGATAAGGATTAGGCTATTAAATTCGATCCAAGAACCTAAGGTTTCTGAACTTCTCTCGACTTGTGAGATTGTGAACATGTTGTATGCCGCCTGTTTGGTTTTCATATTTTCGCACTCAGACAGAAGGTGAAGGAGACACCAGTAGCAGGCAGAATAGGCGACAGATAGCACTTTGCTTGGCATAAGACCAGCCATCCCACTGTGCCATCCTCCACACTATATGAACATGGTCTTTCAATGCTCTATAGCAAATAGAACTGTCCATAAGCATAGACTGAAGGACGTTTTGTGCATCAATCCCACAATCTGTTCGGACAATGTCATTCTGTAGTCAGTGAAGGCTTCTAACCCACCTGTTGTTTTGATGTAAAATAGAAAGAAGAGGTTCCACTACTACGCTATGAAGACCCACTGTGCTGTGTATAGAGAGAGATGCATCACAATCCTACAGTCCTACAATGATCACACACGCACACACACACACACACACACACACACACACACACACACACACACACAAAACCACCCACACAGACTCATGGTGCATGATTCATGGAGCCAAGGCTGTTGCATTCCTTAGGCCAAAATAATATTATGATTTTTTTTCTCTGTGTGTATGCACATATCTTTACAGAAATGTCCAAAAGGGCAGAAAAATATATGAAATTACATGTGCTCAAGGCCATAAAGACATTTTTCCATAAAGCCGGCAAAATGAGTCAGTTCATCTA